>NC_041381.1:549525783-549581664 GCF_002162155.2 Triticum dicoccoides | reverse complement strand
GGGGTGGATGAACAGGACCCCATGGTGTGGAGGGCTGGATGAACAGTAGACGGTGGAGGGGTGCCCGTGGAGGGGTGGTTGAACAGTAGCCGGTGGAGTAGCGCGCAGTGGAGGCTGGATGAACAGGAGCCCGTGGAGGATGGAGGAGGTCGACGGTAGCCCGTGGAGGCTGGAGGAGGTCGACGGTGGAGATGAACAGTATCCTGTGGAGTCCCGTTTTGCAGTACACCACACCCCTCCCGATGAACAGGACCCCCGTTTCGACCGTAGGAGGTCCGTTTCTTCCGTTTTGCGGTACGCCAGACCCCTCCCGATCAACAGGACCCCCGTTTCGACCGGAGGAGGTCCGTTTCGTCCGTTTTGCGGTACGCCACACCCCTCCCAATCAATAGGACCCCTGTTTCGACCGCAGGAGGTCCGTTTCCTCTGTTTTGTGGTACGCCACACCTCTCCTGATCAACAGGACCCCCGTTTCGACCGTAGGAGGTCCGTTTCCTCCGTTTTGCGATACGCAAGACCCCTCCCGATGAACATGATCCCGTTTTGAACGTGGCCGGTCAAACATAAGGCTGTTTCCTCCGTTCTGCGGTACGCCCGGCCTCGTTTCCATCGCCTGTTCCGTCCAAGCCCTCCCGATGAACACGACCACGCATTCCGTTCTGACCCAGCCGGTTGGCTCCCACGCGTTTCGTTGCCTCCCCATGAACACAACGCATTATGTTGCCTCCCCATGAAGACGACGCATTCCGTTGCCTCCCCATGAACACGACGACGACGCTGTTTCTCCATTCCGACCCAGCCATGTACACGAGCCCTCGCCATACGTATGCGCGAGTAGGCGTTCGAGACCACGCCCGTATGTACACATACGTGGCCGTATTTTCTTTCTTGCGCCCTGGCCGCTGTACGTATGTGTACATGCTACGTGTGCGCCTCTACTACGACATGTGTGTGCCTCTACATCCACCAGTATATATGTACGTACACGTTCACGACCAGAATGACAACGTTACATATGCTTCGACCAGGTGGGTCCCGAATATCAGGCACTTCCTTGCGTGCGAAGATGTAGATGGTGGGTCCCAGCAGTCAGGGGGGCAAATCTTTTTTTTGCCCGGACGCACTTCCTTGCGTGCGAAGATGTAGCCGGTGGGTCCCAGGAGTCAGGGGGCGAATTGTTTTTTTTTACCCGGACGCACTTCCTTGCGTGCGAAGGTGTAGCTGGTGGGTCCCAGGAGTCAGGGGAGAATATTTTTTTTGCCCGGATGCACTTCCTTGCGTGCGAAGATGAAGCTGGTGGGTCCCAGCAGTCAAGGGGAAATGTTTTTTCCGCGAAATACAGTGGCTTGTCTGTTGGGTCCCAGCTGTCAGGTGGAGGAATCATTATTTTCCGCGTAATAAGGACGCACTTCCTTGCTGCGCCGTGGACCGAGGTGTCAGCCTCTCCACGTACAGTCCACGTCCGATGGAAGTCGTTCCTTGACCACGTTGACCAGGCCGTGTCGAGAGCACCACGGTGGTGGACGATGGCGAGGCCTAGGAAGGGGACGACGCGGAGCCGGGAAAGACGCGACAGTGGAAGCCCGCGCGAAGAGGAGTACGAGGGTTCACTGGTTCGGCTGCGGTGTGAGGCTGCCCTCGCCACAGGGCCTGGCCAGCGGTGGGAATAGTAGGGGGCGGTGAGGCCTCTGCGGCAGCACAGCCGGCCACGGGAGGCAGTAGCATGCGGCACGACCGGTGCTGCTTTGGGCGGCTGGAGCAAGAAGACCAGATATTGAAGAAGCACTACGGCTGTTAGATCGATGGACATCGTACGGTCATTGGAGCTAGAATCGTTCATATTGACTAAGTTGACAAAGCCCTCCATCCCCATCAACTTAGTTGACCCACAAGTCATCCTCCCACTATGGTGGGTCCCAGCTAGCAGGGGGTATTCATTTCTTTGTGCGTAATAAGGAGGCACTTCCTTGCATGCGAAGATATAGCTGGTGGGTCTGACATGTCAGCGGGGGAACGTTTTTTCGCAAAATACAGAGGCCCTTCCGGTGGGTCCCAGCTGTCAGGTGGAGGAATCATTATTTTGCGCGTACAGTCCATGGCCGATGGATATCGTTTGTTGACCACGTTAACCAGGCCACGCCGAGAGCACCATGGCGGTGGACGACGGCGAGGCCTAGGAAGGGAACGACACGGAGCCGGGGAAGACTCGGCAATGGTTGCCCACGCAGTGGGGAGCATGAGGGTTTACTGGTATGACTGCCGTCGCCGGAAAATAACAGGAGGTGTGGGTGAGTAGAGGAATGGCCTGGCCAGCAATGAAGTAGGGTGGGGCAGTGCGGCCTGTGCGACAGCACACCCGGCCACGGGAGGCGGGAGTAGGTAGTCCCACCGGAGCTGGTTTGGGCGGCTGGAGCAAGAAGATCATATATTGAAGAAGCAGCACGGCCGTTGGATTAACATCCGACGGTCACTGCTGCTAGAATCATTTGTGGACTAAGTTGACAAAGCCAAAGTACATGTCAACCTAGTAGACCCACAAGTCAGCCTCCAAATCTGTCCCAAACAACATATAGCCCGAAATTTCTAGCCAGATTCAAATTAATTTTAAATCTAAATATACCTTAATTTAAATTCAATGAAATTTTACCCGCACAAAAACAATGAAATTTAAAATATCAAAATCTGAAAGAAAACAATATTTTGGAACTAATTGCCTGTTTGTTGTAATTTTTTCCATTTTACAGCCCATTTATTATTACTTATAACCCATTTCTTATTACTTATAGCCCATTTTCTGGGCAAAATGCATCCCTCCTCGTCTTGAAAGATTTCCGGCGCAGCATGGCATAGAAAAGCAAGTAGGCCAATGTTGGTTATTCTGCAAAAAACAAAATAGCTGGCTAGCCATTTTTCAGAAAGGAAAAAAACAAACTGGGCTGGTCATGTGCTAAACATATGAAATAAAAGCCTGGGCTAGAAGGGCCATGGGTCCCGCACAACCCAGTTGATACCCTTCTCCGTCCCAAAAAAACAAAATTACTTCGCGCGTTGCTGGGTCCCTACTCTCATCCTCACCATGTACAGTCATCTCCTTATTCCTCTCGGTTGTTGACCATGTTGATAACACCGGAGGGCGGCGCCGCGGTGAGCGAACCAAGGCGGAGGACAATGGTGAGGCCTTAGACAGGAATGAATAGGAGCCAGGGAAGATCACAACCAGCCGTGGGAGGCAAGAGCAGGCGGTCCCGCTGGCGCTGGTTTGGCTTTGGCGGCTCGAGGAAGAAGAGACTGAAGAAACGCGACAGACATTGAATGTCAATCCAACGGTCAAGGTTGGCACAATCGTTTTTTTACTAAGCGGACACCAAGTAGCATACTTTTTTATATATAGGAAGAAAACTGCGAGGAAAATGCATTCATCTGCCGTCCTCCTCATAGGGAACATTCGCCACATAAGTGACTAGCACCCTTGGTTTTCAACCGAGAGGTCTTGGGTTCGAGTCCAAGGAACTCTCAATTTTGTCCTCCTTCCTTCCTCGCAAAAAAGGGAAAGAAAATCAAAGACTTGGGAAGGCGTATAGAACAAGCTAGTGTAACAGTAAAGAGACGTTGCCGAGTTTTAGAAAAAAAGAAAGACGTGCTCCTGTAGCTAGTTCGAATCCAAACCTAGACTATGACTATATTCTATATATGGTGCTATGCTACTCTGCAAGTAATGAAACTGACATATCCAACGTTCGCTTCTCCTCTTCTCTACTTACTCTACCTAGCATCAAAAGCTCTAGCTGCAGCAACCATGTCCGCTAGCTGCTCGTCCACCTGCTCTTCAGCGGGCAACAACCAGATATGCGACAAGTCGCCACCCGTACCATCGCCTGTGGGTCTCATCACACAACCGCCGGCACGTGCACCGCAGCTGATTGCTCATCGCAACCCGCTGCCGTTGGTGTGGTGCCACTGCTGCAAATCACGTAGAGTCAACCGTCGTGTCTCAACCACAATCCGCAACCCTGGCCGAGTCTTCTACAAATGCCCGAATCATGGGGTAATAATATGTTTAAGTGTTGTTCTGCTGCTTTCAGTTGCTAATTTTTTTAATAGTTTGGTTGATGATCTTCCAATTTGATTCGTGCATAAAAGGGAAGATTCGTGTGATTTGTATTTCTGGGAAGCTGCTGATGTGGGGGAATGCAACTATGCTGATTATTTGGTTAGCCGAGGAATCCCAATACCAGTAGGTTGGGGTGTTGCACAAGTAACTGAAGGAACGGCAAAAGAGGAAGATGCAGAGCAGAAGGTTAAAGATGTAGTTCCTCTAATCATGGCCAAGCAACAGCTGCTGAACAGCCTTGACAACAATGAGGAGATGAAAGAGCTTGTAAAGATAATGGGCAATATTGATGTGCTCTGTAGGATGATTGTCTCTTTGTTTGCAGTGTATGTAGCACTCACGATGTATTCAGTGGCTACGACATGAGCACTTTGCTGAAACTAGTAATGAATGAAACCTGTGTAGCAGGCTGGGCGTAGTATTGTGAACATCTAATGATTTCTATTAACGGAAATCAGGGGGTATCCCCTTTTGCTCATATAAATAAATAGCAGAGGCCCTGTCAGGTCAGCTTCATTCCCATTCGAAGATGTCGAGCAAATTGCAGTCCAACAGCAAACTATGTCATCAAATTCAAGTTTCACAGCCAAATATGAGTACAACTACACAACAATGTCATCATGTTTTAGTTATCATACAATCACCAAACACAAATCAGCATACATAACAAGTGATGTTCTCACAACAAAATACTAAACAACATGTTCATCAGGTTTCAGTTGTCATAGCAAACACAATTTCACATAGTAGATAAAAAACGTTTTCTGACAGGCAAATATGCTCATCATCCAGAGCAGCAACGTCAACATCTTCGCCGTGTGTATCAGTCTGAATCATAATTCCCCACGGTGTCATCTTCTTCTTCGTCCTCAACGTCCTCGAACATTGGCTTCTTCTTGATCAACTCTTGTATGTCCATAGCACGACAGGCAATCTTTTCGCCGGCGTCATTGACGTGATGGTACTCAAAGATATTAGGAACATCTCTGTTATCTTGTACATCAGGAGCAGTGTAAGCATCAACTTGTTGTGCAACTTCATTAAACGAATTCCTCTGCTCAAACCTTTGCAATACTCTCCAATCATCGCTACGAGCAAATGTGTCTTCCAAGAAAAATATTTGTGTTGCTTGATTTGCCAAAATAAAAGGCTCGTTGGTCTGGTACGCCGCCTTGACATTGATGGATTTGAAATAATCATCAGCTCTGGGTTTTGTGATCCTAGAAAACAGGTTATACCGACGACAACACAACAGTACCACACACCGATGATCCTCGAAACTGGAGATATACTGCAAGTGAACAATGTCTGTTATGTTAGCATACATTTCGGTTTTCTCTTTGTCATACGTATCCGTTCTCATGATGGAACTATTTTGTGTCTTCCTGCCTTCGTCTCGTGCAAGGGTGTTGTAGCGCACATCTCCAACAACGCAAGATTCATAATGTCTTACCCGAGTATCAGGACCCATTGCTAGTGAGTAAAGGGCATCATCAACTACCTGCCCATCCTCCCGCATCTTCTTAACCTATGGTTAGAAAATAGACAAGTTGATCATCTTATGTACTCAATATATTAAAAAAACTGACAGTGCACTTCAAAAGCTTATATGGTTCTTGAACCATTTCGCAAATCCTGCCATAACCAGTTTGTCAATATTTCTTGGATTTTGCGGCAGTAACTCCTCTTTGTATATGCTGCACAACATAGTGATCACGTCAAACATCTAAATATATAAGAATGTGCTACAAGTTTAGTAGATTACAATGTATAAGCTGCAGTACTGCACTTACTTGATATAAGGTAGTATCGCAGGACATTTATTCAACACATACCAAACCATTTTGTCCAAATCTTTAGGTTTGTCCTCTTGTCGACTCTTCCCTGTAACTCGAACAGAATAATCGAAAACATTGAGCCCGGGATTGTCTTCACCCACCTCTCTGCTAAGCTGATCAGCTATTTCAATGTATTTTGAGCAGAATGTCAACGCTTCTGTAGCAATGTAGGCCTCTGCAATGGAACCCTTGGGTCTAGATCTGTTCCTAACATAGCCTTTGAAAGTTCCTAGCCGCCTTTCAATAGGGTACATCCAACCATACTGTACTGGACCTCTAAGTAGTGCCTCATTAGGTAAATGAACCGCCAAATGCACCATCACATCAAAGAAGGCTGGAGGATATATCTTCTCAAGGTCGCATAGGATAGTTGGTATCTTGTCTCTAAGATGCTCCAAAGCATCTATCCTGATATTTCTACTGCAGAGTTCCCTGAAGAATTGTCCCAACTCTGCAACTGCTCTGTATAAGTCAGGACGGCCCAATCCTCTAAGGATAACAGGTAAAATCCTTTGAAGTAGGACGTGGCAGTCATGAGTTTTCAACCCTTGTACCTTGTTTCCATCTGCACTGACTCTCCTTTCAGGGTTGGAAGCAATCCATGTGGGAATCTCACACGTGACAGGACCTTGCAGAATTCTTTTCTTTTTACCTTGTCGAAGACGTACATAGCTGGTGCCATATCCCATGGTTTACCTTCATCTTGCACCTGCAAATCCTTTCTGATACCCAGGTGTGTCAAATTAATCCTAGATTTTAAGGTATCTTTCGTCTTGCCTTCAATGTTAAGAAGTGTGCCGATAATGCTGTCACATATATTTTTCTCGATGTGCATCACATCAAGATTACGCCACAGATCCAAATCTTTCCAATACTCCAAGTCCCACAAAGTGGACCTGTGGGTAAACAATAATCTCTCTTCTATCGTGACATGCTTCCTTTTCCCGCTACCATTACCAGGATGTTTTCCTGGTGTAATATGCCTGACCTTCTCTAATTCCACTTGCAACTCATCGGCGGTGAGCCTCTTTGGCGCATCACGGTTTTCATGCTTTGCATTGAACACATGTCTTCGGTATTTTCTAGGATGCGGCTTGTCCTTGGCAACGAAACGTCGGTGTCCAATGTAACAGATCTTGCTAAGTACTGCGTATGACAGCGGATTCCTGTCACAGCGAACACATGCATTGTAACCATGTGCCGTTCGCCCTGACATAGTGCCCAAAGCCGGATAATCATGGATGCACCAAATTACAACAGCATGCAGAAAGAAATCAGCTTGTGGGCTGCTATATAGGTCTCGAGTGAGAACACCCTTCCATAGCCATTGAAGTTCCTCCACAAGAGGCTCCATGAACAAATCAAAATCCTTTCCAGGACTTTTTGGACCCGAGATGAGCAAGGCCATCATGTAGTTTGATTCTTTGGTGCGGACATTTGGAGGCATGTTGTAAGGGATAACAAGCACTGGCCACATGCTATATGTGGCACTCTGGTGGCCAAATGGTTTAAATCCATCTGAAGCTAAGCCAAGTCTAATGTTTCTCGGGTCAGCAGCAAACTCTTTGTGTTTATCATTGAAGCTTTTCCACTCACTACCATGAGATGGATGGCTCATTACATTCTGATCTCTGTACTCCTGGTTCCTAGAATGCCACAGTACATCCTATCTTGTTTCAGCATCATGAAACAACCTCTGCAATCTTGGTGTAATTGGAAAATGTCTAAGAACATTATGAGGAATCCTCTTCACAGCATCGCCATCTTTCCATCTTGATGATTTGCATTTCGGGCATTCACTTAAGATGGTATAATCCTTCCGAAATAGAACACAATTATTATTACAAACAAGGATCATATCATATCCAATTCCAACTGCACGAAGGAAATTCTTCATTTTACTATAGGTGTGTGGCAGCTCAGATGCATCTGGGAAAGATTTGCGGAAAGCAGCCAACATCGCATCGAATGATTTGTTGGTCATCCGCTCAGATGTCTTCACCTGAAGAAAGGTGACCATAGCTGAGAATACTGATAGCTGGTGAAAGTTCACAGAATGGACGAGCATTTCGTAGCATTGTTTCAATGTTGGTCAAACTCACTAGCTCCGCCACCACCAGCTCCTCCTCCTCTTCCACCTGAGCATCAGGCAGATCAAGATGGTGATCTGCTGCTTCCACGTAGTCAATAACATTGACATTCACAGCTTCACCATGATCAACCCACCTAGTATATGTGACCGACATCCCATACAAGTGTAGATGATTTTGCACAGTTGACTGGGGTCTTGTAACTGAATTCATACAACTACTACACGGGTAGAGCACATCTGATTTCAGACCACCGTACTCAGCTCTGATAAAGTTCATTAAGTTTTCAACCCCCTCGACATATGCAGCGGAGAATCTTTGAGCAGAAGTTATCCAAGTCCTATCCATCTGTTAGACATACAAATTAGTTCTTCTACTAGATATTACAGGAAAAACATATATGCTTTTTTATGAAGTCCAGAAAAAATACCAAGGTCGATGTCTAAAGCTATGACAAGATATTTTGACGAGCAGATCTAAGTAATGAAATATATGTAAAGCTAATTCAGCAAACATATTTGAGTGCTAAATTATGGCAGGCTGTTTCAGCAGTCAATGAGGCCGAGCACACAGCCATCAAACTATTGAAGGCCATCGCAGCAACAAAGATCGAGTATAAAACGGTGTAGAGCTATTTCACCTAACAGATTGGCTACTGGACCATGGCAATCTACGTCATAATAAATATATGGCAGGATATTTTAGCAAGTAATCGGCCTTGGCATGCCATCTCAGCTAAGCAGATTGAGTGTAGAACAGGGCAAGGAAGCTTCTTAAGCAGAGCATATTGACAGTAAACTACTTGGCAAACAGTGAGATTAACAGCGTCTATCAGCTAACATTCAACGCTACACCGACATGAACGGGGCCTCAGTCTAGAATGCGCGTACCGTGGGAGAAGTTGACCGCCGTGCGTCTCCACATGAACGTCGCCAGCGGTGGCGGCACTAACCATCGTGCGCCTCCACAAGAACGTAGCCAGAGGTGGCGGCGCGGCTAGAGGACGGCAATCTACGAGAGCATACTGTGGGAGCGAGAGGATCGCCGAACCGCGGCGCCGACATATCGGCGCGGCGGGGAGGGCGGCTTTGGCAGAGCGAATCGAGTGGAGGAGGACAGGGGGGAGCGGGGTTTGGGGAATATTATTGGCTAGTTGGCCGAAGGGCGGTTGAATCGGATTTGGGGGGAATTTTTGGGTGTGGGGAGGGGAGGATTTTCGCACGGTGGGCGGGGGAGTTTGGCCCATGGTCGGTTTCTCCAAGTGCAGTCCCACGTTTCACTGAAGAAGCAAGCCGAAGCGCGTTCCGTTTGCGTGAGCCGTGTGCAGGACCGAACATGTGTGGGGTGCAATGCGACCGCGACAGGAGTGTTGTGAGTGTACCGCCTTTTTTTCCTTTTAGACTAGGTGCTTCGCCCCCTCAAAAAAAAATTGTTGCTTCGCGCGATCCATCGATACTACTACTAGTAATCCGGTAATCCCGACTAAAACGGCGCGGCCGGGTCTTTTCCCGCATGATATGCTGGGAGGTTGGCTTAGTTGGGTTTTTTAGGACGAGTAATGGTACACCTATGTAATCCCAGTTATGTAATTAACGTAATGTGAAACGTGTGAGCTGTTAATTGTAGATTGGGGGGAGGGAGGGGCCCACCACCATGAAAATCAGGGGAGGAGAGAGAGAGGCAATTTACGTTAACCCTTTCGTAGGTTCCCGTAGATGTAGAAAGATGTGAAATGCGTGAATGTGTAGTGGACGTACTATTGGAGTGCCTAAGATAATTTGTGTATGTATAGACCCTATGTGTTTATTTTACTTCGCATGTTAGATTTGTCTCGGTTCAATAAAAAGCAGAGTTGGTGATGATGGTGTGCCTGTCATCCTGCAATATAGGCCGTCCAATCTATATCTAACGGATAGGAAGGAAACTATGACAATTTACCTGCACTCCTCTCCATATTTGCAGATAAGGCTTTCCCTCGTTCAACCTTTTCTCCCACAAGATCTTGATCTTCCGTGCAATGCACGGGCATCTTGCTCGTACTCCTACAATATGTATATTATTGTGAAAGTTCATATACACCGGCCGAGATTAATGCAAACACGGTAGATTTTCATTACATTTTGAACTTTTATAGGACAGAAAAATAAAAGAAACCCGACCCTAAACCTATTCTACGGCGGCGACCGACGTCCTCGATCTGCAATCTCTATGTACGGGGGCGGGGTTCAAGACCCGTGAAGTGAAGGTGCGGTCTCCGGCGAGGAAGAGTAGAACACGGGATACGGACCGGACAGTTGGCACACCATGCCCTGCTGCCTCCCATGCCCTACACATCCTCAGAGGAGTCCCCGACCTTGGCGGTGCCGGACGTTGGACGGCGGCAAGTAGGACGCATGGCTGACGGTGCTCCCGTCGTCGGCCGCCAGCATGGCCACTGCTTGTGCGGTCATGTCTGCGTCCGGCTACGCCGCTATTGCGTCGCGAGAGGCGACTTGAGTGAGGGCAGCGACCTCGAGCTTCATCCCCGAAGACAAACTCTCCCGCAGAGCGTTCGCACTTGCGGTCATGGCGGATGTGGTGCCAGGTAGGAGGACGATGAGCTATGGTGTGGAGGTTAGCTGGGTGTTGCCGCTTTAAGTAGCGCATTCCGGTGAGGCCAAGCGTCCGGGCGCGTCATTAAGTGCCGGAGTTAGTTCCTTGGGCACCGAGCCTCTTAACGATGACATACAAACGGACGGCATGAATGCGGGCAGCTGGCGCCGGCTGGGAACGCACCGCGCGACGGCGTGAGGGACGAGGATTTTGGTGTGCCAGGGTAGTCAGCTGCGGTCGTGGCAACGTTGGAGATGCCCTTTGCTCACATGCGATCCCCGCATGTCATTGAAAAAGCAAGACGACCTGGCATGGTCTCAGGTCCAGAGGATGCAGTTGGCCGCGCTACACCACTCCGCGGACGCGTCGCGGTGCCCCGTGCATCCTCGACGAGCCGGGTGTTGGGGTGTGTTTGGATTGTGGACAAAGTGCACCTTACCAAAATTTTGGTCATGACCCAAAGATTGGTCTTTGTTTGGATGGTTGCCATTTTTTGGCATGCCAATGAACTCCAGCCAACTCTAGTTCATTTTTCTTGCCAATGTCGGCCAAATTATGGGCAACCAATACCTCAACCAAAATTTTGGTCATGACCCAAAGATTGGTCTTTGTTTCGATGGGGTTGCCATTTCTTTGGCATGCCAATGAACTCTAGCCAACTCTAGTTCATTTTTCTTGCCAATGTCGGCCAAATCATGGGCAACCAATACCTTAATCAAAATTTTGGCTACCCAATGCTTTGATGGGGCAACCTTGGGCACAAACCAAACGCCACCCTCGGCACACTGAAACCAACCGTGTCTAGCGACGATATGAGCGTGTCGCTCACCGCGGTCGCCGTGTCCAGAGGCGGTGCTGGAGCTGCGCCCCATTGTTGGCCCCAACAACCCACATGAATGGTGGTCGGTGGCAAGGAGGTCGTGGGCCAGCTCCTCCATTGGACTAGTCTGCGCTACATCATCCCGACGGGTGTGCCTCACATGTCGGTTTCCCTGTTTTCTTGGCCATATTCGAGCGTCAGTGCTCCGTGTTGCGCATTAGACCTTTCATTATGTAGGCCAAGCGAGACAACTTGTTGTTTATTTGAGCCGTTCAAGTATAATCATGTGGCGTTTGCTTATTTCTCATTCCTCTCCAACCGTCTTCTCCATCGATCATGTCGCCCTCCAGTTGAGTCCATCCTCCCGCATGCCTCATTTAAACATTCCACCGAGTATCATTCGCATGTACCCACCCTAGTCCTCTTTCAATAGATCTCTGGACCCCGAGATGAAATCGAGAGGGAACGAGTGGGGCACGTGATACCTAAGGCGGATTCAAAATTTTGAACCGGTGATCATAGCATCCGCAAATCATATATAAAGGGTATTCAATGTTCGTTTCGTTTTTGAACGTAAAATATACTCCCTCCTATCCTTTCTAGTTTACATATAAGTTTTATGTGTAGTCAAAGTATCTCTACTTTGATCAAAAAGGTATGAACATTCAACAACGCCCAATCAATATTGTTAGATTCGTACGTACTCCTAGATTTGTACTCGAGATGGTTTCCAATTTGACTATTGACAAGATTAATAGTACATGAGATGTATAATGTGAAAATTATATCATTGGAAACTCCTTTCACATACGAATTTGACCGTATGCTTTGTGTAAGTTGCATGTCATATATTATTACTCTAACATTTGGTCAAAGTTAGCCTCAAAAAACGCATTAGACCCTGTATGCTTTGTGTAAGTTGCATGTCATATATTATTACTCTAACATTTGTGTAAGTTGCATCTCATATATTATTACTCTAACATTTGGCCAAAGTAGTATAGTGGAAGTGGATCCTCTGACGTAGGTATCCCTGCCTTACCCTCCCTTTCGGTCACTTACTGGTGGACCCCATGCTTGCTAGGCCCCGCATGTCAGTTACTCAATGGGTTCGGCCACGTTAGAGGATCCTCATCCGTAGTATACTCCCTCTGTTTTTTTACTCCGCATAAAACAGAGGGAGTGGTGGTATAATAAATGACGCGGGCGGGGGAGGGGTAGGGACGTCGGTTTGCTCTCAAATGTGGTCCCACAAGACGAAGTGTGTTACATTCGGTGAGCGACGTGGAGGGTCCAGCATGCCGGGCTGCAACGCGAACACGACAAGAGCGATGTAGAGTCAAAACCGATTGACCGGTCGTCACCGGAACCACTATTCACACCGGAACCTTCACTGCTCGGCCTACGCCAGCCACTGCCCTAAAACCACACCAAATCTCTAGCCCATTCCCCCACCTTTCGATCCCCTAGCCCGCATCAAGCGTCCCCTTGTTCGCCGGAAAGCCATGGTGCGCCGCAAGATCACTTACTACAAGATGCTGAGGCTGGAGCGCCGCACAGAAATCATGGCGGTGGTTGGCGCCACAGACTTCCGTTCCCAAGCTCGCTTTGCGGCGGGCCAATCCCCGACTTCTCTAGAGCCAAGCTACGAGGAGGAGGAAGCCGATCCAATGTTCATGGCGGAGGTCGTGGCGCAGAAGGCCCCCGATGGGTATGAGACGATGGACGTCGACTTCGTGCCGGCGTCCGAGTCCCCCATGGTGCAGGCGGACCAGCGGTTCAACATGGCGATACTAAAGGAGGACCGGGAGGCAGAGGCTCAACTCGACGCGGAGCGCGCGCATGCCGCTGCCATCGAGGCTCTCCTACAGGTGGAACCGGATGTCGTGGGTGTGAACCGGGCGGCGGAGGCTCAACTTGAGGCAGAGCGCGCGGATGCCGCTGCCATCGAGGCCCTCCTGCAGGAGGAACTGGACGTCCTGGACTTGAACCGGGCGGCAGAGGCTCGACTCGATGCAGAGCGTGCGGATGCCTCTCTCATCGACGCCCTCCTGTAGGCGGAACCGTACGTCCTGGACTTGAACCGGGCGGTGGAGGCTCGACTTGATGTGGAGCGCGCGGATGCCGTTGCCATCGAGGCCCTCCTGCAGGCGGAACCGGACGTCCTCGACTTGAACCGGGCTGTGCTCTCATCCGTGCAGAGAGCCCGCATGCTCCGCTTGAATGAGTAGCTAGAGGTCAAGGACAACCATGGTGCGGAGACACACGTCGACAGCGATGGCTGGTTCGCGTCGGCAGCCAAAGACGACGAGTCCGTCTCTTTCCGCGAGCAGTGATAGTTTTTCTTTATGTTGTTGTTTTTATGGATCTTTTGCTGTGTAAAAACATATATTTGTTATGCAAGTCGCCTGAATTGGGTTAGTCTACCATTTCAGGCGGTTGGATGAATATCCTACGTCTCCTAACCCTTATTTCCTTCTTCCTCGCCTCTTCTTCCCCAACAGACCACCGCACGGGCCGTACGGATACTCCCCAACATGCGGTTGGATAAACATACTCTATGAAGGAAAATTATGTGTCAGCGATAGGATGGCTGAGTTTGGTTTGTTCACATGCGACAACACGTGTCAGTGAGGGTGCGTTCCCTTGGTTGGGTTTGCGGCATGCAGGAGCGACTCTGTGAGGGTGCGGTGCGACCGCGGCGTGTAGAAGCGACCGTGTGAGGGTGCGGTGCGACCGCGACAGCCGTGCACAAGTGTACCTCCTTCTCATTTTGAAAACTTTAGGCAAGCTTGGCAAAATGTGTGGCGAAGTTTGGCAATGCAAGGCCTAGACCCAAACAGGATAAGTACGTACGTACTAGGAGTACTAGTGTTAAAAAAGAAAGGCGGGGTTTTCCTTCATGGGATTTAATCGATACAAATCCTCGTTTCACATGTCAATTAACGCATATTTTTTTCTCCAAAGACCAAAGAGCTAACCATCTCACTCCTCATCGCTTGATTAAAGCAGCGCCATGCAAACCAACCTTCTCACTTCCGCATGCATGCAGGGGATATTAATGTCCTTGGTTGCTAACCCCATCAATTTTGCCTCAATTAGTGTTAGTGGCCCTTTGCAAATTGTAATTTTGATATATTGGACTTGTGTACACAAAATATGGAGGTAGTAACTATATTTGACTTCCTTCCCCATTGTGGTGACGTCGATGATATCTTTTTTTTTGTGGTTTGGCGAAGTGCGTTCGACGGAGAACACCATTGAGGGAGACCACGGTAAGTCGTTCGCAAGTGCCGCCTGCAAGCCGAGACAACCGCCTTATTTGCATCCAGGAAGTCCTTTACTAGTACTACTAGGAGTACTAGTGCGGTGAGATGGTTTCTCGAAGAAGACGATGGAGAAGTGGAGTCAGCGAAGAGTGAAATGATGGTTGCTTCGTCTGTGCTTTTCTGATTTGACGCCTCACTGCTTTGTGATTTGTGATAGAAGGGATAGGGGAGTAGACTCTGTGCTCTATACTGTACTACATGTGTCCAAGCATGGGAGAAAGAGGAGAGACATTGCATTTTTCTATTCCTTCAATCAATCAATCAGGGAGCTTCGGTTCCATCTTTTTGGCTTTGGCAACACCGTCCATAATGGTTCCCACGATGCCAAAAGCTATTTTCACATTTGGCTACACATTGTGGATGCCCTTATCATACCACTTAGTTTTGCTCTTGTGTGCTATCTATACAAATCTCAATTATATTGATCTAAAAAAATATAGAATCAAGATTAGTAAAAAGGAGGTGATTTTGCCGCGCGGATGGCGGGGGAGGTTTCTTACTTGAGCAATGCTACATCCACGTAATGGTTTACATAAAGTTATGAATTGATGTGATGTGGGACTATTTGATTGGATTAAGGGAGAGGATTAGGCCCACCCCACCAAAAAATCAGGGGGGCATATATAGATTAGATGGAAAGTATACATAGCAGCTACGTAGCCCTTTGTAAGTCTAGGATTACGCTTCTTATTTTCGGAGGACGTTGTCCTGGCAGTTTGCTAACATGCGGTCCCACGTGTCAGTGCTTTACCAAGCCGATCCGCGTCCCACATGAGGAAGAACAACGACAGAAGCAACACATGGTTAAGTTGAAGAAGATGAGGGAGAAGCGGATTCAGCAACGAGTGAAATGATGGTTGCTTTGTCCCTCCAACTTCTTTTTTTAGCATTATTACTTCGTCCCTCCAACTTAACTGCGGGAAAGGTGCAGCTTTGTGATTTGACGCCTCATTACTGATTACTACGCCGGCGCCATGACTGGGGTGCTTCACCCCGGCTGCGCTGCACTATATTCCGGTATGGCACGTGAACCCGGTAGCTTGATGTCCCACATGTCGGCGAAAGGGACTAGAAGATTTATGAAAGCGAGCGCTCCACTCTTACGACGGAGGAATAGACGACACGATGGCCCAGTGAACTGTCACTTGTACTATATAGTACTATAGTTTTGCTGTTTCACACGATCCATCGATACAAACCCGATTAAACAAGAAAGGGCGGGATTTTTCCCGCGCGGTAGATGATACTGGCCATACATTTCAAAGGCAATTTTAATGTATGCAAACTGAATAATTATAAGTAACAATATGATATCTAGTAAAACTAAAAACACATATGATTTATTGTGTTAGAGTGTAGTAGTAGTGTTGTATTGCATAGTTGTTAGATGTAACATGCGAGAACGTGTAGAGATGTAGTTTTGGAGGGCCTACAGAGAGAAAAGCGTAATACGGTCACCGAACTTCAGAATAAGCTGATTACGGTCACTATATACCTTTTGTGGTGATTATACGGTCACTTGCTCACAGTTTATCATCGGATTGCACTCTGTTGACCGGCCAAATAGTCTGCTTGGCGCCATGTTGACTAGTTAAATTGACCATGTTCCTTGTGGGTCCCACCTGTTAGTTCGCATAGGAAAAGGTCAGATAAACACAAATTTACGCAAGCGCGACAAGGCTCCAACCCTTGCGCGGGAATCACCTGGTTGTGTATGTGTCTGTCAGGGCCTGATGTGTGCTCATGCACGTGTAGGTTGAGCACTTGAGCGTGAGAGTGTGTGTTGGTCGTTTGGTGTACTGGTGTGTGCATGCATGTGTGCGTGTGTGCGTGTGAGTGTTGCGTGTGTGCGTGGCTGCGTGTGTACGTGTGAGTGTTGCCTCCGTGCGTGGGTGCATGTGTTTGTGTGAGTGTTGCGTGGATGCAGTTCATGTGCATGTGTGCGTGTGTGTATAATCACCACACCAGCTCCTGTGTGTTAAAACAGACGACTCAGCATACCAATACAAGGCCACCTTGTCCGCTGTGCCTGCTGTCATGACTTCGAACCATCGTCCAAATATTTTTTGTCGTTTGTTTTCATTCTTACTAGCAAGATGCCCGTGCGTTGCATGTAACATCAAGATGGATTTGTATGACTTGTTTATCTTGTGAGAGAAAAGGATGAACGAGGGAAGGCCTTATTTGCAAATGTGGAGAGGTGTGTGGGTACCTTTTTGCAAAATTGACATAGTTTCTTTCCTATCCGTCAGGTATAAATCGGACGACCTATATTGCAGGATGGTAGGCACACCATCATCACCAACTCTGTTATTTATAAGAGTGTATTTTATGTATTTTATAAGAGTGTAGATGTAGAGTAGATACAAGTCGATAGGTGGGCACGATGGTACTGAGATAATGTGATGCAACACTAGAGGTGCCACGTGGAGCGTTTAACTGGTCAACTAGTCATGTCATGAGCAAATACAGAGTTGTACGGTGAGCCCGTGATTGTATAATAATCACTAAACGTAAATGGTCACCGTAATAGTGGATTCTGAAGTCCAATGTACGTATCGTGCTTTCGCTTCAAATCCAATGATCGTCATTGCATATATCGCGAGAGAAAGATGGAACATGCGTGGATTTTCTGGGGGCTTACTTTTAGAGGACCTAGAGATAGTTTTGTGTGCATACATGAAAGGGGCGTATGGGGGGGTATGCGATGGAGAGAGCGATGCCCTTTGTTTCTCTTTATTATGACTAACTTTGCATATAGTATAAAAATATACAAATTCACAGTGCGGAGTAAATATCATTGTGGGCACCATGCAATGCAAAATAGCGTTCGTACTCCTCCATATAACTTTGTAACATTGTATATATGTAGAAACTCTAAAATAATTTTTTGGCCACACTTTATTCAAAAGGAATGTTGTATGCGAAATAAACGTGAAGAGAGGGCTTTTTAGATCAATGGGGTACGTGATGTAACATGTGTGAATGTGTAGTTGATGCATTTGGCGGGGCCTAGAGAGTTATGTGTGTGTATTACGTATTCGAGAGAGGCATGGATAGAGGGGTCGACGGGGGGGCGTGGGAGAGATAGCACGAGAAATGAGAGTGGTCTAGAGAGAGAGGGCCGAATATGACGTCATGGCAAGAGGTTCCATTCCCTTGAGTGTGTATACGCAAGGGGGGAGGGAATAGAGGCACCAGGAGAATTTTTCTGTGTGTGTCGTGTTTGTGTTGGTATGTGTGGGTGTGAGAAGATAATCAGACGTGGGGTAGAGGGTGTGTCACCGCGTGAGGTCCGGTAGGTCGAGGTGAGGCCCTTCGTTCGGTTTCGTCCTGCGCCACATTGGTCGGCCCGTGACGCATTTAGGAAGACCCATGGATGACTAGTCGTACAAGGCAAAGATAGCAGAATTGTGAAGGACTCTGTGTCCACTGACAAAGCTGGCTAGGATTTGTAACCCTAGGTTCTCGGACTAAGGTAACCACTTTATCTCTGATATTACTATTCATCCAACCTAACTTTAAGGGGCATCCTACAGAATGCTCTGCTAGAATCATACTCGTCGATTAGGAAGAGAGGTGTGAGACAATGCGTGAGAGACAGGCGTAAAGATAATGTGCATACATGAGATGCGTAGGCAGGTCCACGTATATAGAAAGGGTCGATGAGGATTGTGCGTGTGTATGTTTGCGAGAGGAAGAGTGCTTGTGATAAAGGTTAGTGAAAACAGTTGTAAATGGTTATGAGAGGGAGGGAGAGTTATATCTAGAGCATGTGTGCGAGAAAGACACCTCGGGAGAGAGTGTGTGAGCATGTGTGAGAGACCACCGATGGAGAGTGAAACTACACGTAGAAGACTGCTCTACACATTGATTAAAGATATAAATTGTATCCAAATATTAGGATGGGATCATGATATTTGCAATTCTTGTAAGGAGCGGTCATTGATACATTAGACATCTAGATTCTATCGAATTTGAGCATGTCTATGTTATTATTCGACACAATAGATCCACATAGTTAGTATTTTGAACTCCAGACAATGCATCGTTTAGCACTCAAACATGAGTATAGTTCATGTTGTGTGTGTAAAGCACATTATACATACGAAAGTTACACAATGGACATTATAAATAGCTACCTATGAACTAGCATACATTTGAATTCAACTTAAGGTGGTTTAAACAAATCGAATTCAACATGAAGTCCATTCAATTATTTGAATTTGATACCATGGCATTTGTAAACCATACCTAAATTATGGGGGCACCAATCTTTGCTCTGATTTTGTACATAATAGAATATGTAGTCGTGTACAAAATAGATTCAAATTTATCTCCTCCATTCCAAAATAATCGTAGTTACAGGATTTTCAAGTGTCAAAATTTCAAAAAGAAGCGGATAATTTAATGAGGTTTTCAAACATACAAGGTCAAATATAACGTTGTCTATTTAGGTCAATCCTCATAGTTCAAGAGTACTGTAAACGTGAATGCTTGTGTTTCAAAATTTCGAACGAAGCACCGAAAGAGCCTCTACTCGCCCGAAACCGCGTGAGACCAATGTTTTTTTAGGGTGCCTGAGACCAATGTTTGGTAGTACAAGGAAATTACTTTTCTAATAATTCCGACCCGTGAAACCTACCGGCCCGACGTCCAAAGGTCTAAATTGGGGTAGGTTTGTAGCTTCATCTAAACGCCACGCAACCGCCTCCGAAAAACATTCATACACAATGGCCGCCTAAGCACACATGCGCACGGCCAAAATCGCTCCCGCCCACTATTTGGGACACCCGGGATTACCATCCTACCCCCGACCCGTAGTAGGTCCAAAATTTAAGAGGGGGGCAAAGTTTGTACTTTCCCCAAATTTCAAACAAGCGCGTCCCATCTTCTGTTCAAAAAAGCCAAAAACAAGCGCGTCCCAGACCGAAACATGGTCCCCCCCACCCGTCCGATCCCCCATTCGTACTCTGTGGGCGCCAAAACTACCTCTCCACCAGCCGCGAAACCCCGGCGTTCTTCGTCCGCCACCCCATCCCACCCATCAACCGCCGCCCTCCTCCATCATGCCGGAGCCGATACCCCGACGTCGGCGTCCACCGCAACCTCAACCGCAACGCCCTCCATGGCTAGTAGTTGAAGCCGAGGCCGAGCAGTCCGTACCCAAGCCATTTCAACCACGTCGTCCTGCGCCTCACCGCTGCCGCTCCAACTTCGCCACCGTCCACTGCACCGGAGATGTTCCTGCTACGCCGTCCTTAGCCGCCTCGGATCTGCTTCCCCTCCGCCACGGCAACACAGTCAAAAATTTGGCCATGGGTTTGTCCAAGGAACAACGGCTCTCCAAAACATCGGTTCCCCTGGGAAAAACAAGAAGATCGCTGCGACATATCGACACCACACTGGCAACCGATACGGGTACTCCTCTTCCCTTATTTGTGCAAATCTTACGTGTCTACTTGCACGGTATTCATCCCACATAAGACACTAGTTGACCGCTTCTTCTTCATACTAGATGTTCCTAGTAACTCGCGATGCACAAGGTTTCTCCTCATATACTATGTCACCTTAGCTAGAGGTCCGTCGCCCCCTTGAATTTCAATTTCTGGCCAGTTGATTCCCAATTAACGGAAGCATTCCCCAGCGTAACAGGCGCTAGTACGCCTATTACGCCGGGGAAGCAACGCATTGGTGTTTATCTTAGGGGCGTGTGCGGCCTAGATCTACTGGCGCCCGATCTAGAGACTGAAGGTCGGCCGGGATTAAAGGGATGGCCTGGGGGCGCTACCAAGCACGGCGGTGGTGTGAGGTCGAGGGGAGGGCGGGGCGGCGGAGCAGGGGTCTAGGCCGGTGGTCGCTGGCGGTTCGAGAAAGATCGTCAACAATGACTGGCGGGAGGTAGACGAAGGCCATCTGCCCGTTCCTTATAGATCGGACGGTTCATTAAAAAATTGACTGGCCTATTTATTTTCAGTCGACTGTTATCTTAGATATGACCACATGTGGTGGTGTGCTGGAGGAGTACCTGCATTTCCTGTGCTCATATATTACAAAATCATACGGAGTAGAATATAATTTTGCTTGCCATGCAATGTTGTAGAGCTATCACATGTCTCATGTCATTTATTTTTCAGCCACCTGCTATCTGCCACTTTTACAGTGCACTTGTTTTGCACACACTTCACCCATACTCTCACTATTGTGTTTTTATGCAAGGGTATTTCAGAGTCTGCCGAAAGAGAAGCAGCAAAGAAAAGAGAGAAGTCGCGCCAGCTTTCTTCGCGGGTATGCACGACATGTTACAGCGCTATAAAGGGTGCAGTGTCAGCAAATGGAGACGGTAAACGTAGCTCTGGAGTTGATGACCTCGCTCGCAATGAACCACCATCCCAGGTGCTTGCTTTAACTTCACGGTGTCATATGTGGTTGCATGTTCCATATGGTGTCTAGCTTGTATTCGAAAGGCCGAAGTCGGTCTGATAAGGAAAGATATTTTTTTACATGAACCACCATCCCGTGAGACAAATAGCTAGTCAGGGCACTGGCCGAGCCAGTGACAAGCCCAGCAAAGATAGGCACCACCTGGAAGCCAACTAAAAAGCTGCGATGGTGGCGAAGCAGCCCGCTTCCCACCAGGCTCTCAGGTCCTAGATGATCATGCTCACCACTCCAGCGGGATGTCTAGCTTGTATTGCTTCCAATTTGGTTAAATTGCATCTTCTTAGCTTATACATTATACCTTTGAATATGACATGCCTTTCTGTTTTTGGTACATACTAGTACATTTGTGTATTAACCATGTTCTTACATCAAACTAATGTTCTTGTGTATCCCTCATCAATCACTTATGACGAGGCAGGCAGGCAAGGGGACTACTCCTCATTGAAAGAATGCAGCGTCAGCCTTCCGACATGATTCTCAAGAAACATAAATGCTAGATGAAGATAGTGAACATAGCTCTGTAGTTGATTACAGCATTTCCCCTACACTAGCATCGCAGGTGCTTGCTCTAACTTGGCAGCATGATATGTGGTTGCATGTTGCATATGGTGTCTAGATTGTAATTCTTCCAATCTAGTTAAACTGCATGTGCTAGTCTACTTATATTATACATTATACCTGTTAATGTGACATGCCTTCCTGTATTTAGTACATAGTACATCTGTCTATTAAGCATGTCCTTACATAAAACTATTGTTTTTTTTGTATCCCGCATCAATCAATATGACGAGACACCTCTAGTATATGCAGTGCGATATTAGTTGCATCTTTCATATGATTTATAGCATGCACTGCTTCTAATTTGTTGAAATTACATTTATGATGGGACGGTTTTAACTTGGCAGAGTCATATTGGTTGCATCTTTCATGTGGTGTCTAGCTTGCATTGCTTCTTATTTGCTGGAATGGTTTCTGCTTAGTTTACACAAACAGTTGTGAACATGCCATGCCGTCCTATTTTTCGTACATATTCCATCCTGGTATCATGTGTTTGCCTTATATCAAAGTAGTGATTGTCAGCATCATGCATGAATGAGTTCTGAAGAGAGAATTTTATTGCTTTTTCTTGTCGGTTTTACTTGACAATTCAAAATCAATAAAGCGGAAGGAAGTTAGCAAGGCAGCGGATAAAGGTGCTCCTTCCAAACGGAGGGCCTCTAGAGTTTCTACTCCTCCAAAACCCCAAGATGATTTCCAAGACAACACATGCATAGACACTCAACAAAGTTGTGTTTATGATGAGCACGTCTCCCCTAGTGCAGCATCACCGGTGCTCCCTCTAACTTGGCACTCTTATATGTGGTTGCATGTTATGTGTGATGTCTAGCTTGTATTGCTTCTAATTTTGTTGAATTCCATCTACTTACTTTACACATTATACTTGAATAAGACACGTGTTCCTGTTTCTAGAACATACAATATCTGTCTATCACACCATGTTCTTACATCAAATTACTACTGTTGCGTAACCTGCAACAATCACCTATCATAAGACACGTTTGACTTCGGAGTGTGATATAGGTTACATCTCACATTCTTTTCTAGCTTGTCTACTAATTTTTTGAAATGGCACTTATGACGAGACAGTTTTAACTTGGTAGAGTGATATTCGTTGCATCTTTCATATGGTGTCTAGCTTTCATTGCTTCTAATTTGTTGAAATGCCTTCTCCTTAGTTTACACATTATAAGCTGTGAATATGCAATGTTGTGAATATGCAACGGCACTAATGACGAGAGACCTCTAACATGGCAGTGTGATGTTGTTTGCATATTGCATATGATTTATTTCTTGTACTGCTTCACATTTGTTTAAACGCCATTTATGATGAGACACTGTTAACTTGGCAGAGCGCTATTTGTAGCATCTTTCATATGGTGTCTACCTTCCATTCCATTGCTTCTAATTTGGTGAAATGTCTTCTTCTTAGTTTACACATCATAGTTCTGGTTATCTCTTCTGTCCTGTTTTTCATACATATTACATCCTCCTATCATGTGGTTCTCTAACATCAAAGTTTTGTTCGTCTGCATCACACATAAATTTGTTCTGAAGAACTAAATTGTTATTCATTTTTCTTGTCGGCTTGACTTAACATGGCACAGAGAAAGAGGAAGAAACACAAAATGGCAGGGAATGAGAAGCGGATGAATCCTGCAGATTCTGCTGGTACTGATGGTGCAGTAGAAGGTCAAAGTCCAGCGGAAAATTCTACAAACACGCCATCCCATGCTACACGAGCAGCAAAAAAAGCCAAACAGAAACAAATAGCTGCCACCAAACAAGCAGAGACAGCCCTAGTTCTTGCAACACCTACCACAGTACTACCAGCTGCACGACTTACTCGTGCGTCAGCTGAGCTAGCAGCACGTTCCCAAGCTCCCTTGCCACCTGACACTACTTCCCAAGCACTCTTGACACAAGACGAGTTGGCAATATCAGGTGAACCTTGTGAGCTTCAACAGCAAGAAGGTAGTTGCTGGAGTCAAGTTACAGTTGCATGCTTCTTATATGTAGTCTCACAGTTTGATGTACACTAACACTTCCTATGTTTGTTGTTGGACTAGCACCTAGGCGCAAGAGGAAACAAACATCAGGGATAATGCTCGAGAGGTTAACTAAATCTAGAGGAGGAAGAATGGAGATCCATTTTGAGGCAGGTTTAAAAAGGCCACGTGATGCTACAGAGTCAGCCAAGTTAGTATCAGAGGCAGCGGCTACCGTTAGGTGTCATGTACGTATCATCCCAACATGGATTCAGTACAGGAATGACAAAGACGAAACCTAGTTCAACACCTTCCTCGACCATTTATCTGTAAGTATGGTTATGTATGGAAACTAGTAATATCGTCTTGCTCTGTCCCATACTTTCTAGGTTGCTGATAATGAGACTCCCATAATTTTCAACAGATGAGGTTCAAGTTGGATAGCCAAGATGATGCAACCAGACAAGCTTGCACCCATGTTTTCAAGTCTGCTTTGCGACAATATCGGTATAACTTGCGGAAAACTCACTTTGAAGGCAAGGCTAACAGTGAACTTTCCCAAACATCTCCAGTGGAAATATCGGATGAAGACTGGAGGGGCCTTGTTAAACACTGGTCTGATCCGAAGTATCAGGTACATTATATATATGTGATCAGATCACATGTTGAAGTACTATTTACGCATGTGCCACACAAATCTATCTTCTTGTAGGTGAACTGTTCAAAGAACAAGGCCAACCGTACGAAAGTGAAATTCCAACAGACGACAGGATCTCGTAGCTATATTGCACACTGCGAGGCTCTTGTAATTAGCTGTTGTTTCACTCTTTTCGATGTACCATATCATCAAATCTATATTGACTTGTTCAAAATGCAGAGGAAAGCCCGGAAGGACCAAAAAGTATCTGAACCAAATGCTGTGGAAATCTTCAAGGACTGTCACACCAACAAGAAGAAGGGCATGACTACACCAGTCAAAGCCACTGTTGTAAGTCCTTAATTCTCATGCCTTTTAACTACTACTTACTCTGACTTGTGCCTTGAACTGCATGGTTTGCAGCCAATGTCTATTACTCTTTTCAATTTTATACACAATTGTCTTAGCGTATCATTGCACCTTACAAGGTTTAAAAGAGAGGAGTGATGTTCCTTTGATCTTGACCCGTAATCTAGTTCCGTGCTGGACTTGCCCACACAATGTTACAATTGCCTATTTGTCTGTTTTCAGTTGTTTTGTGATATGAATGATGTCATACTATGCTTACTGTATTATAAACTTCGTCTCTTTATCCTTAGCCCTCAATACAATGTGAAGAAATAGACAATACATTAGCGATGGTACATGGTCATATGTTTGGAACCTGGTTTTATTATGTACTTTGCAATAAAATACAACTAATATTTTACATGGGTTCACCAGAATAAGTTCTGTATATAGACCAAAGCTATTTTATTTGGTTTTGCTGCTTCCTTAATATCTTCTGTTCTGGTACTACTAATGTAAAACCTCAACTTTTCAGCGAGCTATGGAAAAAATGGTGGAACCGCCACCTTCTGAAGGTGGCGAGGCAACTATAACTGCAATGTCAGCTCTTGCTGCAGTGGGTCAGTACCTGTCCACTAACAGTGCCAAAAGCACGTTCCTGCGTAATACTGGGTTGGTTGTTAAGGCAATATCGTCCAAACTGCCTCATGATCAAGATATGCAAGCTCAAAGCGATGTTGTATCTGCGCTCTAGAAACAAGGAGAGACATTGTTCGATGTCGTCAAGATATGCAAGGTTTTGAAACCAGACTATCAGACATTTCCTATGTTGTTCAGGAGCCTAGGGGAAATGAAGGCAAGGGTTATGGTGCTCCATCGGATAATATAGCATGAAAAGGTAACATCCAGGTCAAATGAACTGAGCTTCTGAACTTCTGGTGGTGCATTTATCAGCTAGACTGTTAAGTTTTATGCCAACCTTCCTTTTGTTATATAGTTGTAATTTGTTTTGGTGCGATACAAAATTTATTCTTAACGTGCAGCCACCGGCTGAAGAAAACAGCAAGCCATTTTTTTATAGTGTAGGGTGTTCCCTATATTTGCACTGGTGGCAATCTTTGATGCCGAGTGGATGTAATCTGTGCAATCGCCTTAATAGCCTAGCGTTAGTTTCGGCCTTATTTATTTCCTAGTCTTCTTTTTCCCTGGTTTGCTAGTGGTCGCAACTACCATGGGCCATATACGGGCCGTAGGATCCATGGGTCTCCTACGGGTCGTCGATAAATGGGCCTCCAACAGGGCCGTACAATCGGTCGGCCTCAGGCCGTCGGATAAATGGGTCTACATGGGCCGTAAACAGGCGTAATTGGTATCGGCCCAGCACGGTAACGGGTCGTTAATGGGCCACAACATAGGACGGGCTGGAAACGGCGCAACGGGCTAACAAGCCAGAAACGGGCCGACTCTTGCCATGAGCCCAATTTGGCCCATTAGGGTAACCGACCAGTAACGGGCCGGCTCTTGCCATGGGCCGAATTTGGCCAATTAGGGGAACAGGCTAGAAACGGGCCGACTCTTGCCATGGGCCGAATTTGGCCCATTAGGTTAACAGGCCAGTAACGGGTCGACTCTTGCCATGGGCCTAATTTGGCCCATTAGGGGAATAGGCCAGTAATGGGCCGGAAGTAATCGAGGGCCAAAAAGGAGCCCAAGAACGTATGGGCCGTCAATAGGCCGAAAGCTAACACGGGCTGGAAACGGCCCATGTAAATCACGGGCCGTTAACGGGTACAAAGAAAATTACTGTTCATTATGGGCTAGAGTCAGCATGGGCCTGTAAAGGGCCGAAAGATACGAAGGCCTCATATGGGCCAAAAGACGTCATGGGCCATACATGGGCCGAAAGTGAAATGGGCTGGTGTTATATTCGATGGCCCACATGACGTTGTTGGGCTGATTTCCTTCAAGGCCTAACGGGCCATAAAATGGGCTATTTGCAAAGAGACCGTTAACAGGCTTTACATGGGCCAGCCCGTTAACTTTTGACCAAGTCAAACGGGCCGGCTTTGTAAGTTAAATGGGCTAGTGGTGGGCCGTGGCATGTGTCGACATATCATAGGCGCCTATCTGACCCACTGACGAGCTGACACGTGTTTCATCCGGCCAATAAGAATTTTACACGTGGAAATTTCCCATTGGTCGGGGCTGTTAACGGGTTATCGGATCCAAAACCCGACCCGATAGCTTAACGGTGTTCCGTTACGGTGGATGCCACGTGTCGGTCACCCTTGACGAAAGAACTTCTATGACGCGCGATTTATCGTCATGGAAGTGGACACTTCCGTGATGATAATTTTGGTAATGTCATGGAACACTTCTACGACAGCACAGGTATGACTATATTGATTCTGTCATAAATTTGTCATGGATGTACATGCATGACAAAAAACGTGACCTACTATGACAAACACGTATCATCACGGAAGTGTATTTTTTTGTAGTGGGCCCACATCTCTCATTGGTTGATATGTCACGAAATAAGAAACAAGGAGGAAGTTAATGCACCGTGCCTAAGTGTTTTGGGATTATTTGGTTTTCGTAAGGTGACTTAGGTTGGTTGTAATGTTACACAACTTTTTGTTTACATGCATTAACATTTTATTAGTTAAATCAAAGGTCAAAACTTGGCGCAAAATGCAAAGGGGACCAATAATCTAGTAAACATCAAACTTCTCTCGTTTGGCCCCAACTAGAGGTCCGGTGAGATGACTATACTGCACCGGCACGGAGGGGGACGCGACTTCATTGACTTAGGGCAACTGCCTTTGGGTGAATGACACGTGGGCCCAGGGGGTGGCTAGCCCACCTATCATACAGCCAAAGGCAGGTGCAGTAGAGGGCTGAGGAGTAGTACGAAATCCTACGCACCTATGCAAGCTAACCAAGGGCAAGAGTGATCACTCGAATCGCAAGATCAGTTGACTAGAAGGTAAGCTAGACCCATGGAGGCGATGAGCGCGAGCATCAGCCGGTTGTGCCAGATGGTCCACGACGCCGGCCTGCGGCCCGGCACCAAGGGACATCTCCAGGTAATATTGCTTGAGGCCACCAGGGCCAGGGGCCGCTTGGACGACAACTTCGTCTCCTTGTTTGACGAGGTCCTCGTCGTTTTCCTCGACAAGTTCACCGTCGTCAAGAAGCTCGCGGACGACTTTGACGTAAGCCTCCAGCCGACGCGCCCAGGCTCTGCAATGCCCGCCACCCTCAACGGCCACTATGGTGACAACCTCTTCGACACACTGGTGGCCCTGCGACTGCCCACCGTCGTGCCGGAGAATGTCCACCTCGAGGTCGCGCTCGCCGCGCAGCGCCTGGCGCAGCAAGACACCATCGACATAACCACTCACGTCTACGCGCAAATCGTCCACAAGGACTACTACATGCAAGAGGAGGACGATAGGATGTTGGCCTTCTTAGACCGCAGGGCAACCTTGTACGTCACTATTCAGAAGCACGTTGAGCTCGCCACCAACGCCGCTGCTCCTCACACGTCGGTTGGTGACCCGGCGCACTAGGGCGTGAGGATGTCGTTAATGGATCGGTATGTATTTTTATCTTTCCGTCAAATCCATGTAGTAGTATATGATACTACAGTAATTATCTTACCTTTCACATCAACTTCATAATTTTTGTACGTACTCCATGCATGAATGGCGCCAGAACCAAACTTCTCATTACTCTAGGCAAAATCGTTATTTTCTATCTATCGGTCGTGCCATGGAGCAGAACCAAATTTTACAAGTTACGAGTTCAAAAGGAAAAGCCTACCATGTTCGGGTCGCACTCCCACACGGTTGGTCCGGCACGCCACTCAAGAGGGAATGCCTGTGGTGTTGCATTTTCACTTACAAGTGAGACCGCAGTTGAGCAAACCAACTATCGGCAAACCCCCACCCCGCCCACCGCGTGATGGCTGAGAAAACAGGAGGGAGAAGAGATGGCTGTAGCACAGACTCCAAGAAAATTGGTGTCGGATGGGACTCGTGTGGGTGGCGTGTGTCGTACTGCTAGAAGTGAATGGTAGTTATGGATCCTACTCTTCCTTAAGCGCCTATGCCACCCCACTATATTGAGCCTATATCGAGGTACGTAGAACAAATTTCCTGCAGTCCGTGCTCAGCCCTCCTATATCTCTCTTCTCAGCCAGCCAGCGGACGCGCGGAGCCCATCGTCTGTTTGCTCACATGCGGTCCCACATGTCAGTGAAAACGCAAGCGGACCCACTGAACCTGCACATCTTTCACCTCGATGTTCTAGTGATGAAAAAAATCCAATAAAGATCTTCGGTGGCCGCTTTTGGAGTTACTCACGAGTAGTAAGATTCTATTTACAGTTTAACCCAAGATGCACATCTTGTGGCTTCAACTACCACTCTGTTTTCTTTCATGACACGACCTGGATGCTGGATGTCCCACTGTCAGCAAAAGGAGGAAGAACCTGACCAAATCTTCGGCTGTGCTATCGGATTAGACTAGTTGTGCTAACTTAAAAAATTTATTGTGTACTCCCTCCGTTCCAAAATACTAGACTTCCATTTGTCCAAAAATGGATGTACCTATATACTAAAACATGTCTAGATACATATATATTTTGACAAATAGAAGGCATGTATTGTGCAACGGAGGGAGTAGAATGGATGCAAGTTTTTGTATTGGGAAGAAGAGTACATCCATATATTGATAGAGCACAATTTAGTAGATGTTCTATCACTTTTAGCTAGCACAGAGGCTAGAGATGAGATTAGTGCACTTGTTGATACTCCTACTAGAATAGAGGCTAGACATGAGGCTAGATGCGAGGAAGCAACGTCTACTTCTTTACACTCGAAGAAGAAAGAAGCACGCAAGATCGAGCCTCCGCAGATCAACAATGAATGGATCGAGAAGGCACTAATTCAACTTACAGGAGTAGTAAAATGTATTCTTGTGGTTCTTGTTTTCTTTGGTCTTGCTTTTCTAGTCAAAGTATCGTTGGAGTTCGTGCAAAACGGAAGTCCATTTGGGGTCGTGCGTTGGAGTTGGCCTTACAACTGGGACCGCAGTTAAGGAAACCGACTATCGCCAAACCCCCACCTCGCCCGCCGCGCGATGGCTGAAGTTAGAGAAACGACGAGGTTTAAGAGATTGCTCTAGCACGGACTCCAAGAAATAATATGGTGTCAGATGGATGTCGTGGTGGTGGCGTGTGTCGTACTCCTGGACGTGAATGTTTGTTCTGGCCCATGCCACCCTAATACTCTTACTACTTACTCCTACTATATAGTACTAGTATCGAGGATTCGAGGTGCTGGTTACGTACAGCGAACACATTAACATATGGCTACAGTAAAAACACCCACCCGACACGCGAAGCATGTAAAGCTAGTACAAATAGTGTACTACTATTGTTGATTGGCCTCATCCGATGACCTGTTGCAATGCACGTACAATTATGTATTCGGAAAATATATTTTTTGCCTTGTCGCACCACTCACTCAGAGACGCGACTCAAAAGCCATTCATAAATTTAGTAAGTTTATCACAGACATATCATTTTATTACATACAACAGGTCATCAACCCACATCGACAACGAGGATACATTATAAATACTAAAGTTTTCACCACACAACAAATAACAAGCAATGAAATGAACTTCAACTCAACCATTCCTCGGCGTTGGAAACACTTGCTTTGAACCACAAGTGATTCTCTAGGACGGGCCATCCATTGTCGATCTGGAGACCAACGCAGGACTGATCATCCAGGCTGAAGTGGCCTACTATATCAGTACCAGGGAAGGGAACCACCCAAATATCCGAGGTATAGACACAGTTGCTTCTCATAAATGGTAGTAACGTTGTGTCAACAGCAGTTGGATCGCCTTTCACCATCATTGTATAGTTTTGTCCAAGGAAGAGCGAGTTTTCTCCAAGCCTATCAATTCTGTGCCAGGGAGAAGGAGTTGGCGCTAGCACACTAGTATACATCCCGAATCCATGCAATGGGTGTTGGAATAGGTCCGGAGAGTGCGACCATGGGATACTACACTTGCTTCCTTAGCAGTAACATCATCAATGGGTTGTATACACACAAGAAGAGGTGATCCATCGGAATTAGTTGCCAGGCGCCAAAGAGTACATGGGCGCTGCTCGTCCTCATGCTCGTGATCATCACCATCGTCATCTTCCCCTTGGTTATAAAAAAGGGATAATTGTTTATGTGCCCTTAGTTGGGTCACCCTCGACTGATTTGCCCCTAATTTTGGAAAACACGCGGTCTTGCCCAGCTTTGACCGCTCACCTTGCGTTTTTGCCCTTCCGGCACGTCTCCGTCCAGTCAGCGTCGTTTGACCGCAAACGACGCGTTACTTTGGACATCTCTTGCCCCTGTGCTCACTCGCACTCTCTCATTCCCCACTCTTGCTCTCTCTTTCCCCTCTGATGAACCCTAAATTGTGGCGCCGAGTGGTGGGCGGCCATATCCATTGCACGGGCGGCCAGATCCATTGCAAGGTGATGGGGGAGAGTGGAGAAAGCATTGGCGGTGGCTGCTGCGGTGGTAGGAACAGCACACCACCACTGCAGCACGGAGAAGGCGGCTGTGGCGGCACCAACGGCGACAAGGGAAGCTCCTGTGGCGGATCTGCACCAACGGCGAGAAGCGGTGGCGGATCTGCACCAACGGCGACAAGCGGGGGCGGATCTGCACGGCAAATCCCCCCAGGGTTAGTAGCAAACCTGATTTTCTCAGTTTTTTCAGATGAGATTTGCTTGTATTTAGGGTTTAGTCTAAAGTTTCTGCGTTTTGTCACTGGATAATGTTCCCCCATAGGATGGATCCAGCTACAGCGTTCTTTCTTTCAGTTCAAATGGAGACCACTGTTCTATTTTCTGCTGGTACAAAAGGAAAAGATTATGGATTCACTTTTCCTTTAGTTGTGGACAGCACTAGTTCATATACTAATTTTAGGGCTGCCATTTGTGCCAAGTATCCATGGGGATTGTTTGATGCTGTGGAGATCGGATATTGGGATAGTTCCAAACTTTATTGGGTCCCTGTGTAGTGTGATGCAGAGTTAGGTCTGATGTTTGCAAGTAATGCAACAACTATGTCATGCAATTTGGAAATCACAGTTATACAAAGAACTATAGGTCAGAGATGTGTGAACACATCTAGTTCCAAGCCATCTGCATCCAGAACTAGGGCTAGCAGTAGAACACCAAGTGGTCCTAGAACACCAAGTGGTCATAGAACACCAAGTGCTTATGCAACTGCAAGTGTCAATGAAAGCCAAGAAAACCAAAAGAAGCCACTTGATCCTGTTGTGGAGGAGGCATTGCCTGATGCACCTGGTGTGGAGGATGAGGTTCTATATCCTGGATATGTCCAGCACAATAATGATGAAGGAGATGCAGCAGATAAAGAGTACATTCCTGCAGAATTTTCAGATGCAGATGAGGATGAGAAGCAAGAGGATGTTGAGATGGGAGTTTTTGAAGATGCAGAAGAGGACAGACCTGTAAAGATGTATGACAGGGAAAATCCATGTATTGATGAAGGTGTGGTTTTCCCTAGTGCAGTTGACTGTAGAAATGCAGTTTCAAGCTTATCAATCAAGTCTGAAACTGAGTTCCTTACTCTGAAAAGTGATCCAACAAGGTTTACTGCCAAATGTGCTTATGAGAGATGCAAGTGGAGACTGCATGCCTCTTTAATGAGGAAGAGCACACTGTTTCAGGTATTGCATTTTCAGGTATTGCATTTTAGTTTATTTTCAGGTATTGCATTTTCTGTACTAATCTCATTGTTTTTTTGGTTTGTTTCAGATTAACGTCAACCCATATCAGCATACATGTCCTAGTGTGAATAGATCTCAGAGATTGAGAGCTGCAAAAAGAAGATGGATAGCAGATGCTTCTATGGCTTGGATCAGAGCAAATCCAGGAATTGGTACAAAGGAAATTCAGAGCAAGTTGTTAGAGAAATATGGTGTGGAGGTGCCATATGACAGATGCTACCATGGCAAAGAGATTGCACTTGACAAACTATATGGAAAGTATAGTGATAGCTTTCAGCTGTTATATACTTTCAAAGCTGAAGTAGAGAGGGCATCACTAGGCAGTATTGTGGAAATTGAGAAGCACACAATTGAGTACAAGATGAATAACAAGAAGTTCTACAAGGAGTGCTTTAGAAGGGTGTTTGTGTGCTTCAAAGCATGTCAAAAAGGTTTTCTAGAGGGGTGTAGGCCATACCTAGCTGTAGATGCTACTGCACTAACTGGTAGGTTCAGAGGGCAACTTGTGGCAGCATGTGCACTAGATGGACACAACTGGTTATTTCCTGTTGCATATGGTGTTTTGGAAGGGGAGTCAATTGAGAGTTGGACTTGGTTTTTTAGCAACCTAAAGAAAGTAATAGGTCATCCAGAAGGTTTAGTGATACATACTGATGCTTGCAAGGGATTGGAAACTGCTGTTGAGGATGTTTACCCTGGAGTGGAGCACAGAGAGTGCATGAGGCACTTGGCGCAAAATTTCAGCAAGAAATTCAGGGGGAAGTTTTATGATGATAATTTGTGGCCATGCTCACTAACTTGTAGCATCAAGAAACACAACTATCACTTGAACCAGTTGAAAAGCAAGCCCAAAGTAAAGGAATATCTAGAGGAACACCACACAAAAACATGGGCAAGAGCTGATTTCAATGAGATTAGCAAAGTTGACTATGTCAATAACAACCTAGCTGAGTCATTCAACTCCAGAATCAAAAAATACAAGAGCCTGCACATAGTTGATCTGCTAGACAAGATTAGGCAGTATATCATGGAGAAATTTGACTTAAGAAACAGAATTGCCTCTGACCATTTCATTGGGCACTACATTATACCAACAGTTATGAAGGTGTTAATGGAGAAAACCAAAGGTTTGCAAATGAGTATAGTGAGGAGAAGCCCAACAGAGGCAGAGGTGACTGCTACTGATAGTGTGAAGAGAGAATGGAGGTACCCTATTGACTTAGAGCGCTGGTCTTGCAGTTGCAGACAGTGGCAGATCACAGGTAAACCATGCATCCATGCACTTTTCTTTATCACTGCTCTTAGAGGTGAAGCAAGTGGGATAGATCAGTATGTGCAATAATATTATTCAGTTGACATGTTCAGAGCTACTTATGCTGAGAACCTCCCAGCTCTAGAAGGCAAGCAACAATGGGACATTATAGATCCTGGATTCAAATTGTGTGCTCCTATTCAACATAGAGCTCCAGGCAGACCAAGAAAGCAAAGGATTAGAGGTAGAACTGAAGGAAAAGGCCTTGGTCCTAGGAAGCACAAGTGCAAAAGGTGTGGGAGATGTGGACACAAAGCCAAGGGCTGCAAACAATCTGTTGATCCAGCCTTTGGAGAAGATGAACATTGGGGAGCAGACAATGCAGATGATCATCCTACAGCCAATGAACCAGCAGAAGCAGAAATACAAGAGGAGGAGGATGAGACAACACCTGATGTTCTTCAGCAGCAGATGCCACCACCAAAGGAGCCATCACATGATCCATCTACAGGAGATAGTTGTGCAGTCAGGTATAAGATCTTGGCTTACAAATTCTTACATGTTTTGATCTTACTGCTTTATAAAATCTTTCAAATTGTGATGTGCTTCCACTTGTTTTAGCCCTAGGAAAAATTATAAAAGGGCAGCAGCAAGAGGAGCTTCTCCAAGGTGTGTCAAGCAGAAAACAGTTGTGGAACAGGAGCAAGAAAGCAGTGTTCAAAGAGCAGTAGCAGCAGTTGAACCTCCAAACCCAGCCAAGAACACTAGAAGCAAGGCAATGATAGCTCCAAACCCAGCCAAGAACACCAGGAGCAAGAAACTTAAGTTCTAGTGTTATGTTATATTTGCCAGTGATGTTATCTTCTTGTTATGCACTTAAGTTCTAGTCAGTTTGTTCAACAACTGCTATTTGGTACAATGTTAGTTTGTTCTATTTGGTACAATGTCAGTTTCTTGAATTTGGTACAATGTTAGTTTGTTGAATTTGGTACAATGTCAGTTTGGTAAAATATGTGCTCTATTTGGTACAATTGGTTGCTCTATTTGCTAGTGTGTGTTGCTCTATTTGCTGAATTTGGCACTATATATGGAATGAATATGTATTTGGTACAGTGTCACAAGCATCAGCAGTGAATCATGATCTTCAAATTTAGCATATAATAGTGCATCGTAAACAACATTCAACACATCTCTCTCACACACACTTTCTTCAACAACTGCTAGAAACTAGAACACAAAAAACACAGCAACACACATTCCTACAAACAACAATGCCAGAACTAGTAGCATCTCATCTCTCTCTCACTGTCTTATTCAAAGCAAGATTTTCCTTTGACAGCTCCATGTTTTGCTTCTGCATTTTGTGGCTTCTGATCCAACTTTGTTCTAGCTCTGCGTGCAAGTCTTAAAAAGCAAGGGCAACACGCAATGGAGGAGGAGGATCAACCCAAACGACCCAGTGACACTCATGTGGTAACTGCTTGAACATCAAATTAACAAAACATTAGAGATTGCATAAACAACATCTTTAACATGGTATAATTCACAAGACCTTGCATCCAGAGGACACCCTAAAAACGGCGGCCAGTGTTAGCTCCTCCCCACGCAACACGCCGGGCAGGAACAAGTCCATGACCAGGGCAGCGATGCTTTGATAAAAGCTCCAATCCACAATAACTTTCATCTGGAAGATAGAACTCGGAGACATGCTCCACAATCCCGACCCCATCAACCTAAATCAGAAATTTCCCTAATTATCACAAACCCTAGAATGCATTGGGGGGAGGAAGAAGCGTTGCCGGAGTTCTACTTACCTCTCCGACCACCGGCGAGAGGATGGAAGAGCACGAGCTCGCCATGCGTCGCCGCTCCTTGCTCTACCATGACACGCCTTGCCTCCCACTCCTTTTTCCTCGTCGGCGCTCTTGCTATCCTCTGTTTGCTTGTGCTAGCACATTGAGGACGAAGGGGTATCATGTATAGCACCGACAAGGGCAAAAATGTCCAAAGTAACGCGTCGTTTGCGGTCAAACAGCGCTGACTGGACGGAGACGTGCCGGAAGGGCAAAAACGCAAGGGGAACGGTCAAAGTTGGGCAAGACCGCGTGTTTTCCAAAATTAGGGACAAATCAGTCGAGGGTGACCCAACTAAGGGTATAAATTCAATTTGCCCTATAAAAAATTTCAAGTATAGGTGGTGGAATGTTCACAGCACCTTGGAAACACAAGAAGAAGGTTAATTAGTAAAGGGAAACTTGCTAACCCGCATGCATGTGGATGAAACAATTATAATTACGGTGGAAGACAAACGTACCGAAACTACGAGGATGCCATGCAAAAATAGTGCCACGAGTGGTGGCAAAAAACACAAGGCCCTCATATTGAATTGCATCACAGTACTCATCCATGTACAGAAACTGATTTTTGAGCAATATCCATCGAGCCAAACCACCAAGGACGGCAACAAGCTTGTCGAAGATAGCAACAACTTCATAGTTGTTATAATTCCAAGAGTGGTTGGGAACTCGACAAATTGCTATCTTCCGTAGAAGACAGACACCATGATCGTATTTGAACGTGCGTACAATACCGGTGTGCTCAACCTCTGGGCAGTCTGCTGAGATTTTTGGAAGTGGAACCCGGTCACGAGTGTACACATTCACAAGTTCCCACTCGCAGTTGGACCCAATGTAAGCAACCCAATCTCCATTTGCGCCTGCCCAAGCCTTGCCCTCAAGCGATGGCATCTTAACATCATACGTATCATTATCAAGCGGCATCAACTTGCACAGGGCGAGGACTCCGTCGTGTCGGCGCCAGTCATCAGGGTCACGGCAAAGAAGATAGGGGAGATCAAACCGCTCCTTGACTCTTGGGTTCCTTGTAATGATGTTATTAGTTGAGTCGAGAATGGGCTTGAATGAACCTGCCATGCTAGCCGAGGTGATGACGTTGCACCGATCAATGAGTTCCTCCACCACGTCATCTTTCAGATCGGGGCAAGAAGAACGGGGTCGTTTCCTTCCTGTTCCCTCCATGGAGAAGACGGTCGAACAATGGCAGAAGAAAGGGTGAAGGGCTAAAGTAAAATGGAGGAGGGAGAGGAAGAGTGTGCGACAGTAGTTCCAAATTGAGAGGGAAAGGCGAAGAGTCGGTGGACGGTTGCCAGTTTGCCACGGTTCACGAAGAGGCGCCCCGGCCTACACGTCTGTTCGGAAATACTCCTACTACTCGCCGTCGTCTCACTGATATGTTGGAATGGGACCACATGTCAACGAAACATGGTGTGTAATTTCTCGTGCAAAATGTGATCTGGCCGCGTTGGCCCGAGGTGCCGCATTAGTTATCGACCTTTATTTTTTTAATGGCGTGCCGTTCAGTTTTGAAGCACGACTAACTGGTACTGTATGCAGAGAAAATATAAACTACTCTACCACTACTCCACCTCCAGTACTAGTAGTATAAAAAGATATATAGGCTGGAGCTTTAGCGCTTTCTTGCCAAGGGCTGCCCACTTGCTTCTCACACTACCACCCTCTCTCCAGATCTAAAAAAGACGGCCCCTCTCTCCCTCCTCACCGGTGGTCACAGATCCGCCGGGGAAGAAAAGGACGTGCAGTGTTGACGCCCTCGTCGTCGGCGAGCGAGGTCACGCACCGACGACAAGGCCGTCCTCTTAGACCTAGCGCCCGCGCGGGATGGCCTCCGTCCCCAAGCTCGCTGTTGTAGTGTGTGCGGAGGACGACGACCACGAGCGAAGCCACTTCCTGCCGACCGTCAGGTATGCTACCTCTTTTCGAACCATACCCTTGTTCTATTGCCCCATCTGCCACGTTGTTGCATGTGGATCTTTTTCCGCTCCACCATCTTCCCAATTTGCTATCCTCTGCTCTGCTAGCCACGCAGGCGAAAACCATAATTTGCACTATTGAAGGAAACCCTACTTCATGCAGACTAATCCATGTTTGGGTTGAATAAGGAAAGGAAGGGAGACTGTATTGTCCAAGAGAGTAGGCATCGAACCCGCATCTAGGTTGAAAAGGGGAAAATCAGTAGCTAAGGAACGAGTCTTGTGTCTCTTGGTTGAAGAAGGGTAGAAAGGCATGACAACGCAATAGAGAATGATCAGGTCGATCGGTTTGTTGTCCTCACATAGGAAAAAGGTGGCTAAAGAGAACAAAAATGGGACGTAATCCAATGGTGCCTAGATATTTGTTGCTCTGGGAACCATACCTCCCTCGCCACTCTGCGTCTGTCGAGGTACATCGTACTGGTGCGCCCACTGTCCGAATGGGCCTCCCATGCTCTTATTGCCACTTTTTTTACTGTTAGTATAACGCCAGCAGTCAAGTCAAGCAATGCTACTGCTAAAGTGATGCCACATTTAACTAATGCTGCTCTCAGTCTAATGCCACCGATAAATTTAAGCAATGCCATTTAATGTCACTGGATTATTTCAGGGTTAGCTGTTGATTATGGATGTATTAAAGATTTTTCAACTAAGGCATTCTAATGCTGTTGCACAGCCAGTATACCAATGATGAAACTTGTTACTACCTTTAGATTTTTGCATTGTTAATGCTTATAGATTAATACCTCACTTTAATGCTCATGCACAGCTAGTATACCAATGCTGAAACTTGTTACCTTTACATTTTGTATTGTTAATTCTTATAGAAACCTTCCAGTGCTAGAGTTTATTGAAATCTATTCAGTAAAACCATTGTATTGTACCCTGTAATAAACTAACTACTCTACTGTTGCACTAGCCACTGGATTAGTGTATATTTGTAGTATTTGAATGGTGTTGCATTAGCGTATGGACATAAATAAAGTGTGGCAAGCTTTCCCAGATATGTGCTCAAGAAAACTACTACCAGTTTTTCTAAGTACTAGACGTTTGGGTACTTTAAATTGAACCGCGAAAATGTCTTATATTAAGGAACAGAGGGTGTAGAGTTCACTCAAATTATCCCGGTAAAGGTAGTCACACCTTTGTTAAAATTAATGTTCATTATGTTATCGAAGGAGGTCTGTATGTTTGTCTCTAATGCCTGTCGACTACATACCTGACATCATGAACTGCACAAAATTTGCTTAATAGAAGAGGGAAGGTTAGGAATGGCTCAGTTTTTTAGAAAAAACTAGGTATGCCTTCCTGACATCAGCCGATGTTGCTTTATTTATTCCTTCAAACAGGTTGTTAGAAACAGTCTTGCTACCTTTTCCCATTAAGAAATTCGAATGCTTATATTTGTGTGTCTATGCTTCAACTAGTGCCACTTTTATAGTAATCACACTTTCAACAGCTATGCAAACAGGGATGCTCGATTTTAGTGGAGCTGCACAAAAAGTCCAACTGGTTCAACATTAGGAGCATGTTTTTTCCAAACCTTTATATCCAATTGGTGGCACTATGAGCTGTTCATTACGAAGGTACATGGTTTGCTACTATCTTGCTACACTTTTTGTACTGTCATTAGATAGTAATACTAGTAGTTTGCTCTTTGCTTGATATGTTTACTAGCTGCTTGATATTTGTGCAGACAGAGATGTCTGCCTGTTGCTATTTGGCAAACAAACAAAGTGTCCACAATTTTGGTTGAACTGCACAAGAGAATAGTATAGTCACTGCATGCAGTGCCATTTGAAAATAGACACAAAGATTGGATAGTCACTTCATGGACTGTAGAAAAGTAGTACTGTACTATTTACTGGCCAACAGTTGGTGCTTCATTGCTTTGGTCTGATTATACAATGGGCATCATTTTGCCTAAGTTAAAGTTTGTATTATGAAAATAGTCTCGCGGTGTGATCGAGAGAAGACCAAATCATATTCCAGTGGATGTTCCTCCATCATGTGTGGTTCATTCTCATGGTTCCAGTTGTTGGTGAAACCACTTACGTTTGCAAGAGGAATTGTAGACTTCACAAACAAATTTGTCTTTCAGTGTGTACTGAATGTTGGCCAAGAGAAGCATCCATGTTAGTAGGAAGAATAGATGTTTTTTCTAGATCCTTGCTTTTGGAGCTACATATTTGTATATGATCTGTGAATCATTGAGATGCATTAACATGTTGATCTTATGTATGGGAATCGTACTAGTTAGTTTTAGTTGCGACGCAAGATCTGAAGTGGTTGATCTTTTCTTTTGGAGCTACATATTTGTATATGATCTGTGAATCATTGAGATGCATTAACAGTTACTTATTTCTGTTCGCTCAGTGTTTACAAGTTACTGATCGATCACTAGCTAGCCTACAAATGCGCTGCTGGCAGTTTTATTTGCGACGCAAGATGCGAAGTGGCAGTTTTTTGAATAAAAATGCCTACCTCTGAAGAAACTGACAATCTACACTATCGATCATACACGGATAAAAATGCCTACCTCTGAAGAAACTGACAAGCTACACTATTGATCCTACACGGATAAATAGCGGATCACGCACGTACTACCTCCTTTCCGGTTTGCAGGGCTCAATTCAAGAAACGACCTACTCGATCCTACACGAATAAATAGAGGAGCACGCATGTACTAGTACCTCCTTTCCGGTTTGCAGGGCTTAATTCATACCTCTCACCAACCAAGGTACTCCCTCCGTTCGGGTTTATTAGTCCCGTGAGCAAAGCAGCAAGACCAAGGCATGGCAATAATTAACGGCATGCAGAAGTTTAAGCCTAATTAAATCCAGCGATTTAAGTGGCTGCATGCATGCCCTCGGCTGCGACTCATTGCATGCTGCTTCGCGTACTGCCTGTGAGCAATTCTGAGTGCCTGCATGTAGCCGGCCGTAATTAAGGCAGCTAACTGATGCAAAAAAAGATACGCTTTAATTGTTCGGGCTTTTTAAATCCTTGGAATCATTATTGACAAGGAGGGAGATGATTCAAGTGCACTCGTTTGACTGCCATGCCGGCGTGTGACTCGGACGGGACGGGACGGCACAGTCATAATTTCACTTCCTCTAGTTTTCCACGGCAAGCTGGCGCGCTAAGCCATTATGCATTGAATTCCGATGACCGTCGTGCTACCTTCCCCCTATAAGTACTATTTCCCGGCCTTCTCCGGTACCACCGTGACCCAACTCGCCATATCCTCATAAGCCCCCACCGGCCCGATGTTGCTCGCCACGTCCGCCATGCCCCCGCCCGTCCGCGGTAGGCGACGCCGGAGGCGGTCACCACCGAAACTAGTGTTCGGTTTTTCACCAAAAGGCAGACGGAGGGAGGAGGCATTCTATCTGTCTTTAGATGGCAATGCAGAGATCGAGGAGTTGTTGGAGCGCGACACATGGCAGAGGAGCGGGAGTTGTTGGAGTGCGACCGCCTGGTTGAGGAGCGGCGTATCATCAATTTGCGCCGCCAGCAGGACATGGAGCAGCAGCGCACCGTCGCTCTGAGTCGGGAGCAGAGCGCCCGCAACTGGGCCGACTACGTGGAGGCTGGCGCTCGGCAAATAGCCCTGGAGGCTGTCGGGCACGCACGCGTTCGCGACGCTGATTTTTACTACCATCTCGTCAAGTGGGTTTCCCGCTTGGAAGCTGAAGCTTCGGTGGACCACGCCGGCATGGAAAGGGACAACGCGCGCGAGCAACGCGCCCTATCGCACCTCTTGCAAGTCCGAGGCAAGGCGCAGGACGCCGGTGTCGGCGTTTAGCATGTACCACAGATGGGGCCAGCATCGTCTAGTTAGCTAAGAGTAAGTTAGTACTTGTACGCTACTAGAGTATTAGTGAGAGTAGATAGTTAACTTGGCTATGATGGTTGTCAATGTGGAAGTTCAGTACTCTATATGTGGATCAGACCTGTTACTTTGCTCTAAATGTTGAACTTTCCGTTTGAACGTATGGAATGGGCTGTTATTTTTTTAAATGGGTTGTATTTGTCCTCCACGGGTTTAGAGGCTGACTTGTGGGCCTAGCAAGTTGACGCGTACACAATCAGGAGATGATTGTACATGGAGAGGATGACAGCAGGGACCCGCCAAGGTCATGGCAGTACGCAAGCTATTTCAAGCCAATAAAAAATGGCTCCTAGTGGATTTCTGACATCTGGGTCCCATGTCATTGTCAACGTCGTCAATAAACGAGAGAATTGCACAACGAGCGGTTGGCACCAGGGACCCAGCAGCTCGCCCAGTTATTTTTGTTTTGGGTTAATTTGATAAATGCCACTCCAAATTTGGTGTATCTGAGAAATGCCACTGCAATTTCCAAACTTTGAAAAATGCCATTTCTAGTGGCATTTTTCGAAGTCTGGAGTGGCGTTTTTCAAAGTTTGCAAACTGCAGTGGCGTTTTTCAAAGTTTGCAAAAATTGTAGTGGCATTTTTCAAAGTTTGTAAATTGCAGTGGCATTTTTATGAATCGCCATAAATGGAGTGGCATTTATCTAATTTGTTTTTGAGACGGAAGCAGGGTGTCAACTGGGCTGTGCGGGACACTCTGGCCTATCTAGACAGCCTTTTCTTTTATGTTTACCACAGACCAGCCCAGTAGTTTTTTTTCTTTCTGAAAATGGCTAGCCCAGTTTTTTTGTGATTTGTCAAGTAAGTCGCTTTATCAGTCCCGTTGGGCTGCAAATCTTTCAAGACGAGGAGAGCTTCTTTCGGCTGGCAGAGAAAATGGCCTATCAGTAATGAGAAATGGATTGTACATTTTTAAAACACATCAAACCGGCAATTAGTTTCAAATATCTTTTTTTTCATTTCAAGATTTTAAATTGCATTGATTTTTATTAGTGGACAATTTATTGGATTTTATATTGATATACATTTATTTTTAAAATCAGTCTGAGTGTGACTCGAAATTTCGGGATTAAAAACAGTTCAGACCGCACCGACATATGCAAAATTTCGTATAATTTTTTAACCGTGGCCACAATATGGGCTGTAATGCTAACAAAAAGAATATGGGCTCCAAAAAAACCCGTAAGAATTAGCAAATGGGCTGTAAATTATTTGAAATAATGGCAGATGGGTTGTATGATGTTTTCCACATATTTGAGGCTTTCCACAGATGGCCTGTATACTGTTGGATGTCCATCCAACGGCCGTCGTGCTTCTTCAATCTCTGCTCTTCCTGCTCCAGCCGCTCAAACAAGCGTCGGCGGGACTGCCTGCTGCCTCCTCCCGGCGGTCGGCTATGCTGCCGCGCAGGCCTCACCGCCCCACCGTACTCCCATCGCTGGCCTAGCCATCCCTCTACTCACCTACAGTCCCACACCTGCTGTTATTCTCCGGCGACAGCAGACGAACCAGTAAACCCTCATACAGTCGTACTCCCCTCCGCGTGGGAAACAACTGCCGAGTCTTCCCTGCCTCTGTGTCATTCCCTTCCTAGGCCTCGCCGTCGTCCACCGCCCTGGTGATCTCGGCGTGGCGTGGTCAACATGGTCAACGAGCGACATGCATCTGAAGTGGACTGTACATGGAGAGGCTGACAGCTGGGTCCACGGCCGCACGCAAGGAAATGCCTCCTTATTACGCGCAAAATAATGATTCCTCCACCTGACATCTGGGACCCACCGAAATGGCCTCTGTATTTCTTGAAAAAAACATTACCGCCGCTGACAGCTCAGACCCACCAGCTATATCTTCGCATGCAAGGAAGTGCCTCCCCCTGCTAGCTGGGACCCAGTATAGTGGGCCTACTAAGTTGATGGGGACGAAGGGCTTTGTCAACTTAGTCAATATGCACGAAGCTTGACTGACCGTACGATGTTCATCCAACGGTCATAGTGCTTCTTCAACCTTTGGTCTTCTTGCTCCAGCCGCCCAAAGCAGCGCCGGTCGTGCCGCCTGCTCCTGCCTCCCGTGGTCGGATGTGCTGCCGTGGAGGCCTCACCGCCCCCATACTACTCCCACCGCTGGCCAGGCCATCCCTCAACTCCACTCACCCACACCCCCTGTTATTCTGCGGTGACGGCAGCGCAGCCGAACCAGTGAACCCTCGTACTCCTCTCCGTGTGGGCATCCACAGCCGCGTCTTCCCCGGCTCCGTGTCGTCCCCTTCCTAGGCCTCGTCGTCATCCACCGCCGTGGTGCTCTCGGCGCGGCGTGGTCAACGACCGAATTCCATCGGAAGAATACTGTACGTGGAGAGGCTGACAGCTGGGTCCACGACAGCTGCAAGGAAGTGCCTCCTTATTACGCGGAATATAATTATTCCTCCACCTAACAGGAGGGACCCACCGGACGGGCCGCCAGTATTTCGCGAAAAAAGCGTTTGCCCCTGACTGCTAGGACCCACCTGACGGGCCACTGTATTTCACAAAAAAATGTTCCCCCTGCTGTCAGCTCGGACCCACCTGAAGTGCCTCCTTATTACGTACAAAAAAATGAATACTCCCTGCTAGCTGGGACCCACCTTGGTGGGAGGCTGACTTGTGGGCCTACTAAGTTGACGGGGATGGAGGGTTTTGTCAACTTAGTCAATATAAACGATTCTAGCCGCAGTGACCGTACAATGTCCATCCAACGGCCGTGGTGCTTCTTCAACCTCTGGTCTTCTTGCTCCTGCCACCCAAAGCAGCGCCGGTCATGCCGCATGCTCCTGCCTCCCGTGGCCGGATGTGCTACCGCGGAGGCCTCACCGCCCCCTACTATTCCCACCGCTGGCCAGGCCCTGCGGCGACGGCAGCCTCACACCGCAGCCGAACCAATGAACCCTCGGACTCCTCTCCGCGCGGGCTTCCACTGCCACGTCTTCCTCGGCTCGCCGTCGTCCCCTTCCTAGGCCTCGCCGTCGTCCACCGCCCTGGTGCTCTCGGTGTGGCGTGGTCAACGTGGTCAAGGAACGACTTCCATCGGACATGGACTGTACGTGGAGAGGCTGACAGCTGGGTCCACGGCCACAGCAAGGAAGTGCCTCCTTATTACGTGGAAAATAATTATTCCTCCACCTGACAGTGGGGACCCACCGGACGGGCCATCGTATTTCACGAAAAAAACGTTTCCCCCTGACTGCTGGGACCCACCAGCTACAACTTCGCAAGCAAGGAAGTGCGTCCGGGTAAAAAACGATTCGCCCCCTGACTGCTAGGACCCACCAGCTACATCTTCGCATGCACGGAAGTGCCTGACCGTCGGGACCCACCTGGTCGAAGCGTACGTAGCGTTGTCATTCTGGTCGCGAATGTGTACGTACATATATACTAGTCGATGTAGAGGCGCGCACGTGTCGTAGTAGAGGTGCACACGTGTCATAGTAGAGGCGCACACGTGTCGTAGTAGAGGCGCGTGATGACCCACAAGTATAGGGGATGTATCGTAGTCCTTTCGATAAGTAAGAGTGTCGAACCCAACGAGGAGTAGAAGGAAATGATAAGCGGTTTTCAGTAAGGTTTTCTCTGCAAGCACTGAAATAGTAGGTGATAGATAGTTTTGTGATAAGATAAATAGTAACAAGCAAAAAGTAAATAAAGTGAATAAAGTGCAGCAAGGTGGCTCAATCCTTTATGTAGCAAAGGATAAGCCAGGACAATTCTAATAATGAAGAAGGAGCTCCCGAGGACACATTGGGAATTATCGTCAAGCTAGTTTTCATCACGTTCGTAAGATTTGCGTTCGGTACTTTGATAATTTGATATGTGGGTGGACCGGTACTTGGGTACTGTCCTAACTTGGACAAGCATCCCACTTATGATTAACCCCTATTGCAAGCATCTGCAACTACAAAAAGGAGTATTAAGGTAAACCTAACCACAGCATTAAACATATGGGTCCATATCAACCCCTAACGAAGCAACGCATAAACTAGGGTTTAAGCTTCTGTCACTCTAGCAACCCATCATCTACTTATTACTTCCCTATGCCTTCCTCTAGGCCCAAATAATGGTGAAGTGTCATGTAGTCGACGTTCACAAAACACCACTAGAGGAAAAGACAACATACATCTCATCAAAATATCGAAGGAATACCAAATTCACATGACTACTAATAGCAAGACTTCTCCCATGTCCTCAGGAACGAACGTAACTACTCACGAAGCATATTCATGTTCATAATAAGAGGAGTAATAATATACATAAAGGATCTGAACATATGATCTTCCACCAAGTAAACCAAATAGCATCAACTACAAGGAGTAATCAACACTACTAGCAACCCATAGGTACCAATTTGTGGTTTTGATACAAGATTGGATATAAGAGATGAACTAGGGTTTCGAGAGGAGATGGTGCTGGTGAAGATGTTGATGGAGATTGACCCCCTCCCGATGAGAGGATCGTTGGTGATGACGTTGGTGATGATTTCCCCCTCCCGGAGGAAAGTGTCCCCAGCAGAACAGCTCCGCCAGAGCCCTAGATTGATTCCGCCAAGGTTCCGCCACGTGGCGGCGGAGTTTCGTCTCGTAAGCTTGCCCATGATTTTTTCCAGGGTAGAAGTGATGATATAGCAGAAGATGGACGTTGGAGGCCCACCAGGGGGCCCAGGAGATAGGGGGCCGCGCCCTACGGGGGGGCTGTCTCCTGGACAGGGTGTGGCCCCCCTGGCCTATTTCCTTCGCTCATAAATTCTTATTAAATCCTAAATGTTGTTTCATGGAGTTTCAGGACTTTTGGAGTTGTTCAGAATAGGTTTCCAATGTTTGCTCCTTTTCCAGCCAGAATTCCAGCTGCCGACATTCCCCCTCTTCATGGTAAACCTTGTAAAATAAGAGAGAATAGCCATAAGTATTGAGATAAAATGTGTAATAACAGCCCATAATGCAATAAATATTGATATAAAAGCATGATGCAAAATGGACGTATCAACTCCCCCAAGCTTAGACCTCGCTTGTCCTCAAGCGGAAGCCGAAATCGAAAAATATGTCCACATGTTTAGAGATAGAGGTGTCAATAAAAATAAAATACGGACATGAGGGCATCATGATCATTCTAATAACAGTAACATATATAGATTTTGCCATATGATTTCCTATTTTCAAGTAATAAGCAATTCACAATGTCAAGTATGGTTCAAAAACTACATTGGGAACTAACAAACTATAATCTCAGTCATTGAAGCAATTGTAATTTATCGTAACATCAGAAAGAGTCAATAATGGAGATTTTCAACAAGCTCACATACTCAACTATCTCGTAGTCTCCCATAATTGCTAACACTCACGCAATACTTGTGGTTATAGAGTTTCAGCCCGACACTGAGAAAGATAGGGGCTTATTGTGTTGCCTCCCAACGTATTCACCTTTAGGTGATGTCAACAATAATAGCCTATGCCAACTTACATCCAATTGGATATATGTATCATGATCTTTCAAACACGAGGAGCTTGCCAAAGGATAAAATGAAAAAGGGGAAAGGTGGGGATCACCTTGACTCAAGCATAAAGTAAAAACATAAAGTAAAAGATAGGCCCTTCGCAGAGGGAAGCAGAGGTTGTCATGCGCGTTTAGGGTTGATGCAGCACGAAATCTTAATGCAAAAGAACGTCACTTTATATTGCCCCTTGTATGTGGACCTTTATTATGCAATCCATCGCTTTTATTACTTCCACAACAAGTTCGTACAAATCTTATTTTCTCTGCACTAATAAGTCATACATATTTACAGAGCAATTTTTATTGCTTGCACCGATGACAACTTACTTGAATGATCTTACTCAATCCATAGGTAGGTATGATGGACTCTCATGGCAAAACTGGGTTTGAGGATATTTGGAAGCACAAGTAGTATCTCTACTTGGTGCAAGGAATTTGGCTAGCAAGAGGGGGAAAGGCAAGCTCAACATGTTTGGAAGGTCAATGATAATATACTTTAACTGAGATGTCGGAAAACATAAACCATTAAGTTGTCTTCCTTGTCCAACATCAACTCTTTTAGCATGTCATACTTAATGAGTGCTTCAAAATCATAAAAGATGTCCAAGATAATATATATATATATATATATATATATATGTGAACCCCTCTTTCCTTATCACTTCCTATTAATTGCAACGATGACCAAGGCTACATTCATCAACTCTCAACAATTTTTATGCCTCATACTTTCTATGTGTGAAGTTATCACTATCCATAAGATCAATATGAACTCTTTTGTTCTTTCTACTTTCTCAAGATCATAGCAACAAACCAAAGCCCTTGACTCAACACTAATCTTTACTATAGATAGCACACGGACTTGCTTACATAAAGAGATCACAATGCAAAACTCAAAACTACTTGATATCAAAACTTCAATCTACTAGATCAAGATACTACTAAAAGGATCGAACTAAATAAAGCGGTAAAAATAGGAGTGTGATGGTGATACGATACCGGGGCACCTCCCCCAAGCTTGGCAGTTGCCAAGGGGAGTGCCCATACCCATGTGATTATTTCTTCGGAGGTGGTGAAGTAGGAGTTGTTGATGATGCAGGCTTGTCGTCCATCTTCCAAGGCATAGGCTCTCCATCATAAAAGGATGATCGAGTCTCCGGGATCCTTAAATCTGCAGCCAAACTCATCCTTTTGAATCTATATTCATACTCACAGTTCTGGTTTTGCAGGTCATAAATCTGGGCTTGGAGGTTCTCGATTTTCTCTTGAAGCTTGAAGATGGTCTCCCCAATGACTTTGGCATCCAGCTTGTGGTTGTTGGTGAACTCCGTGATCATCATTTGGTTGGCGTTGAGTCCATGCTCCACCATCCCTTGACACTTGAAAACTTCTTGCTCCATGGCTTCGATCTTTGTCTCCATGCTCCCGGTACGCCTTGGTCCCTCCACATCGCGGATGTGCAGCACCCCCTCACGCATCTCAATGGTTTGAGGGTGATGCAGCACCTCCGCGAGATAGGGGTTGATAACTCTCTCGAAAAACTTGTCCTTGGGAGCACTTGGAGACGACATGGTGCTCTAGATCTGAAACAACAACAGCTCGAAACGAAAACAGAGGATATTTGCGTGATACGTTGGTCAAAACCTTCGGGAGTATATATAATGAATTTTTACCGACCAAAATACGTAACATACAAGAAAACGGAGTCCGGGAGGCACATGAGGTGCCCACGAGACAGGGGGGCGCGCCCTACAAGGGGGGCGCGGCCTACTCTCTCGTGGGAGCCTTGTGTCCCTTTCGTACTACTTCTTTCTTCCTAAAATTCTTAAATAATCCAAAACTAATAAAAACTGCGATTAGAGTTGTTTTGGAGTCGGTTTACTTACCGTACCACATACCTATGTCTTTTTGGAGTCTGCAACGTTCTGGAAAGTGTCTCTTATGTATTCCTCAGGGGTTCTGGTTTCAATAATATTAGTTTCAACATTGATAGGATTACATGTAATATAGTGTTTAATTCTTTGACTGTTTACCACCCTCGGATTTGCGCCTTCGAAGTTGTTGATTTTTATAGCACCAGAACGATAGACCTCCTCGATAATGTAGGGACCTTCCCATTTTGAGAGAAGTTTTCCTGCAAAAAATCTTAAACGAGAGTTGAAAAATAACACATAATCTCCTATGTTAAACTCACGCTTTTGTATCCTCTTATCATGCCAGCGTTTGACTTTTTCTTTGAAAAGCTTCGCATTCTCATATGCTTGGGTTCTCCATTCATCAAGTGAGCTGATATCAAACAACCTCTTCTCACCAGCAAGTTTGAAGTCATAATTGAGCTCTTTAATAGCCCAATATGCTTTATGTTCAAGTTATGTGTTATTTTTCCATATGACATGCTTTTCCATATGACATGCTTTTCCATAAACCATCTTATATGGAGACATACCCATAGGATTTTTGTATGCAGTTCTATAGGCCCATAATGCATCATCAAGTTTTTTGGACCAATTCTTTCTAGATCTATTCACAGTCTTTTGCAAAATTAATTTGAGCTCTCTATTGCTCAACTCTACTTGACCACTAGACTGTGGGTGATAAGGAGATGCGATTCTATGATTGACATCATACTTAGCAAGCATCTTACGGAAAGCACCATGAATAAAGTGTGAACCACCATCAGTCATAAGATATCTAGGGACTCCAAACCTCGGAAAAATAACTTATTTAATCATTTTAATAGAAGTGTTATGATCAGCATTACTAGTTGGAATAGCTTCTACCCACTTAGTAACGTAATCAACAGCAACTAAAATATGTGTATAACCATTGGAGGCAGGAAAAGGTCCCATATAATCAAAGCCCCAAACATCAAACGGTTCAATAACAAGAGAATAATTCATAGGCATTTCTTGACATCTACTAATGTAACCTATTCTTTGACATTCATCACAAGATAAGACAAACTTACGAGCATCTTTGATGAGAGTAGGCCAGTAAAAACCAGATTGTAGTACCTTGTGTGCAGTTCTATCTCCAGCGTGGTGTCCTCCATAAGATTCAGAGTGACACTTACGTAGGATTTGTTCCTGTTCATGCTCAGGTACACAACGTCTAATACTACCATCTACTCCTTCTTTATAAAGGTGTGGATCATCCAAGAAGTAATGTCTTAAATCATAAAAGAACTTTTTCTTTTGCTGGTATGTGAAACTAGGTGGTATATATTTAGCAACAATGTAATTAGCATAATCAGCATACCAAGGAGCAGTACGAGAAGCATTGACAACCGCTAATTCTTCATCAGGAAAGCTATCATTAATAGGCAGTGGGTCATCAAGAATATTCTCTAACCTATACAAGTTGTCTGCAACGGAGTTCTCAGCTCCCTTTCTATCAATAATATGCAAGTCAAATTCTTGGAGCAAGAGAACCCATCTAATGAGTCTAGGCTTAGCATCTTTCTTTTCCATAAGATATTTAATAGTAGCATGATCAGTGTGAATAGTAACTTTGGAATCAACAATATAAGGTCTAAACTTATCACATGCAAACACAACTGCTAAGAAATCTTTTTCAGTAGTAGCATAATTTCTCTGGGCAGTATCAAGAGTCTTACTAGCATACTTGATAACATTCAATTTCTTATCGACTCTTTGCCCTAAAACAGCACCTACAACATAATCACAAGCATCGCACATAATTTCAAAAGGTAAATTCCAATCAGGTGGCTGAACAATAGGTGCAGTGATCAAGGCTTTCTTAAGTGTTTCAAATGATTCTACACAATCATCATCAAAGACAAAAGGAATATCTTTTTGCAATAAATTAGTCAGAGGCCTAGAGATTTTAGAAAGGTCCTTAATGAACCTCCTATAAAAGTCGGCATGACCAAGGAAACTTCTTATACCTTTTATGTCCTTGGGACATGGCATCTTTTCAATAGCATCAACTTTGGCTTTATCAACTTCAATGCCTCTCTCGGAGATCTTGTGCCCCAAGACAATGCCTTCATTAAGCATAAAGTGACACTTTTCCCAATTCAGGATGAGACTAGTGTCTTCGCATCTCTGCAAAACTCGATCAAGGTTGCTCAAACAATCATCAAAAGAGGATCCATAGACAGAGAAGTCATCCATGAATACCTCACAAATCTTTTCACAAAAATCAGAGAATATAGCCATCATGCATCTTTGAAAGGTAGCAGGTGCATTACATAAACCAAAATGCATACGTCTATAAGCAAAAGTACCAAAAGGGCAAGTAAAAGTAGTTTTAGATTGATCCTTCGCGGACACAGGTATTTGAGAGAAGCCAGAATAACCATCTAGAAAGAAAAAAATGTGTGTGTTTGGATAGCCTTTCTAGCATTTGATCAATAAAAGGTAAAGGGTAATGATATTTCTTAGTAGCTTTATTTAACTTACGGAAATCAATTACCATCCTATAACCTGTAATAATTCTTTGCGGGATCAATTCATCTTTATCATTAGGAACAACGGTAATACCTCCCTTTTTGGGGACACAATGGACAGGGCTTACCCATTCACTATCAGCAACGGGATAAATAATACCTGCCTCAAGGAGTTTTAGAATCTCCTTTCTTACCACTTCCTTCATTTTGGGATTTAATCGTCTTTGAGGATCTCTAACTGGTTTGGCATCTTTCTCCACTAAAATTTTGTGTTAACATAATGTGGGACTAATGCCCTTAAGATCGTCCAGAGTATATCCAATAGCAGCTCGGTGCTTCTTCAGAGTTTTCAATAATCTTTCTTCTTCTTTCTCTAAAAGGTTAGCACTAATAATAACAGGATATATTTCTTTTTCATCAAGATAAGCATACTTAAGATTATCAGGTAATGGTTTGAGTTCAAAAACGGGTTCACCCTTGGGTGGAGGGGGATCCCCAAGAATTTCAACGGGAAGGTTATGTTTTAGCATAGGTTCTTGTTTAAGGAACACTTCATCTATTTCTTCCCTTTCCTTCATAAACATATCGTTTTCATGGTCTAACAAATATTGTTCTAACGGATCAGTTGGCGGAACAACAATGGAAGCAAGACCAATAATTTCATCCTTACTAGGTGGTTCCCTTTCACGAGGTTGTCTACTAAACTTAGCGAAATTAAACTCATGAGACATACCATCTATGCCAATAGTGACAATATTCTTTTCACAATTAATCTTAGCACTAGCAGTATTCAACAAGGGTCTACCAAAAATAATGGGACAAAAATCATCTTGTGGGGAACCAAGAACAAGAAAATCAGCAGGGTATTTAGTCTTCCCACACAAGACTTCAACATCTCTAACAATCCCAATAGGTTTAATGGTGTCCCTATTAGCAAGCTTAATAGTAACATCAATGTCTTCTAATTCAACAGGTGCAATATCGTGCATAATTTCTTTATAAAGATCATAAGGTATCGCATTAGCACTAGCACCCATATCACATAAGCCATGATAACAATGATCTCCTATTTTAACATAAATAACAGGCATGCCTACAACAGGTCTACGTGTCTTAGTATCGGCTCTAGCAATATTAGCAGTTTCACCCAAGAAAGAGATAACATGCCCATCTAAGTCCTCATCCAAGAGATCTTTAATCATAGCAATACCAGGTTCAACATTAATTTGCTCAGGAGGTGTATAGGTCCTAGTATTACTCTTATAAACAATAGTCGAAGCTTTAACATGATCTTTTATCCTAACAGGAAAAGGAGGTTTTTCGACATAAGTAGTAGGAATAATAGGATCACTATATGTAATAGTCTTTTCTTCGACTGTAATAGGTGCAACTACTTTCACTTCAACAAGAGGATTATATTTAAACCACTTCTCTTTAGGGAGATCAACGTGAGTAGCAAAAGTTTCACAAAAAGTAGCTACTATCTCAGAGTCAAGTCCATACTTAGAGCTAAATCCATGGAAAGCATCGGTATACATAAAAGATTTAACACAATCGAACTTAGGTGTCATACCTGACTCCTTACCATCGTCGGAACCCCAATCTTCGGAGTTGTGTTTAATTCTTTCCAATAAGTCCCATTTGAAATCAATAGTCTTCAGCATATAGGAACCAGCACAGGAAGTATCGAGCAGGTTGCGATTATCAAGAGAAAGCCGAGCATAAAAATTCTGAATAATCATTTCCTGAGAGAGCTCATGATTGGGGCATGAATATAACATTGACTTAAGCCTCCCCCGAGCTTGAGCGATGCTTTCTCCTTCGCAAGGCCAGAAATTATATATGTAATTACGATCACGATGAACAAGATGCATAGGATAGAACTTCTGGTGAAATTCCAACTTCAGTCGCTTATAATTCCAAAATCTCGTATCATCACATAGCCTATACCATGTCATTGCATCTCCCTTCAAAGATAAAGGGAAGACCTTCCTTTTGACAACATCATCGGGGATACCTACAAGCTTAAATAATCCACAAACTTCATCCACAAAGATAAGGTGTAAGTCGGGATGCAATGTTCCGTCTCCTGCAAAAGGATTAGCTAGCAGTTTTTCTATCATACCCGAAGGAATCTCAAAGTGAATATTTTCATAAGTTTCAATAGGTTGAGGAGCATCTCTTTGCTCTTCTGGTTGGGGTGAAGATACCCCAAACAAGCCCCTCAAAGGATTAGTTTCCATAGTGACAAGTAACAGAAAATTTCAGCACACTATATAAATGTTTCCTTACCAAGTTCCACTCACCAAAAGCACTACACTCCCCGGCAACGGCACCAGAAAAGAGTCTTGATGACCCACACGTATAGGGGATCTATCGTAGTCCTTTTGATAAGTAAGAGTGTCGAACCCAACGAGGAGCAGAAGGAAATGATAAGCGGTTTTCAGTAAGGTTTTCTCTGCAAGCACTGAAATAGTAGGTGATAGATAGTTTTGTGATAAGATAAATAGTAACAAGCAAAAAGTAAATAAAGTAAATAAAGTGCAGCAAGGTGGCCCAATCCTTTATGTAGCAAAGGATAAGCCTGGACAAATTCTAATAATGAAGAAGGAGCTCCTGAGGACACATTGGGAATTATCGTCAAGCTAGTTTTCATCACGTTCGTAAGATTCGCGTTCGGTACTTTGATAATTTGATATGTGGGTGGACCGGTACTTGGGTACTGTCCTAACTTGGACAAGCATCCCACTTATGATTAACCCCTATTGCAAGCATCCGCAACTACAAAAAGGAGTATTAAGGTAAACCTAACCACAGCATTAAACATATGGGTCCATATCAACCCCTAACGAAGCAACGCATAAACTAGGGTTTAAGCTTCTGTCACTCTAGCAACCCATCATCTACTTATTACTTCCCTATGCCTTCCTCTGGGCCCAAATAATGGTGAAGTGTCATGTAGTCGACGTTCACATAACACCACTAGAGGAAAAGACAACATACATCTCATCAAAATATCGAACAAATACCAAATTCACATGACTACTAATAGCAAGACTTCTCCCATGTCCTCAGGAACAAACGTAACTACTCACAAAGCATATTCATGTTCATAATCAGAGGAGTAATAATATACATAAAGGATCTGAACATATGATCTTCCACCAAGTAAACCAAATAGCATCAACTACAAGGAGTAATCAACACTACTAGCAACCCACAGGTACCAATTTGTGGTTTTGATACAAGATTGGATACAAGAGATGAACTAGGGTTTTGAGAGGAGATGGTGTTGGTGAAGATGTTGATGGAGATTGACCCCCTCCTGATGAGAGGATCATTGGTGGTGACGTTGGTGATGATTTCCCCCTCCCGAGGGAAAGTGTCCCCGGCAGAACAGCTCCGCCAGAGCCCTAGATTGATTCTGCCAAGGTTCCGCCTCGTGGCGGCAGAGTTTCATCACGTAAGCTTGCCCACGATTTTTTCCAGGGTAGAAGTGATGAGATAGCAGAAGATGGACGCCAGAGGCCCACCAGGGGGCCCAGGAGATAGGGGGCCGCGCCCTACAGGGGGGGCGCCCCTCTGTCTCCTGGACAGGGTGTGGCCCCCTGGCCTATTCCTTTCGCTCATAAATTCTTATTAAATCCAAAAAGTTGTTTTGTGTAGTTTCAGGACTTTTGGAGTTGTGCAGAATAGGTTTCCAACTTTTGCTCCTTTTCCAGCCAAAATTCCAGCTGCCGACATTCCCCCTCTTCATGGTAAACCTTGTAAAATAAGAGATAATAGCCATAAGTATTGAGATAAAATGTGTAATAACAGCCCATAATGCAATAAATATTGATATAAAAGCATGATGCAAAATGGACGTATCAGCGCGCACATAGCATGTACACGTACGTACAGCGGCCAGGGTGCAAGAAAGAAAATACGGCCACGTACGTACATACGGGCAGGGTCTCGAATGCCTACTCGCGCATATGTACATGGCTGGGTCGGAACGGAGAAACAGCGTCGTCGTCGTGTTCATGGGGAGCCAACCGGCTGGGTAGGAACGGAATGGGTGGTCGTGTTCATCAAGAGGGCTTGCACGGAACAGGCGATGGAAACGAGGCCTGGCGTACCGCAGAATGGAGGAAACGGACCTCCTACGTTCGGAACAGGGTCCCTTTGATCGGGAGGGGTGTAGCGTACCGCAAAACGGAGGAAACGGACCTCCTACGGTCGAAACGGGGGTCCTGTTGATTGGGAGGGGTGTGGTGTACCGCAAAACGGAGGAAACAGACCTCCTACGGTCGAAACAGGGGTCCTATTGATCGGGAGGGGTGTGGCGTACCGCAAAACGGAGGAAACAGACCTCCTACG
>NC_041381.1:549525320-549525661 GCF_002162155.2 Triticum dicoccoides | reverse complement strand
GAGGGCTTGGACGGAACAAGCGATGGAAACGAGGCCCGGCGTACCGCATAACGGAGGAAACGGACCTTCTACGTTCGGAACGGGGTCCTGTTGATCGGGAGGGGTGTGGCGTACCGCAAAACGGAGGAAACAGACCTCCTACGGTCGAAACGGGGGTCCTGTTGATCGGGAGGGGTGTGGCGTACCGCAAAATGGACGAAACGGACCTCCTACGGTCGAAACGGGGGTCCTGTTCATCGGGAGGGGTGTGGCATACCGCAAAACGGGACTCCACGGGATACTGTTCATCTCCACCGTCGACCTCCTCCAGCCTCTACGAGCTCCTGTTCATCCAGCCTCCA
>NC_041381.1:549524758-549525305 GCF_002162155.2 Triticum dicoccoides | reverse complement strand
CCGCAAAACGGAGGAAACAGACCTCCTACGGTCGAAACGGGGGTCCTGTTGATCGGGAGGGGTGTGGCGTACCGCAAAATGGACGAAACGGACCTCCTACGGTCGAAACGGGGGTCCTGTTGATCTGGAGGGGTGTGGCGTACCGCAAAACGGACGAAACGGACTTGTGTTGGAGCGCTACGGTCGAAACGGGGGTCCTGTTCATCGGGAGGGGTGTGGAGTACCGCAAAACGGGACTCCACGGGATACTGTTCATCTCCACCGTCGACCTCCTCCAGCCTCCACGGGCTACCGTCGACCTCTTCCAGCCTCCACGGGCTCCTGTTCATCAAGCCTCCACCACGTGCTACTCCACCGACTACTATTCCACCACCCCTCCACGGGCACCCCTCCACCATCTACTGTTCATCCAGCCCTCCACCACACCACAGGGTCTTGTTCAACCACTCCTCCACGGGCACCCCTCCACCGTCTACTGTTCATCCGACCCTCCACACCACGGGGTCCTATTCATCCAGAGGCAACGCCACCGCTCACTGTTCATCCA
>NC_041381.1:549506845-549524339 GCF_002162155.2 Triticum dicoccoides | reverse complement strand
ATCGGCTTCAGTTAGCAGCAGTAGCGAAGGAATCGCTCGATCGGGTTTAGTTAACAGCCATCAATCGATCGCTCAGGTTCAATAACGCGTAGCCTGCAGTGCAATCAGCCGGGTTCAGTTAGAGCCCAACGCCTCGCTCGGGTTCAGTTAGAGCCAACGCCTCGCACACACACGCGTACGTGTACGAGAGAAACGTGCATCGCTCGGCCCTCGACCTCCCACCGTAACCGGGAACTCCCCGAAATCCCCCCCCCCTCGCTTCTACCATGTTTTTTCTGTCATGGACGGCCCAAAGAATGTCATGCAGCTGCATCTCCGGCCCGCCCAGGACGAAAAGCCCATTTTCTGTCATGATTTTTTGTCATAGAAGTAGGAGCCCACCACATCTATGATGATACAGGGTTTTGTCACAATTATCATCATAGAAGTGTCATATGTATCACAGGAAAAAAATTCGTTTGGCCCAAAATGTCACGGATGTGTCTTTCTTTTGTAGTGCCAAATTGCTGTTTTTTTGCCTATTTCAGTGTTTCGAAGAAAAGTAATATCAAATGGGGTCCAAACGGAATGAAACCTTCAGGAGCGATCTTTTTGGAACAAACGCAATCCAAGAGACTTGGAGTGGACGTCAAGAAGCAGCCGAGGTGGCCACAAGGGTGTAGGGCGCACCCTAGGGGGGTGGGCGTGCCCCCCAGCCTCGTGGGTCCCTCGTGGCTACCCTGACCGACCTCCTTCGCCTATATATACTTGCATACCCTGAAAACATCCAGGAGCACCACGAAACCCTATTTCCACCGCCGCAACCTTGTGTACCCGTGAGATCCCATCTTGGGGCCTTTTTCGACGCTCCTCCGGAGGGGGAATCGATCACGAAGGGCTTCCACATCAACACCATAGCCTCTCCGATGAGTTGTGAGTAGTTTACCACAAACCTTCGGGTCCATAGTTATTAGCTAGATGGCTTCTTCTCTCTCTTTGAATCTCAATACAATGTTCTCCTCGATCTTCTTGGAGATCTATTCGATGTAACTGTTTTTGCGGTGTGTTTGTCAAGATCCTATGAATTGTGGGTTTATGATCAAGTTTATTTATGAGAAATATTTGAATCTCCTCTGAATTCTTTTATGTATGATTGGTTATCTTTGCAAGTCTCTTCGAATTATCGGTTTGGTTTGGCCTACTAGATTGATCTTTCTTACAATGGGAGAAGTGCTTAGCTTTGGGTTCAATCTTGCGGTGTCCTTTCCCAGTGACAGCAGAGGCAGCAAGGCACGTATTGTATTGTTGCCATTGAGGATAAAGAGATGGGGTTTATATCATATTGCTTGAGTTTATCCATCTACATCATGTCATCTTGCTTAATGCATTACTCTGTTCTTATGAACTTAATACTCTAGATGCATGCTGGATAGTGGTCGATGTGTGGAGTAATAGTAGTAGATGCAGGCAGGAGTCAGTCTACTTGTTATGGATGTGATGCCTATATACATGATCATGCCTAGATATTCTCATAACTATGCACTTTTCTATCAATTGTTCGACAGTAATTTGTTCAACCACCGTAATACTTATGCTATCATGAGATAAGCCACTAGTGAAACTTATGGCCCCGGGGTCTATTTTCCATCTTATAAGTTTCCGATCCATTTTGTTTTGCAATCTTTACTTTCCAATCTATATCCTAAAAATACCAAAAATAGTTATCTTATTATCTCTATTAGATCTCACTTCTACAAGTGGCCATGAAGGGATTGACAACCCCTTTATCGCGTTGGTTGCAAGGTTCTTATTTGTTTATGCAGGTACGAGGGATTTGCGTGTAGCCTCCAACTGGATTGATACCTTGGTTCTCAAAAACTAAGGGAAATACTTACCCTACTTTGCTGCATCACCCTTTCCTCTTCAAGGGAAAACCAACGCATGCTCAAGAGGTAGCAAGAAGGATTTTTGGCGCCGTTGTCGGGGAGTTTATGCACAAGTCAAGACATACCAAGTACCCATCACAAACTCTTATCCCTCACATTACATTATTTGCCATTTGCCTCTCGTTTTCCTCTCCCCCACTTCACCCTTGCCATTTTATTCGCCCTCTTTTTCCCGTTCGTCTCTTTTTCGCTTGCCTCTTGTGTGCTTGTGTGTTGGATTGTTTGTCACGATGGCTCAAGATAATACTAAATTGTGTGATTTTTCCAAGACCAACAACAATGACTCTCTTAGCACTCCGATTGCTCCTCTTACTGATGTTGAATCTTGTGAAATTAATGCTGCTTTGTTGAATCTTTTCATGAAAGATCAATTCTCTGGCCTTCCTAGTGAAGATGCCGCTACTCATCTAAACAACTTTGTTGATTTGTGTGATATGCAAAATAAGAAAGATGTGGATAATGATATTGTTAAATTGAAGCTATTTCCGTTTTTGCTTAGAGATCATGTTAAAACTTGGTTTTCGTCTTTGCCTAAAAATTGTATTCATTCATGGAATAAGTGCAAAGATGCTTTTATATCTAAGTATTTTCCTCCCGCTAAGATCATCTCTCTTAGAAACGATATTATGAATTTTAAGCAACTTGATCATGAGCATGTTGCAAAATCTTGGGAGAGGATGAAATTAATGATACGTAATTTCCCTACATATGGTTTGAATTTATGAATGATCATACAAAAATTTTATGCCGGATTGAATTTTGCTTCTAGAAATCTTTTGTGGATATCATGGATGATCTCATGCAAGCAGAGGACCCCATCAAGGATAAAGCCACCTTTGACAAAGACAGATTGAGTAAGAGAAAGGGTGCGGTGAGCCATTGGAGTAAGGCGAGTGGCCAAACATTTGGCAGGGAACTTGGCAAAATTATTGATCAGAGCAATGGGCCTAAACTGGGAGATGAGCTCTGTGCCCTTGACTTTAGGAATGAGAGAGATCACGGCATAATTAAGACTAGAGATGTCCATCGTCCCCAAACAGAACCCTTGAATAGTCGTGCAAATAAGCGCCTTAAGCTGAGGCCAAAAGGTTTTAAAGAAAGGAATAGAGAAGCCATCCGGGCCAGAGGCAGAGTTGGCATTAGCTTTATTGATAGACATGAAAATTTCCTCTTCAGAAAAAGGGAGCATAAGAGCAAAATTCTCATCCAAAGACACCCAATCACCGTGGTCCTAGAAAGCATAGGAAATTCTAAGCCCCTGATCAGGTTTGGAATATTGGAGGGAAGAGAAGAAATCGACTATGTGGTTCATGATAATGCCTTGGTCTAAATTTTTAACCCCATTAATCATCAGGCTGTCTATCGTGCATCTGCGGCGCCTCCCATTAGCAATGGCGAATAAATAAGCAGTGGGAGAATCTCCTTTAAGCATCCAATCGGTCGTACCCCTTTGGCGCTAGGAAATTTCAGCAAGGCGATTTAATTGCACCAAAGATTCCTCAAGAGAGAAACGCAGAGCCCATTCGGAATCAGAGAGCTCGGAGGAATCTGCACGAAGGTCTAAGTCATCAATTTGAGTCAAAAGGAGGGCTTTCTCTCTGCGTCCCTGCGTCGCGTGGTTGCAAGACCAACCACACAGGAATTGCATAGGGAATAGGAGCAATGATGCCAATCATCCATAGGGCCAAAGGAGCGACAAACAGTCGATAGCGAATCCGAAATTTTAGATGCGAGGAGGTCACAAAAACCATCGATCAGAAGCCAAGAGGCTTCAAATTGGAACCGAGGAGGGGTGGGGGAGCATTGAAGCCCAGCGTTAAGAATGAGCGGGGCGTGGTCCAAGCCTACGATGGCCTTGGCTTTGAAAATAGATAACGGCAAAAGGGAGTCCCAGTTCGGGCACACAAAGACACGATCAAGTATAGAGCGAATAGGGGAGACCTGATGGTTAGTCCAAGTGAACCTAGATCCTACCCTGGGTATCTCACGAAGGGCGCAGGTACTGATAAAGTCATTGAAAGCGTCAGCTAGCGGCCAGGAAAAGTTATTGGTGTTCTTATTAGACGGGTAGCGAAGCATATTAAAATCACCGCCAACAAGGAGGGGAAGAGTGCATGATTCCACCTTATTAGAGATCTCGTCCAGGAATAGGGGGAGAGGGAATGATTGGCCAGGCCGTAAACAACCATGGCTTCCCAAAGCACGTTAAGTTGGTGATGATACAAAACAATGCTAGGCCAGAAAATCCCATGATCGAAGGCTACAAAATCAAAAAATTCACGTTTAGAACCGATCAGGATGCCTCCTGAGTGGCCCGAGGAGGGGAAAAATTCCAATCAAATCTATCAGCCCCCGCAACTACAGCCAGCTCGTGGGGAGAGAAAGAAGTTTTGAAGGTCTCGACAAGGCCAACCAGATCAATATTATCGCCCCTAACGACATCTTGGAGTTGGTCCCGGCACCCTCGAGCACCGTAACTCCTCACATTCCAAAATAGGGCTCTCATTTGAAAGACAATTTTTTAATATGGAGGCTCAACCTGCAGGGTGCCAGACAGGGTTTAGCGCGTTTAGGGACACCCTTCTTCACAAAAACTCGGGAGGTAGCATCTCTGACTGCCTCCCCCCCTCCCGAGTCCACTTCAGCCACAACCGAAGGGGCGGGAGTAGCCGCGACAAGATCTTTTGCTTTGGTAATAGTAGTCTGGGCCACCTTGTTGGCCATAATCAAAGCAAGCAGAGACGAGGGGGAGCCAACATTGTGATCAAGCGAAATACCAACATTTGAGAGAACCTTTGTCAAGTGATCATCCGAGTACGAGGGAAGAACAAGCCTAATCGGGGAGGGGGTAATTCATAACTGTCAACGGGGTAGGGATTGGGGGAATACCTGAAGCCGGGAGGTCAAGGGCCGCCACGCGACGAGCAGCCTTGTCTGCCACCCGAACTCCACTGTCGCGGATCCGACCACTCTTGCGTGTCGTTGAAGATGGGGAGAGGATCGGAGTAGAATGTGGCGCCATCGGAGAAGCCTGGCCCGCTGCATTGCCCAGATCAGCGTCCAGGCGGCGGCATAGCCCCGCCATGGAGAGCTTGGTGCCCGAGGAGGCACGACTGCGTGCCGAGAATTTTCGGATATAGAATTTCCGCTTGTGATGAGTGCCAGCAGAAGCACGCGGAGTAGAGACAGAGAGATCCTTGATGCCAGACAGCGAAGGCGAGCCCGAACAAACTGGCATGTTGGAGAAGACACCGGACACAAGCGTGCCAGCCAGGGTAGGGACCGTGGCAGCCTGTACTGACACCTTCTCCACCACAGCATCCTTCCCCGAGTCCTTGATCTTCGGGGCATTGTCCTTGAAAACTTCCCGGCACTTAGAGTCCATGCCGTCCCATTCAGAGATCGTGAAGTGAAGATTTGAGCCCCCGCTCTGGTTGGCAGCATCATCCCCACCTCCCCGGCTATTCTCAGCCGGAGGAGGAGGGGAAGGAGGAGGAATGTGAGAGTTGGCACCACCTTCCATGCGAACCCGCAATCTGAAGCCCTTAGACATAGGAAAAGCATCCACAGAGCCGTGAATACAGAGAGGATCAACATCCCATATCTTGAGACGGACGGGGCCAAGGACAGAGATGGACTCCGGATCGACCATGATCGGCTTGCCAATCAAGACACCAAAGGCCATAACAAATTCAGCAGAGCGCAAGGTAGGAGGGATGTCATCAATGAGGACCCAAGTTTCCGAGAGGGGAGGTGGGCTTAGCGCCATTAGAAGCCGCTTTCACCGACACAACAAGTTGGTTGACAGGGAGGGTAAAACTGGTGCAGGAGGAGATCATCTTGAGGCTACTTTTCGAGGGGAAGACCGCAGCGAATTTAAAGTCAGAGACCTGCCAGATCTGCCAATCCCAGCCTCCATCGTCCCACTGCTTGAGTTTGTCCAGGAGGATCTGGGGAGAGATTTTATGATCTTTGATGGTAATGATAGCAGTTGACAGAGCAGGGGCCACTGCCACCTATAGGATCTCGCTGTCGAGGAAAAAAAAGGAACACCCATGAAGGCCTTGGCCATAAAGCTTGAAAGAGGCAGGTTTGCGGCGGTTTTCACAGTCCACTGTGAGATGGCCATCCTCTCTGCGAATGAGGCAGAATGGGGGATTGAAGCAACGAGATTGGAAATGGCCGGGCTGGTGGCACGCAAAGCAGGTGAGGTTCGGGTTAGGATTTGGTGGTTGGGGAAGCGGAGGAGATGGATGAGCAGGAGGAGGAGGGGGAGGGGCAGGATCCCATCGCCCTGGGCAAAAGAGGACGAGCCCGGGCCATAGGCCGGAGGATGACGACCAAAGGCACCAGATCCGGCACCCCCACGCCCCATCATACGCCCGCCGAGCCCCGACGAGGGACCAGAAGAGCGACCACCACCGCGGAACAGGGGGAGCGGACCGCGCGGCGGAGGAGGAGGAGGAGGACGGGAGACAGGACCAGGGCCGCCGTCGGCCTCCCAGAGATCCGCCCCAGATCTGCCAGATCCGGGGGCCTTAGACCCCGACACCGCCGCAGACGCCGCAGCCGACCGCGCATGCACATCTTTCTGGAGCCATTCGGGCTCCGCCGTCCAGGCCTCGCGGTCGCGGGCGACTTGTGACCGAACTACCTTCTCGGCCTCAATTTTCGAGTGGAGGGATGCCTCGAGCTCCAGATCCGCCGCCCCATCGCCCGAGTCCTCCCACCGCCACTTCAGGCCCGACATGGCCTCACTCGAGGAACCACGAGATCGATCCATGGAAACGACGGCCTCAAAGGAGAGAGAAAGAGTTGGAGGGGGGCGATCTGCGGTAGAGCGGGATGCAGTGGTGGGAGCGGCGAAGAGCTGAGCGAGAAGCAGGAAACCCTAGAAATGGGGGGGGAGCCTTGCAAACCCATATAAAGCCGGAGCACGCCAGGCCAGGAGGGGCCTCGCAGGTTAGGCTAGCAAGTGGGGGAGGGGTTGGCTGGGCCGAGATAGGCCCAGGGCCTAGAATAGAGAGAGGGGGAAAGTCGCTGGAAAACGAAAGCGGGGGCGGCCCAATTGGCACGATCGGCCCAGATGAGGATAGAGTGGGTCGGGCAAGGGGCCTGAGGGAGTCCCGGACTAGGGGGTGTCCGGATAGCCGAACTATCATGGTCGGCCGGACTCCAAGATTATGAAGATACAAGATTGCAGACTTTGTCCCGTGTCCGGATGGGACTTTCCTTGGCGTGGAAGGCAAGCTTGGCGATACGGATATGTAGATCTCCTACCATTGTAACCGACTTTGTGTAACCCTAGCCCTCTCCGGTGTCTATATAAACCGGATGGCCTTAGTCCATAGGACGAACAACAATCATACCAGAGGCTAGCTTCTAGGGTTTAGCCTCCTTGATCTCGTGGTAGATCCACTCTAGTAACACACATCATCAATATTAATCAAGCAGGACGTAGGGTTTTACCTCCATCAAGAGGGCCCGAACCTGGGTAAAACATCGTGTCCCTTGTCTCCTGTTACCATCCGCCTAGACGCACAGTTCGGGACCCCCTACCCGAGATCCGCCGGTTTTGACACCGACATTGGTGCTTTCATTGAGAGTTCCTCTGTGCCGTCACCATCAGGAAGGATGCCTTTCCCGTCTTTAAAGACGGCACCGTCATCAAGGGAGCTTTGGCCGCCGGCCAGACTATCCGGCTAGGCGGTTTTCTTATGACCGCCTGTTCGGCCACCGCTCCGACAATGACCTCTCAGGTCATTATAAGCGATCTTCACATCAGCTCGGAATTCGCCGAGCAGCTAGATCCGATTGAGCTCTCCTCCGTAAACGAGCTCTTGGATCGCATCGCCGCCCTGGGAGTCGCTACCGACTACGATCAGATTGGGCTTAAAACCGATCTGAGAGAAATTAAGTCTCCCCAGGTTACCCACCACGTTGTTGTGGTAGAGGAACAATGCGGCGACTCTTCTTCTATGTTAAAAACCAACTATGTCCGGATTCCCGATCCCTCCATGCCGGATTCCCGCGGAGGGACGGACGCTAATCAAATATTGAACCTAAAGTCAGGCATCGAACTAGATTTGTTGGAAAGCGTCCAGCAAACCAAGCTTCCAAATCTGGAAGCTTCTTGGCCTTTGAGCCTCAGATTGGGCGGGCTTCCGAACTTGATTCCACCCGCCCACCCAAACATAAGCGATCTATCTCAAATACGGCAAGAGCCCGATGAAACAGTACATCATTACTGGGCCAGATTCCTCCTGGTTATGAACAGGATAAAGGACTGCCGTGAAGAAAGCGCGATTTCAATCTTCTGCAACAATTGCACGGACAAGGGAATCATAAACGCCATCAGTCGTCGTGAAGTTACACGCTTCGCCAACCTAGCGACCATTGTACAAAAATACTGCATGATGGAGAGTACATGGAAAACCGAAACTAGGTTTTGGGACAATCCGGCCCTGAATACAACCCTGTTTCGAAATAAAAGGGTGCGTCATACTCAAGCACCTGGGTTAAAAACCAAAAAGCAAAAAACCCCTAAAGGGTACGGAACCGTACTGGAGGGATGGCTCAACGAACCCTGCAAAATCCACAGTACGGAGGGCGCCACTCCAACACACAGCCTTCGAGCATGTTGGATATTACGGCAGGTGGCCAAAAGTGGCGAAGGCTTTTTAGCCCCGGGCAACCAGCCCAGCAGCACCAGTACGGTATTAACAGTCTTCGAGACTTTCGCATCAAATAACATGCGGAAACGAACAATCCGCAGCCTCGCCAAAGTCTACCAAGTAGCAACAACAAATCCATGGAGTGACACGGCTATCACCTTCAATGCCAGCGATGAACCTAAATTCCGAACAGCTAGAGCACCAGCCGCATTGGTCCTCAGTCCGATAGTGGACGGCTTTCGCCTTACCAAGGTACTCATGGATGGCGGCAGCGGATTAAACCTCATCTACGAAGAAACCCTTCAAAAAATGGAAATTGATTGGAGCCGCATCGAGCGGAGCAGCACAACCTTCAGGGGAACAATCCCTAGTCGAGAAGTACGCTACACAGGAAAAATCACACTAGATGTAGTGTTCGGCTCGCCGGACAATTACAGGTCCGAAGAGGTCACGTTCCAAGTGGCCCCATTCGGCAGCGGATATCACGCCTTGTTAGGGCGAGAGGCATTCCCAATCTTCCAAGCTATACCCCATTACGGGTACATGAAGCTCAAAATGCCCGGACCCAATGGAATAATCACTCTCGCCAGTGATCCAGATACAGCACTCCGGCTGAAAATAAGACAGCCGCACTGGCCCTAGAGGCACTATCCGAAGCCCTAGCGGCAGAGGAATTAACTGCGCTACGCTCCATGGTGGATAGGGACGATGTGATACTCGATAAGAGGTCCAAGTCCACCTCTTTTAAACCAGCAGACGAAATAGTCAAATTTCAGGTCCATCCAACGGACCCCACAAAGACGGCATCCATTGGGGCACAATTAAATCCTGATGTAGAAGCCGCACTACGATAATTCCTTCGGGAAAATTGGGACATTTTTTCCTGGCACCCTTCAGACATGCCAGGAATCCCACGCAGGCTGGCAGAGCACAGCCTAAATATCCTAAAAGGATTCAAGCTAGTCAAACAAGCTCTTCGGCGATTTTCCGAACCCAGAAGACAGGCAATGGGAGAGGAGCTAGCCAAACTCTTAGAAGCCGGATTTATCAGAGATATAAAACATCCGGACTGGCTAGCCAACCTAGTAATGGTACCAAAAAAGGACAAATCATGGCGCCTTTGCGTCGATTTCAAAGACCTTAACAAGGCCTGTCCAAAGGACCCTTTCCCTCTCCCTCGCATCGACCAAATCATCGATGCTACTGCAGGGCACGATTCATTGTGCTTCCTCGACGCATATTCCGGATACCATCAAATCAAGATGGCAGAAAAAGACCAGGCCGCAACGGCATTCATTACTCCATATGGGCCATTCTGCTTCAACACAATGCCCTTCGGACTCAAAAACGCCGGCGCAACATATCAGCGCATGATTCAGACATGTCTGGCTACCCAGATAGGCAAAACAGTAGAGGCATACATAGACGATGTGGTCGTCAAGACCAAACACGTCGAAACTCTAGTAGACGACTTGAGGGTGACATTTGACAACCTCCGAGCATATGACATTAAGCTCAACCTGGAAAAATGTGTCTTCGGAGTACCAGCCGGAAAGCTTTTGGGCTTCATTGTATCCGGTAGAGGAATTGAAGCAAACCCGGCCAAGATCCGAGCTTTGTCACAATTGGATATCCCAAAAGACCTCAAGCAAATACAAAAACTAACTGGGTGCATAGAGGCTCTAAGCCGCTTCATCTCCCGTTTGGGAGAAAAGGCTCTACCCCTCTATCGCCTCCTTCGGCGCACCGAACACTTCAAATGGACGGATGCTGCCACGGCCGGACTCGAAGAAATCAAGGCCATACTGGCAACAAATCCGGTCCTAGCCGCGCCCAACCTGGGCGAACCTATGTTATTATATATCGCAGCAACACATCAAGTTGTCAGCACGGTACTCGTCGTCGAACGAGAAACTGAAGGGCACAGATTCCCTCTTCAAAAACCAGTGTACTACGTATCCACTGTATTAACTCCATGCAAGTCCCGGTACCCACATTACCAAAAGATAGTGTATGCGGTGTTCATGGCATCCCGGAACCTGCGACACTACTTTCAAGAGTGTTCCATAACGGTGGCCTCCGAAGTACCTCTCAACGATATTATAAACAATCGCGATGCAACGGGCAGGATTGCAAAATGGGCCATTGAGCTCTTACCATTTGACATAACCTACAAACCACAGCGAGCTATAAAGTCGCAAGTCCTGGCTGACTTCGTCGCCGAATGGAGCGAAGCCGAACTCCCTAAAGAGTACGGCGCGTACTCCAATTGGACCATGCATTTCGACGGATCCAAAATGTTGGCTGGCTTGGGGGCTGGCGTCGTCTTGACGTCCCCAACTGGAGACACAGTCCAATACGTACTTCAAATAATGTACATGGACTCCAACAACGCAGCCGAATACGAGGCCCTTCTACACGGCCTCCGGATGGCAATCTCCATGGGCATTCAACGCCTAGAGGTGCGGGGGGATTCAAACCTCGCAATATCCCAAGTAAATGGAGACTTTGACGCCAAAGATCCGAAAATGGCAGCTTACCGCAACACCGTCCTAAAAATGTTAGCTCGGTTTGAAGGACTCGAATTCCACCATGTAGCCCGGGATAATAACCAGGCAGCAGACGTGTTAGCACGCATCGGCGCAAAACGCGACGCCGTCCCTCCAAACATCTTCCTGGAACGGCTCTTTAAGCCATCCGTATTATGGGAAGAGGAGTCCGGAAATAACAATCTGGAGCCAGCTGCAGCACCTAACTCAGACAATTCTGACACAATCGGCGGCTCAGCAAATGAAATAACACTTTCAGCCCACGAAATAATGGCAGTAATTGCCCCGTGGACGGAACCATTCCTAGCCTACTTAATTAGGCAGGAACTTCCCGAAGACCAAAATGAGGCCCGCTGCATAGTTCGGCGATCTAAAGCCTACAAGGTCCATGAGGGAGAACTTTATAAGAAAAGCACAACCAGAGTGCTTCAAAGGTGTATCTCCGAAGAGGAAGGGCGAAATCTCCTGGCTGAAATTCACACTGGACTCGGCGGGCACCACGCTGCAGCCCGGGCCCTTGTAGGCAAGGCCTTCCGTATAGGATTGTATTGGCCGACAGCCCGGGCAGATGCTCAGGACTTAGTCCAACGATGCGTCGGTTGCCAGCTCTTTGCTAATCAGAGCCACATGCCACCCACCGCCCTCAAAACTATACCCATCACCTGGTCGTTCGCGGTCTGGGGGCTTGACATGGTTGGACACCTTAAAGGGGGAACCCACAAGCACAAATACTTATTGGTCATGGTGGACAAATTCACCAAATGGATTGAAGCCAAGCCGGTTAAAATGGCAGAATCTGGACCTGTGATAGATTTCATATCCGGGGTAGTACACCGTTTTGGCGTCCCCCACAGCATCATCACTGATAACGGCATGAATTTCACGACCGACGTGGTTAAACTCTGGTGCAAAAATATGGGCATCAAGCTCGACTATGCTTCAGTCTATCACCCCCAAACTAACGGTCAAGTCGAGCGAGCAAATGGTCTAATCATGAGCGGCATCAAACCCAGACTAGTGCGGTCCCTCAAGGAATCTAACACGCACTGGGTAGAGGATCTCAACTCCGTACTCTGGGGGCTGCGGACCACGCCAAACCGAACTACCGGATTCACACCATTTTTTATGGTGTACGGCGCAGAGGCAGTTCTGCCCTGCGATATAATTCATGACTCACCTCGCGTGCGCATGTATGAAGAAAGAGAAGCCGAGATGGATCGGCAGGACAGTTTGGACGCCTTAGAGGAGGAGCGGGACGTGGCAAAAGCTCGTTCCGCATTTTATCAACAGCAGGCTCAAAGATATCAAAGCAGAGAAGTACGGGCCAAAGCTTACAATGTTGGCGAACTTGTTCTACGCCTGTCGGACAAGAAAAAGGACAAACTTAAGCCCAAGTGGGAGGGTCCCTTCATCATCTACCAAGTCCTGACCGGCGGAGCATACCGTCTACGTAACGCATCTGACAACCGACTCGAGCCGAACCCATGGAACGCAGCCCGTCTCCGAAGATTCTATGCCTAACGCCGGACTCAGAGTTCGTTTCACTCCTCCGTCCACCTTTTTACATTTTCACTATCTCTTGTCCCCCTCCTTCTTCCCACTTTTTTTCAATACCTTTGATAGGCTGATTTGCGCATTGTTCGCACACACTTGATGTGCTCCTAGCACTCATTATACCTGGGGGCTTCTTTAACAGAAGCTTATTTATACGGGCTTCATGCCCAACACATGTGTCATACTTCCGCATGTACCTTTTATTCACCATTATATGCATCGATATGACTTAAGTTTTGGCCAAGCTGGGTTGCCTGGCTCCTGTGCTTACCCCTACGTTCCCGATTGTTCGGCTAGGAGGTAAAGGGAGCACCTCTGCGATTGTTACTGCCGGGTCAGTCGGATGTGTACCTCAGATTGGGTGAAGCCGAAAGCTAGCGTTCTTAAGAGAATATTCGGTCGGTGACTTGAAAGATGATTTATTACTTACTTATTTATTTGCCCCCAGATGCTTTTTCTGCTATTTTCGCAGTCCGAACATGCACTTTAGGGCATGCCTCCCAGGGAAAGGAACCCTTAACGGAACTATTCTCCCTGGAAGATGTTTCTTACTAACCATGTAATATAACATAGCTAGTTGGGCACTTGTCTGATAAAGCAATTATGACCCCGACGCCTTGTCTCCACGCATGCCCCGGTTCTATAACCGTAAGGGTATTCGGACACACTCCGGACTGTTGGGTCCCGAGGTTGAAGCGAAAAGGTCCGCAAAGACAAACGATCTACAATCCAGCTAGAAGGCATTTTACATGTCATTTCAAATTACATCGTCAAACTGACTGATTGTACTCCTCTTCAATCCCATCTAACAGGCTGTCTAATTTACAGTCCTGTTGGGAATATTTCGCGGCCAGTTCTACTTGGCCGTACATCAAGCTCACAGGGATCTCCTACCCATCAGGCCCCGCAGGTCCGACCTCGGCCATGTGGTTTGGGTCAGCCTTCGGGTACCGCGTCTTCACCATGGCCCAGGCCTCCCTGGCACCTTGACGGCAGGCCGATATCTTCCACAGACGGAGGCGTCACCATGCTCCCTGAAGCTTCTCAGCAAGCCCTCCAAGGCCCTCGAGTAGGGAGACGGAAGGTCATAAAGCCTGAACGACGCCACTCATCGCCTGCCGAACACGTTCGAGCAGTTGCACCAGCTCGGGAAGTTGGTCACCCGTTGAACCAGGCATTTCCTCCGCAGGGCGACCTGTGAGTACACCTAAAGACACCTTTTTGTCAATCGACTTCCTCGTCGAATTCTTCTTTTCAAAGGAATTTGCTCAAGCACTTACTATAAATGCCGCGACGAAGCCGTTGATTCTCCTTCACGGAGCCAGACAGCTGGGCCCGAACACCTTTCAGCTCTTCTCCTAGCTGGGTGTGGGCATCTTGGAGCTTGTTTCTCTCCTGCTGCACCTTCATAAGCACCCTCTCGCCGGCCTTTAGCTGACGCAGTAGCTGTTGCTTGTCCGGATCTAGTACGGCGCCCTCTGCAATATTATTGTCAGATTTACGCACACGCCGCACTTTGTTAACTACTTATCTTTTCGAAGTACGTATTACCAGCGGGGGTCTCTGTGGCTCCCCCTGTGGTGGCTAGTGCGGCCTCAAGTTGGGCCTTGCACTCTTGGAGCTCCTGGGACAGGTGGGTATTCTTCTCCATAAGATCCTGCATAATAAATGATCCTTAAATCAGTTAGTTTAACTACTTTAAGTCTCGGGGGCTACTACATATATAACTATTAAAATTACTTACCCGTATGTCCTTCACATACTGCTCCGTGGCTCTGGTTAAACCATCTTGAGCAGCACGGAGGTGCGCGTTTCCCGCATCAAAGGCATTCAACGCCTCCGGGGAGAAACACGCGTCACGAAGAACTGTCCGGCGACGCCTGTGATTCATGGCGCTCTCCATCTCAGACCGGGTGGCGGACAGCCTGTCGGCATCCTCCATCGGAGGAGCATCCGGCTCTTGCCTTGTGTTCGCCTCTACTTCCGGACCACGCGATGGAGCATGGCTGGTGGAGGCTTGATTGGCAACCTCTCCGGACACTGTCCGGCGAGCGCTCTTTCTCCTGGAAAAAGTTATGAGCATTAATATACCTCCTAGGGATCCTCCCTTACAAACAACGGTGCGCCGTACCATTGCAGCGACGTTTCGATTCGCGTCGCACTCCTCTTCCGCCTGCTGGGTCGAACTGACCCTTGCTGGTCAGCCGCCGCAAGTTCGGCTTCCCGCCTTAAAGGCACCTCCTGTGATGCACCATCAATATAGGATGGTCAGAGTTGAGCACGGATCAAATGATGGTGTCAAGACCTCGGTCGTAGTCACCTGGGAGGCCGGAAACAAACCGGGGTAGTCAGCCGTAATGGCGACTAGGGCATTGTCCATGCTAAGTTGGTGGAACACCCCGTCAATCAGCTCCACCTTTATGTCCGGATCCTCTGCGGAGGTCGGATCAAGGGATCATTCCGGATCCTCGGGCTATGGAGTTAGGCTTCGTATGCCCTCCACGTCCCGGCGCAGTTCCTGCATCGAAATCACAAAGTAAGATACTTGACTTTGGAAGTATGGATCGGGTAGATAAACGTCCGCTTACCCAGCTGCGAGGGTTGTTCATGGAAAATCTGTTCAATGGATTCGTGCGGAGAAAGTCCTCCTCCTCCCCCTTGTACAAGCCGGACAGGATCTTTGCCAGATCGGCTGCCGAGCCCGGCCCTCTGCGGCCATGACGGGTGGCGTCATCTTCCCCGTTGAAATCCCACATAGGGTGGCCCCTATATTGGAGTGGCTGCACCCCTCGCATAATGCACGTGGCCATGATTCCAATCATGGTCAATCCGGAGTGGGCCAGTAACCTAATCCGGCCCATCAGATAATGGATGCTCCCATCATCCTCCCGTTGAGGGCTCCACGGGCGCCAACTCAGGCGTTTCTTCAAGGGAGCATTGCTGAACTCCGGGAGGCCGATCCGAACTGGATCCGACGGAGGGGCGTCCTCCATGTAGAACCATTCCGAAGGCCAGTCTTCGGACGCCTTCTTCGGGGTGCCGGGTAAATATCCGGTCCCGGCGATGCGCCATATTTCGGCTCCGCCCACTTGATATATCGACCCCTCATAAGAACGGGGTACAAGGCAAAACAATCTCTTCCACAGCGCAAAATGGGGCTCGATGCCTAGGAACAGCTCGCAAAGAGCTACAAAGCCCGCGATGTGCAAAATGGAGGCAGGTGTGAGGTGGTGAAGCTGGAGTCCATAGAACTCCAGGAGCCCCCGGAGAAACGGATGTATGGGAAATCCGAGTCCCCTTATTAGATAAGGGACGAAGCATACCCGCTCTCCTTTGGAAGGGTTGGGGACGCTCTCCGCCTGCTTTCCACCCTTGAAGGTGGCCAGTCCGGCTTGAACCGGAACCATGAAAGCTGGGGGAAGATATCCCTCGGTTTGGAGTGCCACTAGCTCGCTGTGTGGAACTGAGCATCTCCCCCAATCTCCTGGCTTAGGGCTGGGAGCGCGAGAGGAGGAGCCGCGTCGACTATCCATGATGGAATGGATTTTTGTCAGAGGCGCTTCGATGAGAACTTGCCGATGGAGGATGGTGTGAGCTGGATCTAGATCCTCGCCTCTCTTATAGGCGGCTCGTTTGCACGGCTAGGGGGTACAATGTAAAAATACCCTAGCTTTTCGCATTCATACGACACGTGGAAGAAGGCCATTATTGGGCGTAGAAGCCAAGGAGCGCAACATTTATAAGGAAGCCGGACACTATTCGACAGGAACATGAAGTTTGAAGGAGAACACGCCTTGCAACGCCGAAGACAATATACGCGCCGGACTCGTCGTCGCTGAAGCCCGGTTCGGGGGCTACTGAGGGAGTCCCGGACTAGGGGGTGTCCGGATAGCCGAACTATCATGGTCGGCTGGACTCCAAGATTATGAAGATACAAGATTGAAGACTTCGTCCCGTGTCCGGATGGGACTTTCCTTGGCGTGGAAGGCAAGCTTGGCGATACGGATATGTAGATCTCCTACCATTGTAACCAACTTTGTGTAACCCTAGTCCTCTCCGGTGTTTATATAAACCGGATGGCCTTAGTCCATAGGACGAACAACAATCATACCATAGGCTAGCTTCTAGGGTTTAGCCTCCTTGATCTCGTGGTAGATCCACTCTTGTAACACACATCATCAATATTAATCAAGCAGGACGTAGGGTTTTACCTCCATCAAGAGGGCCCGAACCTGGGTAAAACATCGTGTCCCTTGTCTCCTGTTACCATCCGCCTAGATGCATAGTTCGGGACCCCCTACCCGAGATCCGCCGGTTTTGACACCGACAGGGCCCACAAGCCTCCTGATCGGGACCACGAGCTAGGTTGGACGCGAGGGAGGAGCAGACGTCGTCGTCGCCAGTGGCACCGCACCCGACCTAGCCGCCAGCGACGAGGACGCCGGGGAGCAAGACAAACACGCCAAACCACCAGCAGGAGTAGGGGCAGCCCCAAGCACACCACGGTTCAGTGAGGCGACCGTCCCCGAACGGCTCCGCCGATGAACACGCCCGACCTGGGTCCAGACAGATCCAGTCTCCGCATCGGAGAAGTCTGGCCATCCACGGCCACCCGAGGCACATTTCCGGACGCGCTCCACCGGCCCCAACCTCATCGGCGGCGCCACAACAGGAGGGAGGCCATGGTGAGAGGGGGGTCGGAATCGAAGTCAGCATCCTCCTCGTCAGACGACAAGGCCTAGAACTTGTTGCCGGAGCCAGATCCAAGTGTAGGGGGCGAGGAAGGGAGCAG
>NC_041381.1:549496774-549506561 GCF_002162155.2 Triticum dicoccoides | reverse complement strand
CACGGGGGGGGGGGAGAGGAAGCAGGGGCGACCCAGGGACACCGGAGGGAGCAGGACGGGGAGGATGGGGAGGAGGAAGGGAGAGGGGAGGAGGTGGAGAGGAGAGCCATTCAACTCCCTTGCCACTATGTACCCTGCCAAGCTGAGGGGGCAGGTTTTTCGTTCAAACCTCAAGCCAGCCAAGAAGTAAAAGTTGGTAAAGATGGCACAAACAAAAGAAAGACAAACAAATCAAAACCATATCATGTACTCCCTCCGTTCCTAAATATAAGTCTTTGGAGAGATTTTACTATGGACCACATACGGAGCAAAATAAATGAATCTACACACAAAATGCATCTATATACATCCGTATATGGTCTATAGTGAAATACCTACAAAGACTTATATTTAGGAACGGAGGGAGTACGATTCAAATATACATGACATTGCAATCTAAAGTTTTCTCATTCCTGTAATTTTTTGAACCCTAGGAGTCAAGAGGCTCTTAGTTTCCTTGGCAATGGGGTTCGAGTAATACATCATGCATGGCTCAGTATCGGAGTCTACCATGAAACATACTGTGCAGTGTACACGAAGTGCGTAGGCACATATACACGTGGGAGTTTAATGTACACCGACGTACGGAGCGTCACGCGCGGCCGGGGCCTCGATTGCTCTGGCCAGCGTGCACACACTACCAGAAACTGTACTTTTCCCGACGGCCAGAGACACACAACATCAATGAGAACTAATATTGAAAAATTCAAGAGATGATGAGCAACATCAAGTAGATACAGAATCAATAGAACATACATTATAGTGTGCATACTACCGTCCATACCTACAATATTGATGCTCTCATTACTGTTAGCATTAAGAAAATTATGTTGTAAGGTGCTTAGGTACATAATCTGTTCCACTTGTTGATAATTTAAATACCAATACACTTCATTGAGAAAAACACTTAGGCTAATCAAGGCAGAAGAAACAAATGTCACCTAGTATTTTCTTTGTAAATTTGAGATATGGCATATGGCAGCACAACAATCATTGAATGTTATACTATATTTTAGTGCTTTTATGAAAAATGAATAAGAGTAATCAACACTAAAAATGAACCAGTAGTTTCAAGTTGGACCTTGCGCCCATTAAGACGAAATCTTGTCCGGTAGCATGGCTGGTACGCGATAGAGTTGACAGACGACACATGTGGAGCTATTAAAATAAAAGAGGAACTGAATTGTGGAGAGCTTAATACATTCATCCCTGCTGTTACGTGCCAGTATGAGAAAACTGATCTAAAGATGTTCTGCATATCATGGACCTGAACTCTACAAGTGCACTACAAATGACAATATTGTGACTGGCTACACTACAAAGAAGATAACAATTGCAGAGTATTGAAGTTATACTTTCTTATACATTTTTCCTCTACCAGAACGAACTGAACCCTCGACACAGAGGGTGAGAGAGGAACCTTGATGACGGATCGGAGCTGCCTCTCGCGTCGGCCTGGATGTGGAGCGAGGCGAAGCCATGCAGGGAGAGCAGGGAAGGCGTCAAGGAGAATCACACAGAGGCCCTCTTTGTACTCCCCTCATCGTAAATAACTAATGCATCAAATAAGTAATGGAAGCAGCAAATAAGAAGGTATCAACCAACACATCATAGTATTTGAGATAATCACCACATCAAGACAAGCATGCATACTGAAGAAGTGTGAGAGGTACCTGAGATAGGTTTTGCTTGTCATGCCCCAACTCCTTTCTCCATCCATTTTGACCACAAAACTTTGCCGCATCGACATACTCTTTCATCATTGGTTCAAGAAAGCTTGCTTGCCAACCTGAATTTAAAACCCAAAGAGAAATTGATCTCGCTTTCTCAGTCTCAAAGTGATACACACTCATCGATTCACCAGCAGGAAGGCTTATCGAAAGAAATAGGGAAACGACAAAAGAGGCCATAACATCCATACGAACACCGACAATCTTAAATCCACAGAAAGATGTTAGCTTTGAGATTGCCCAGCGAACCAACCAAGTGTTTCTAGTAGACGATGCCTTACCCTTTCCCCCCCCTAAAATAAGCAACAAAAAAATGTGGCATACTTCATATACACATTCTCATGATCCATCTATCTGATAGTGTAATCAATAACTTGGTAGATAGCACAAAGACATAGAAAACAAGTAAAACAAATGCAACACTCATCGCTTCCATCAGAGATATTATATTCCGTTTTTAGTACTAATCTGTGTTGGGGCAATAATAACCTATGGAGTAAGTCAGTGTGCTGAGTTCCAGAAACAAAATCAGCTTGTGTTCTTTTCAAACAAGCAGACAGGAAGTCAGTATTTTGGAGGGCACACCCATCTGAAGTTGAGAAGTGCTTTTTTTAACACATACTGTGCTGCATATTCGTTGATTCAGTGGGAGAAAGAAAACAGAAAAAGCAAGCAAGCCACAGGTCGCAGCGTCTGCCTGGGTCAATTATAAGACACTAACAAGCCAATATAAACACACAACATTGAGATTCATATGCAATAAATCAGTTCAGAAAGCACGCACCTTTCTTTTCTCCACTTGGATCTTCAGGTTTCTCCATGGTTATGGAGAAGCTGTAAAGCACAGAAGAGGAGGGGCAGACAACTAGGCCAAGTGTTCCAAGCAAAACAGAGGGTTCCTTAATTCTCGGAGAGTTCCTAAAAGTAAATAGCTAGCATAAAAATTACATGGAGACGAACCTTTTCAGTTTTTCAATGAAATCAAAAAATGAGAGTACTAACAGTACACCTGACAGTAGCACCTACAAAATTGTAGTAGATACGAGAAAACAAAGCCCTTTAAACCGAATAAATCAACACACTCCAAACATATGCAAATGGCCCTTATTTTCTCACTCATGCGGCTAATCCTTCGAGCATTGGGCAAAAAAAAAATAGGAAATCAAGATCCTGCCACCGAGACCTAGATTAATGATAAATAATTTGTATGAACAGCTAAAGATCCTAACTGTTGTTTTTGGAGGACCATGGTTGAGACTTACCACAAGAAAACAGATCAGCTGCTGTCATGTCGGAAGAATAGGGGCGTCTTGATGCATGTAGATTGGAGTGACTCGGATCTGGAGGAGGAGGGAGCACGGGGTGCAAGCAACACGTAAAAGGCAGCCCTGCTGGGTAGGGCCAAGGGTGGTGGGATGCGGCCGCAGACGGTGGTGGAGTCAGAGCGGTGATGGATGTTGGGGAGATCGAAGGCGACCGGGGGTAGCGGATGCAGGTTGACTCAGGCGGCGGTGGAGGAGGTGAGCGATGGTTTGCGGTGGAGGTCGGAGGAGCGGATGGCAACAGAACTGGAACGAGTTACCTGTGGAGGACGGCGGCGACTGTGGCGAGGGAGTCGGAGGAAGGCGGCGGTCATGGAGCAGAGGAGACGGGGAAAGAGGAGAAGCGGGGAATCTTTCCAGAGCCTTCTCCTTATCTTTCTGGGTTTTTTTTGCTGTCGGCCCATACAACACAGGAAAAGGAAAAATAGGCGCCAAAGGGGGAAAAACCGCGCGACCTAAGATTTTTCCGCGCCAGGCCTGTTTCGCGGTGGTGGTATGGCCGGCTGGGCTTAAAATATTTTTCCCGTGGGCCAGATAACTCACAGGAAAAAATATTTTTCTGAGAGGCAGTACAACACCCACAGGAAAATAGGTTGTTTTCCCGAGCGTCAACACTTGCCCGCCAGGAATATTTGTATTCCTGTGAGGGGCTTCGGGCCTCACAGGAAAATAGGCCACTCACAGGGAAAGTGCGGTTTTGGGTAGTGACATGCCCATGTCTAGCATCGGCCAGCATGCATGCAGCACAGGAGCACCCCTTGACGAAGCTCCTTGCTGCTTGTTTACTGTTTCTCTCCGACGCGTTAAACGGTCCAGATATTGGAGGTTTGCAACACAAGTTGTGGCGCAAACCAACAGACTTGGACATGCATGTCGCATATGTGTACTATGGTACTCACCGTACTGTTGGTTGCGCCATTCTGCTTCTGCAGCCACTTTAATTGGTGCAGTGTCCGGCATCTTCTCTTTCACCAGAAATGACAAGGCACCTTAATTGGGACGGTTTACTATTTTTGTAGCTTGCGCATTATTGCATGCGTACGGCGAGACTGATGTGTCAGCTGGAAACTTTTTCAATTTAGTAAATCAATCTAATTAGCAACATGTATATTTATTAGCCTCTCTGTCATAGTTATCAAACGTCTATCTATTTCAAAGTTTAACTTTTACTATTAGTTGATGAAGGGGGTACAGAAATAATAATGTGATGAGAAAACAAAGAAATATACCGCACTTATATAACATACTTCCTCCGTTCCTAAATATAAATCTTTCTTGAGATTTCAATATGGACTACATACGGAGCAAAATGAATGAATCTACACTCTAAAATATGTTTATATACATCTATATGTAGTGCATATTAAAATCTCTACAAAGACTTATATTTAGGAACGGAGGGAGTACTTGACGTAGAAATTTAGTTACAATCAAAAGAGAATGTTTTTTTTAGGGAAAAAGCAGCTGTACTGCCAATGCATTTCAGAAGAGCAAAGGAAAATCAGTTACATAGGTAGGGATTAGATATCCCAGGAACAACGAAAAATATGACAACTAATCAGGTTGTGGGAGCGGCCTCATTGCCAATTTGGACAAGATATGCAAAGCAACAATTCATTTCAAAGATATATGCAAAGTGGCTTTGAAGTATACACTACTTTTGGTATCTTTTGTGAACTGAAGAACCAGCAAGGTCAAAGGGCCCACCTGAACATATATTTCTGCAAACATTAAAATATCAGCCGGGCATCGATCAGGCTACATGAACTGCAAGTGTAACAGTATAAAAATCGATAGGCTTACAAGAAAAGAAAAGAAAAGAAAAACAAATAGAGGAAAAGATGATACGACCTGCAACAACACTACTGAACCGGCATACTCAGCAACTATCGTCACAAAATCATCCCAAGAAAAGTGTATGGAGTGTAGCAAACACAACCAGCAGTTCAAGAAATTTGCTCACGTGTGTATAGTCCTTTTTTCGAAAAGGTAGAAGAATAACAGTTCTTCAATTATCCTTGTCAAAGGTCTATGCATTACATTTAGTGATCAACAGATAAACAGCGAGGCCTCGCATTCCCGGCAAACAAAAACTAGCATAGTCGAAGTTGAAGGTAGACATGTTTAGAGTGTAGATTCACTCATTTTACTCTGTATGTAGTCTGTAGTGGAATCTCTAAAAAGAGTTATATTTAGGAACATATGGAGTACTAGCATAAAATGTTTTTCTTTCAGAGTTTGAAAAGATGGAGAAGAACATATATATCGGCAAGGGCAAATTAAGAAGAGTGGTATTGTCGAAAATGAAGCCATATGCTGCAGTTTCATACCTGGCTGCAGACTGCGGTCTGCTTCCAAAACACCAAATAACCGCGGCTAGCTTCTTGCCGTGTGGAGCTGCAAGCTCGGCGGACCGTGTCGATGGCTAGCTAGCTTCTGATATCACGCACAGCTGACACCACCACATACGGGCGAGCACACGCAGGCGAGGTGTGCACGGTGGAGAAGAAAGGCACATGCATGCATGGGCCGGCTGCCGGCGCACGGCCGGATCGAGCGACACACTGACCAAGCAAGGCCGCCGCGGCGGTGCGTGCCGGCCGGACGCCGGGAAGCGACCTGGAAATGAATGCACGTGCCCTGCTTCTCCACCTCGCGCGCCTCGCCATTCTCCATGGATCTCGATCGGCGGCAGCATCTGTGAAACTACGCGCGCAGATAGCTCCCTATGCATGCCCTTGCAAGGCAGCTATCTCCCACCTGCTACGCTAGGCTTTCGAGACTAATTAAGGACCTGGCAGAGAACGCTTGTTTGCAGGGTGCACGCTCTCGTCGAGATTATGTAGAGGCCGGAGCTAGAGAGGTTAACCGCTCCATGGACGGGACGGGAGAGAGGAAGGCAGCATGAATGGTAATGGCTGAATTATCTACGGGACCGACTAGGCCGGCGGGATTGACTACAGCTGGGTCACATGTAGGCTGGAGGCGTGACTAGTGGAGTTGCTTTTGATCATTCTCCTTCAGCCGATCGGTTCACACTTTGTTAAAAAAGTTGCGATGACAGTCTGTTAATTTCTCTCACCTCCAACGTTTTTACTAGACTAGTCCATTCACGGGAAGTACGTATAAAGCATGTCCAACATAATAAAAAATTACATCAAGGCCTTTGGATTGCCGTACGACCATTCAGAACAAGTCATCGTTACCGCCATTCCCATACCGAAGCTGGCCTGATGGCAATTCGGCACTCTTCGTGCACGTGCCATCAAGGAACAGCACCCCGAAGCCTGAATCGATCAGAAAGGCTGACACAAAAACTCATTGTTGTGTATGCACGATTAAAAAATAACCCTGCCGCCCAAGCAGCTGGCAGGAATCTAGCCGGAGCTCCTTGTAATCCATATCGACGGACAAACTTGAGGTGGATCGAAGCCCAAAAGACAGCTCAAATAAGAAGTACCACCATCTGTTCGAGTGCCTCCCCTGCGAAGATTAAAACCCTAACCTATCGGCTAGCCAGAGCCAAGGCATCATTGATTTCCCTCCCCGTTACCGGCAAAGATCAAGGGAAGGAAAGCTTTACTCTAGTCGCCTTGCAGGGGGGTGGGAATAAATGTATAACCTTTTGTTTCTATGTAACCAGGGGCTGAGCTACGTACATCTAGCCGGTGTCACTGGCACCGGGTGCAATTTGCACTTACTTATTGGTTTAGTGTGTAGGCTATTCAATTGTTTGATACGTAGGCATGTGTTCTTCTATGTGGACACCGGATAATTTTAAGCCTGGATCCGCCCTACTAGATTACTGGGTAGAATTATATTTTTTTAAATGGGTAGAATTATACTTCACGTACGGCCGGTGGCTGGTGCAATCGTGACCTCACAATAGCGTTGGTGCGCACCGGGTCGTCGTCGATCGCGCTAATGGAGCAGCGGCACGTGTCGCGGGCTGGTAGGGCGCATCGACTCCCTCCCTCCCTCCCTCGCGGAAGGAATCAAGAACAGTCTCGGTGACAGTGCGCGAAAAGGCGAAGTAAAGTGCGAAGAGACCCGGCGGCATCCCGATCACTCCGCTCGGAAAATAACGTCCCATGTTAATTTGTTCCCATACACTGGCCCGGTGCATGCTTTTTGCTCCTGTTGCTGGACGGCGACGATCGAGGACGCGCGGCAGCATCTGTAATGTTCCAGCCGGCCAGAGGTCAAATGTTCTCAACTTTTCATGTCGGGACTTTGGTTCTTGTTCGATCGCCACTTTGGTCAAAGAAAAACATTTTATATTGGCAACATGATTCTTTTTTATATTGACAACATGATTCTGCTAGCTAGTTGATTGCACTTAAGAGTGGGGCAACGTTACGTTTGGTCAAGATCGACCGACCGAGCATATATTCGCCCACATTATTATGTTTATTATTATTATTATTATTACGTGTGGTGCTTGATTTTAGGAATTACAGCTAGATCGAGGTGGCATGACACGACCGTACCAAGCATTAGTTGATGGTTACCCTACACCGCCGATCGGTGTCGCTCCATCCATCCGTGCATGCAGTGCAATTCAATGCCTCAAGCATGCAGATCGCGCGAGCACTGTACGTGCTAGTAGTAAAAAAATCCCACTGGTAGATGCTTACTTGCGTGCTACGTACACGGCTACTTGTACACGCACGAAAATTCAGATCGAGCCGCAGTCACGTTGCGATCGGCGTGCCGGCACACCGTCAGCCCGTCGTCCGCCGGCCGGAGCGTCCGGCCACGGGGCGTACGTTAGCGCGCGGCCGGCGCAGTGGATCGGCGGATCAAGGGCTGGAGGCCCTACGGCCGCGCTGGCCGGTGCCGGGGAAGCAGCGCGACGTACGAGCCGGGCGGGCGCCACACGCCGCTGACACGCGCGCTACCGGCCGAGCCGCGCAGGTACGCCGGGCCCTAGGACGGGACCGTACGTATTACATACGTATAACGCAGCGCGCGACACCGTCTCTGACGAGCACCAGCTCGCTGGCCCGGCCGGCCACCGGCGCGTGAATGCTACCCTAGCTGCCCCGATCGGATCGGATCGTGCGCGCCGCGCGTGATGCACGGGAGGAGCCAGCTGTACGCTCCCGTGCACGCACGGTGCGTCACAGTTCGCTCCCTGACGCTGCCGGCGAGACGCCGGGACCTACCTACCGACCCCCTTGCCGGAGTCGTCGTCGTCGGTGCCGGCCGGGGCTGCCGTCGAGGGGCATGGGCGAGCGTCGGTGGGCTGTGAGTTGGAGGCGATCGAGCGTGGACGGACGGACGGCCATTAACTCGTGCACCCTGGCAGCGACCGACAAATGCCGGTTGACGCCGTGGAGCGCAGGACATTCCACATGGGACCGATATTGATGATGATCCTTGGCCGGAAAGGAACGGCGCCCTCGCTCGTTGCTGCTCAAGTTTCCAGATGCGCGCGTGGCGCGATTTTCACCTTGAGACAAACAAACCGTACGTGCGTTGCCGTCATTCAAATCGCAACCATTCTACTGTGTATAGGTATGCACAGAGGACACGTCGTACCACAAGTCAATGAACAAACTAAAAGATCGACGATGACACGGCTGTGCATTACGAAAGGTCGAGCACTTCAGTACACTATTACTGTTACAACTTGGCCACATACATATCCCTTGGAATGATCGTCTCCACCGTCACATCAATCTGTACATGAGCGCGGAAAAGCCGCAGTTGAGACGCATGCACAAGATCTAGACTACCCGCCCGCCTAGGGTCGCAGGGAGAAGGACTAATCACCAAGAGCTCAAGAGTCTTTTTTGACGACGAGCATTGGGAGGAAGTTTTAGCACCCACATTAACCCCAAAGAGAGCGGCGCACAAATTTGGTAGGCTCCGGCCCAGGCGATAAAGCTAGAGATAGGAAAGCAACGGCGCAGCTCCGGCCGGAGCCCACCGTCCCCGCGCGCATGCATGCGTGACCACCACGGAGAAAGCAGGACTCTACAGTTCGCCGGAACAAATTAAACGTACGTAGGTATAGTACGCAACGGACGCGGTGCTGGCCATGCATTTACGCGCGCCTCCTTCCACTTTTGCTCCGCTCTCATGGCGACGGCGACCGCACGGCGGGCACGCCCGAGACGGTGCTCGAGAGGGAGGACCACCGTGAGGTCTAGAGCTAGCCGATGCCCGGTGGGTTTTGTTTCCTGTTAGACTATGTATAACTTCTGTACCTATGTACGTATTGTAACACAACCATTATATATAATGAGATAAGCCACCCCTAGAGGGTTGTGCTGGTTCCCAAAACTTATTGTCTTACATGGTATCACGCTAGGTTACGATCGCTTCCGCTTCTAAACCCTAATACCCGCACCGCCGCCGCAGCCGCCGCCGCGCCACCGATCGCGCCGCCGCCATGTCGAGCGCCGCCACCACCGGTTCCACTGCTGCGGGCTTCCTCCCGGCCTCTCTTGCGGCTCTGCTCAACCTCCCGCTCGATGCCGTCTCCGTTCCGGCTCCGATCGGGACAAGGAGCATCGGCTCCGTCTTCTCCACGCCGCCGGCGCCCTCGCTCGGGCGTGACCTCGTGGTCCACACCGCGGTGCCGCCGTCCGCTGCGGATTCCGCAGGCGTCGTCCCGCCGCTCCTGCCGCGAGCGGATCACACCGCCCCGCTGGCGGGGTTGGCGGCGTCCGCCCCGGCCGCGGGCCT
>NC_041381.1:549464153-549496241 GCF_002162155.2 Triticum dicoccoides | reverse complement strand
TCGTGTCTCTGCACTCCGTCGTCAGCTTGGAGAGTGTCAGAAGCTTGACTCCACGACCACTGAGTTCTACAACAAGGTCAAGGGCCTTGCCGACACATTGGCCTCCATTGGACAGCCCCTCACCGACTCCGAGTTCAACTCGTTTATTGTCAATGGTCTTGATGAGGAGTATGATGCCTTAGTCGAGATCATCAACGAGCGGGGTAACTCGACACCCATGTTGGCACACGAGGTTTTCTCTCGGCTTCTTCTCACTGAGCAACGGATCGAGACTCGCCGCACCAGGGGCACTGGCTCTCTCTCGGCCAACGTCGCCACCAAGGGTGGCCGCTCTTCTTCATCACCCCGGTCTCCCTTGGGGCTGCCACCGTCGCCCGCCTCGGCCCCCCCACCTACTGCGACCTTACCGGGGGCTGGCGGTCCACGTGTGTGTCAGCTTTGTGGCCGCGATGGGCACTGGGCCTCCAAGTGTCATAAGCGCTTCCAGCGAAGCTTCCTTGGTCTTGGCAATGACGGCAAAGATACACGCAACAATGCCCGTCAGGTCGCCATGGCTGATCGTCCCGCACCGCAGAAGCACCAGGGACACACTCAGTCCTACTCCATCGATCCACACTGGTACATGGACTCTGAGGCGACAGAGCATCTGACCAGCGAGATGGGGAAGCTTCACACTCGTGAACCCTATCATGGCTCCGACAAAATCCACACCGCCAATGGAGCAGCTATGCACATCTCTCATATTGGTCAAGCATCTCTTCTCACTAGACATGCCAATAGGAGTCTTCAGCTTCGCAATGTTCTTCGCGTTCCATCTGTGACCCGCAATCTTCTTTCAGTTCCTAAACTCACACGTGATAATAATGTGCTTTGTGAATTTCACCCTTTTGATCTTTTTATTAAGGATCGGGGCACGAGGGACATTCTTCTTAGTGGGCGGTTGTGCCAGGGCCTCTACCGTCTGGAGCATCCTGGCGTCGCTCGCGTTTTCAGTGGAGTTCGGGTCTCTCCGTCACAGTGGCATGCTCGTCTTGGTCACCCGGCCACACCTATTGTCCGTCATATTTTGCGTCGTCATGAGCTTCCTAGTTTGTCTAGTAATAAAGATGTAGCAGTGTGTGATGCTTGTCAGCAGGGGAAGAGTCATCAACTTCCTTTTTCGGAGTCCAGTCGTGAGGTGAAACATCCGTTAGAACTTGTGTTTTCAGATGTATGGGGTCCTGCTCAGACTTCTGTCAGTGGTCATAATTACTATATCAGTTTCGTTGATGCTTATAGTCGCTTTACCTGGCTTTACCTTATTAAACGCAAATCTGATGTGTTTGATATTTTTGTTCAGTTTCAAAAACATGTTGAACGTCTTCTCAAGCACAAAATTGTTCATGTCTAGTCGGACTGGGGAGGGGCGAGTATCGCAACATCAACTCCTTCTTTCAGTCGCTTGGGATAGCTCATCGTTTAGCATGTTCACATACACATCAGCAGAATGGTTCAGTCGAACGTAAGCATCGTCATATTGTTGAAGTTGGTCTTACTCTTTTGGCCCATGCATCTGTTCCGTTTCGGTTTTGGAGTGATGCTTTCACCACTGCATGCTTTCTCATCAATCGTACTCCTACTCGTGTTTTAAACATGAAGACTCCCATTGAGGTTCTCCTTAATGAACAACCTGATTATACCTTTCTCAAGGTATTTGGGTGTGCTTGCTGGCCGCACCTTCGTCCATATAACAAGCGCAAGCTTGAGTTTCGTTCTAAGAAGTGTGTTTTCCTTGGCTATAGCTCTCTTCATAAAGGTTACAAATGTCTTCATGTTCCCACTAATCGTGTCTATATATCTCGGGACGTCGTGTTTGATGAGCATGTTTTTCCCTTTGCCAACCTTCCTGTGTCCACTGTCGAACCACCATCCCTGCATTCATCCTCTGTTGCTTCTGACCAATTTGATGATGTTGCATACTCTCCTTTGTTGTTACCTAACCATGGTGCAGGAACCGGACGTGGAGCTCGTTTGGAGCTGTTGGAGGATTCACCATCATCATCGTCGTCTTCTGGTGGGCATGTCGATTGCCCTCTGTTGCATGGCATCGATTCGCGTGCCCATGCATGGTCACCCGACGAGCCCGTCGCGCCGAGCATCTCCACTGCTCGGTCTGCTACGCCAGTGATCGCCGAGTCTCCAGCGGCTCGGCCTTTTTCGCCAGCGGTCGCCGAGTCGCCCGTGGCTCGGCCCGTCACGCCGTCTTCGCCCGCGGCTCGGGTCCTCACGTCGCCTTCATCAGCGGATCGGCCCGCGACACCGGCCGCGCTACGGCCCACTATGCCGAGCTCGCCATCGGCCCGGTCTGGGATGCCGGAGTCGCCAGCTGCTTCGTCTGCTCTGCCGGTTTCGCCGGTGGGTCGGCCTTCTTCGCTGACTGAGTCCGAGGCTACCGTGCCTGGCTCCTCGTCACTGGCTGACTCGTCAACGTCGCCGTCCTCCAGCCCGTTGCAGGCTGCTCCGTCGACCTCGGTGGTTCCTGTGTCTCGACCACATACACGCAGTCGCAGTGGCATTTTAAAACCTAAGGAACGTACGGATGGTACGGTTGCTTGGTTGGCTGCTGCTGTTGCGGATCCATCTTCTGAGCCTCGCTCATATCAGGCTGCCCTGCGCATTCCACATTGGCGAGAGGCTATGGAGCAGGAGTTTCATGCTCTTCTTCGTAACAAGACATGGACTCTCGTTCCTTCACCACCACGGGTAAATGTTATTGACTCAAAATGGGTATTCAAAGTGAAGAAGCATTCGGATGGATCTATTGAGCGTTACAAAGCGCGACTTGTTGCTAGCGGTTTTCGGCAGCGTCATGGTCTTGACTATGAGGACACCTTCAGTCCTGTCGTCAAGCCTACCACTATTCGGCTTCTTCTCTCCATTGCTGTTTCTCGTGGTTGGTCCCTTCGTCAACTTGATGTGCAGAATGCTTTTCTACATGGATTTTTGGAGTAAGAGGTTTATATGAAACAGCCGCCTGGTTTCTCTGATCCTGATCGTCCTGACTATATCTGTCGTCTTTCCAAAGCACTATATGGTTTGAAGCAAGCTCCTCGTGCCTGGCATGCCCGCCTTGCCTCTGCCCTTCGTGCTCATGGGTTTGTGCTGTCCACTGCTGACACTTCATTATTTCTTCTACAGAAGCCAGAAGTCACTATGTATCTTTTGGTATATGTCGATGATATTATCCTTGTCAGCTCTTCTCAGTATGCTGCTGATGCTCTTGTCTGCTCTCTTGGTGCTGATTTTGCGGTCAAAGATCTTGGGAAGCTTCACTACTTTCTTGGAGTTGAGGTCACTTCTCGTGCTACTGGTCTTGTCCTTACGCAGAAGAAGTACTCCTTGGAGTTGTTACAAAAAGCCGGCATGCTGAAGTGCAAACCGACCACCACACCCATGTCGTCTATCGACAAGATAACAGCTGTTGATGGTGAGCTTTTGTCTCCTGCGGATGCCACAGAGTACAGAAGCATTGTTGGTGGACTTCAGTACTTGACGATCACGAGACCAGATATCTCTTATGCTGTTAACAGGGTTTGTCAGTATCTTCAGGCTCCCAGAGATACTCATTGGGCTGCTGTTAAACGCATTCTTCGTTATGTTCAGTTCACCCTGACTTTTGGTATGCATATTCGGCCGACTTCCTCTCGGGTCCTTTCGGCCTTCTCTGATGCAGATTGGGCTGGTAGCCCAGATGACAGGCGATCCACGGGGGGTTATGCATTATTCTTTGGCTCTAATTTGATCGCCTGGAGTGCTCGGAAACAGGCTACTGTGTCACGTAGCAGTACTGAAGCTGAGTACAAGGCTGTGGCTAATGCTACTGCAGAGATTATTTGGGTGCAGTCTTTGCTTCAGGAGTTGGGTTTGTCTCAACCACAGCCTCCTATTCTTTGGTGTGATAGCATCGGTGCTACATACCTTTCTGCAAATCCAGTATTTCATGCCCGAACGAAACACATTGAAGTTGACTATCACTTTGTACGGGAACGTGTATCACAGAAGCAACTTCAGATCAAGTTTATCTCGTCTAAGGATCAACTTGCAGATATCTTCACTAAGCCTTTACCACTGCCACAGTTTGAGGCTTGTAGGCGCAATCTTACCCTTCTCAGTTCTTTAGAAAGTGGCTAAGATTGAGGGAGGGTGTTAGACTATGTATAACTTCTGTACCTATGTACGTATTGTAACACAACCATTATATATAATGAGATAAGCCACCCCTAGAGGGTTGTGCTGGTTTCCAAAACTTATTGTCTTACATTTCCTGAGCAGTACGTCTGCGAGGGACGGATCATGGAGGACTCAACATCAAATTAAGTTTCGAGTTGCTGCAAATGAATGGCGCCATGCATCTGGACACACATCTACACATCTAGTAGTACGTACTAGCTGTGTAGGCAGGTGGTGGCGGTGATTTGTCTCTTATCCTGATTGTGTTAGTTGGATTGCTACCCTACCGCGACAATCCGGCTGCTTCGTGGTCAAGTGGTGTGGTGGTATGGTGGCATCTTCATTCCCTGCATGCGCCGGCCGCTAGTGGTTGCCCCAACCATGTGTGTAGGTATCGCAAACATGTGCGTAGGTTTAGAACATAGCTAGAGCGCCCTACTTTGACAATGGCAAGTTCCATCTAATGTCGTGTCTTTCTTTGAGGATATATATGGTGACCACATTTTATTTTTAATGAGAGAAAATTCGGTGATGTCTCATCGGATGCACGAGTCATGCTTTCTTCAAGCTTACGACTCGCCTTTTGCTACTGTTCCTTTCAATGCTCCGGCGAAACAGTACACCAAGATCAGAACTACTAATGAACAGCAAAGGTCGGCACTAATTTATGAAACCGACTTCTTAAATTATGATGGCATATGATAGCGGTATAGTAAATTGGCGAAAAAACAAACTTGTGAGTATTAAGATGCTGTGGAAAGACATTGATGTAAACGACATGTAGACGCTCATAAATATGAAATTTGAGGATATGGCGATGACATTTTATTTTCCATGAGAGAATATTCGGTGATATCTCGTCAGATGTACCGTGTCATGCTTTCTCGGTGAAGTTTACGACTCACCTTTTGCTACTGTTCCTTTAGATGAAGGCAAGTTCGGCATTAATTAATGAACATCCTATTCGAAAAATATATTATTTTTATAATTAATGAACAGCAAGATCGGGACTAATTTATGAAACCAACTTTTATTTTGATATCATTGGCAAATAAAACATTGTAAGTTTCAAAAATTGTAAAGAAGAAGAAACATTGATGTAAAGGATAAGTACACACACATACATATGGAGTTTGGTTAAATAATATAGCCATTTTCAAACAGAGAAAATCACAAATGAAGTTTTGTTTTCTGATAGTCCCTGAACTCAGAAATCAAAAAACTCTAGTCCCTCAACTGTCAAAATCGGATATTTTTTCCTCCCTCTGAGTGGTTTTTGGCTCACATGGACCGATATTGGCCTTTGTCCTTGCCACATCAACGCCACATTGCACGCATGAGTCCAAGTACCTCGCCACCCTACCAGCTTCCAGTCGGCCTCATATACGCGGTGGTGCCAGACCAGGCGACAAACATCTTCACGACGGCATCCTTCCAGCTTCCGTGTGAGTTCATGCCATGCACCCGGACGGCGATCCCGTCCCCGCCGATGTCATGGCAAAAGACGAGAACGAAGCCAACATGCTCGTGGACGCCTCACCGACTTTCGGTGAAAATCGCACCTGACTGTGTTCTTGGCGGACGATGACGGCGTCTCTGACATTGTTTCCTTCTCGAGACATCGTCGTTGCAGGTCACGTCAACTCGATCGGAATGGTCTGGGGGAAACTCTAGAACTGGTCTACCGGATCGGACGATGATGACGTCTTTAGTGTTGTTGTCCCTCCTGGGGGCATCATTTTGGGGCAAGTGCGGGCTGGAGTGGACAAGAGGAAGAGCGGTGTTACATCTGCTGCAACGCCGAAGGCAGATCTCAGTGGCATGGCGCAGCGGAGTTTCAGCGCCGGGTGCGTATGGATGGATACGTGCAAGATGGTTTTGTCTGGCGTCGTGGCGATGTCGACGGCAGTATATGGCCTGACGAGGTAGACACGTTGATCACTCCTGAAGGTGGGAGGGCGGAAGATGACGACAGATGATCCTAGAGCGTGCGTAGGCAGTGCACGTACATGGTGTACCTAGAACCGTTGGCTCTCTCGGCCTGCCAGCGGGCGGCTCGTTGAGGCCACATGAATAGATGTAGTGTGTTGATATGCGGTCAGGGCACGTCATCAAGATTGTAGGTGTAGCGACAATAGTTGCCAGGAAAGTGGCTTTTGATTGATCCATGTGTTCGTTTTGTTGGGTTCTGTGCAATAATATAATAAAGTATCGATGGGAGAATTGAAAGAATGATATCACAGATGGAAGAAAACATGATACAATGGCAAAGTGAGATGACTTCAGAGAGGAGAAGATGGCAAAAAGAAAGTGAAATCATGCTCAGTAAAATAAAAACCCTGGAGGAAGATAAAGTCAGAAACAATGCACTCTGGGCTAAAAGTGAGTAAAAGATTAAAGAGATGGAGAATATTCAGATGGAGCTGCAGGAGTTAAGTAGAAAACAACAAGAAGAAATTCAGAAGCTAGCAATGGAGTCTGCCAATAGAGAGGAATATGAAATGGAATTAGCAAACATAGACCTTGAAGCTTATGAGAAAGAAACTCAGCAGAAAAAGGAAGAGACTGATTCTGGGAAATACAATGAGCCAACTGACTATAATGCCAGTCAAGAGTCAATTGGAACATTTGGAGAGAAAATGGTTGAGATACATGGGAGTGAGATCCTGGATAAGGAGGGGGAAGAAAAAGATGTTGAGATTAAGAGAAGTCTCTGGCATAAAGGGAAGGAAGACAAGAAAATTGAGAATATGGCAAAAATCAGAGCAGAAGAGAGAGACAACTATGGTAAGAGTTCTGAGCTGGTAACTGCCTATGCTTCTTTATTGCATATTAGTTCTTTGGTGGGAATTGATTTGGGTTGCTCCATAGAGATGGTGGATAAAAACATAGAGATTATTAATAAAATGGAGATAGCTAGAAGAGAATTGTACCTTCAAAATATTAAAAGAGAAAAAAGGGGTAAGGGAGAAGAGGATTGTAAGGATGAGGGAGAGAAGGAAAAAGATATCCCAGTATATATAAATACTGGAGATATAAACTTAGAGGACCTTTGTTCAGACTTTGAACACTCTGATGCTGATATAGAGGAACAACATATTAAGAAACTGAGAGGGATGCTCTCAGGGAAAAAAAGTGGCAAAAAAAGCTCACCGGCACTTGACTGTGTGAAGCAATCAGTTGGGATTGGGGTCCTCAGGAGAAGGAGAAAAGGAGGACTTAGTAGAGGTTTTTTTTTTCTGATTCTTAATTAGGACAAGTATATAAAAAATGAGAGGAGTTTTATCGAACGTAAGGGGTATAGGACAGGATCATAAAAAAAGATACATCAGAGAAATGATTCTAGATCAGAAGCTAGACTTTATTGGGCTCTCTGAGACCATAAAGCAAGATTTTACTAAAAATGAGTTACATAATCTGGGGGGGGGGGGACTACCATTGGAGTTGGAACCCACCTAGGGGCATGTCTGGAGGAATACTGGTGGGGATTAATAAAGATATGTTTGATATTGAGGTTATTGGAAAAGGGCAATATTTTTTGAGAATGTTAGTGTTTGATAAAAATATCAAAATGCATTGGAACTTAATCACTGTCTATGGGGATGTACAGAAGGAAGGGAAAGCCAGTTTTCTTGCTGAACTGGCAAGACTTTATCATGACAACCCCCTGCCTTGCTTGGTTGGGGGAGATTTTAACATTATTAGAAGTGGTAAGGAGAAGAATAAGCCTATGCTTAATGAACAATGGCCCTTTATGTTCAATGCTATTATTGAACAAGCAGGGCTTAGGGAATTGCCTTTGAATGGGAGGAAATACACTTGGGCTAATAATCAGGAAGACCCTACTTTTGAAAAATTGGATAGGGTGTTGATGTGCCCAGCTTGGGAGGAGAAATATCCACTTACCATACTGCAAGCTTTTGCTAGGGAAATATCTGATCATACTCCCTTGTTCTTGGATACAGGGGAGGCACATAAACATAAATATACATTTAGATATGAAAATGCTTGGTTTCTGAGAGAGGGTTTTAGAGAGTTTGTGTGTAACACGTGGAATGAGAGATATTTTGGGGACACTTTGGATAAATGGCAATCAAGACTGAGAAAACTGAGAAAGAAAGCTAAAGGGTGGAATAGAAATATGGATGCATGGTACAGGAAAATAAAAATGGAGATAATAAGAGAACTTGAGGATCTGGATAAGAGAGTAGAGGTTTTTGGGCTAAGTGATGTGGACAGAAATGAATAGAAAAAGCTCAAAGCTCAATTGAAAAAGGTAATGCTACAAGAAGAAATGAAATGGTTGCAGAGATATAAAGATACTGAAATCAAAGATGGGGATAGAAACACCAGGTACTATCATGCCAAGGTAAATGGGAGGCGAAGGAAAAATAGAATTATCTCCCTGGAACAGGATGAAGGGATTGTAGAAGGGGAGGAGGAGTTAATGGAATATATAACCAAATTTTATAAAGAATTATTTGGACATCCTGAAGAGTCTACCATCTCATTAAGAGAAATGGAGATGGACAAAATTGATGCACAAGAGAAAAAAGAACTTCTGACACCTTTTTCCCTAACTGAAATACATCAAGTTGTATTTGGGTTGAAAAGAAACAAAAGCCCAGGCCCTAATGGGTTCCCTGCTGATTTCTATCAAGATTTCTGGGAGCTGGTTAAGTGGGATCTGAAAGCCCTTGTGGATGGTTTTGCAAAAGGGGAAATAAATGTTGCCAGACTTAATTATGGCATTATTACTTTAATACCGAAAACCAATTATGCTAAACAAATTCAGAAGTTTAGACCTATATGCCTGCTAAATGTGAGTTTTAAAATCATCACTAAAATACTGATGAATAGGCTAGCTAAATGTGTGGCACCTGTGATTTCCAGAACACAGACTGCCTTTATTAAAGGAAGATACATAATGGTGGGGATAGTAATTTTGCATGAGGCCCTGAATTCTTTCCACAAGAATAAAGAAGATGCCTTAATATTCAAAGTAGATTTCGAAAAGGCATATGATAAAATAAAATGGCCCTTTGTGATTCAAATGTTGAAAATGAAAGGGTTTCCTGATAAATGGTGTGACTGGGTAATGGAAACTATGAGAGGGGGACATGTTGGTATTAAAGTGAATGATGAAATTGGCCCATATTTTAAAACTTTTAAAGGTTTAAGGCAAGGATATGCTATGTCACCTTTGCTATTTGACATAGCTGCTGATGCCTTGGCCATTTTGATGAGTAATGCCTTGGAACATGATGTGGTTAAGGGGGTTTTGAGTAATGAAAAAATAAGGGGATTAATATGTTACAATATGCTGATGATACTATATTTTTGATTAAGGATGAGGTGGAAAGTGTGAAAAATCTCAAACTTATTCTGGGGGCTTTTGAGCAAATGTCTGGACTCAAGATTAATTTTCATAAGAGTGAGCTGCTGCTATTTGGCAAGGCTAAAGAGAAACAAATGACTTATCAAGAAATTCTGACATGTAAAATGGGGAGTTTACCCATTAAGTACTTAGGAATGCCTGTGTCAGAGACCAGAATTAGGAACTCACACTGGGATTGTGTGACTGACAAAATTGAAAAAAGATGTGGATGTTGGCAAGGGAAGCTGTTGGGCTCCATTGCGGGTAGAATCACTTTGGTGCAAGCATGCCTGACCAATATACCTTTATTCATGATGTCCTTTTATGTTGTTCCCAAAGGGGTTGTTAAGAAAGCAGACTTCTTTAGGTCTAGGTTGGTGTGGCAGGAGGATGAGAATGTTAAGAAATATCACCTAGTGAATTGGAAAGAATGTTGTTTACCTAAAGAATTAGGTGGTTTAGGGATACTTAATCTTGAAATGATGAATATTGCACTTCTGCTAAATGGTTTTGGAAAATGGAGACTGAGAAAGGTCTCTGGCAGGATATTTTAGATGAAAAATATTAAAAAGGTGGTTGTCTGGCTCTAGTGAGCAAGAGGCCTGGGGACTCCCAATTTTGGGCTAACTTGCTGAAAATTAAAGAGATATTCTACAAATTTGTTAAGAAAAAGGTGGGAAATGGGAGAAACACTAGATTCTGGGAAGACTCCTGGGTTGATGATAAACCATTAAGGGATGCTTATCCTAGACTATATGATATTAGTTTTGACCACAATATTACTGTGGAAGAGGCCATACAGAAGGGATGGCATGGTTCAAGTTTAGAAGGACTTTGTATGGGGAAACTCTGAAATTATGCAATTGCCTCAAAAAAAGATGTGAGGAAATTCAAATGCAGGGGGGGGGGCAGACAAAATTTTGTGGACCCTCACTGCTGATCATAAGTTCTCTGTAGGGTCCCTTTATAGGAAGTTGGTCACTGTAGGGATGAAATTTCCACAGAAATACCTGTGGAAATCTAAGATACCTGCCAAACTGAAAGTGTTCTTATGGTTGGTTAATAAAAAAAGTATTTTAACTAGAGATGTGTTGTTAAAAAAAGGTTGGAAGGGAGGAAAGGATTGTGTGCTTTGTGGGAAAGATGAATCGATTGATCATCTGCTTTTTTCTTGTCCTGCTGCTTCATTGTTATGGAGTTTGGTCAGATGTGTGTGTGGATTTAAAATTGTTCCATCAAATATTAAAAACTGTTTTGGGGGATGGATTAGGAATTTTAATACAGAAGATAAGAAAATGGTTCTGGTGGGGATCTCAACCCTTTTTTGGGCAATCTGAAAAAGCAGGAATGCGATTATTTTTGAAAAGAAAAGGATAAATGATCCTTTCTACATTGTCAAAATGATGTGCAGATGGTTAACTGACTGGTCAATTCTGCAGATAAAGGAGTCATCAAGAAAAATGCTGGAGCTGGGAGCAAGGGTGCTAGAACATGCAGCAAGTGAGGTGTTCACTGCCAAACAAGGATGGATGATCAAGGTGGCGAGGCTGGAATGAAGAAACTCCTTGTGGTGGTGAATCTGAAGTCTGTTGTTCCTGTTACTTGGCTTCTTCAGCTCCTTGGATACTTTTGCTGTAATATTGATCGTTGTAGGTGGGATACTGTCGTAGCTGGTGAACTTGCTTTTGGGTTTGCGCGGTGTGTCTGGCCTGGTTTGGCCCTCTGGGATGTTGCAACGTCGTGTAGTTAGCGTTTGAATGTGGTTGTGAACTTTGATGGTTTTCAGTAATGAAAATCGGAAAGGACGAGCCCTTCTTTGATAAAAAAATATATAATAAAGTGGTTGTATGCATCACTTTGATGTAGAGACAGAGGATATTCCTCCTTTTCGAAAGAAAATACGTCCGTCCATGACTGATGCGCATCGAGCCCCTCCATGGTGATTATTTTAGCGCTCAGGTTCCGTCTGCTCGCGCACCGTTCTCGGGTCCGTCAGCGTCGGCCCAGCACGGACACGGCCTTGACCTTGAGGTCCGCCAGACTAAGCTGTCGCGGCTCCGGCAGCGATGAGAGCGCCTCTGCCATCATGACAGGTAAGAGGTGAGGACATGGCAGCGGTGCCACCGTTGCCTACCGTCTCTCCTGCTACTGCTTGCTGCTCTGCAGTGCTCGTTCTCGTGGGATGGCGCGAGATCATGGTGGACACGGCGGCAGAGGCAACGTTGGAGTGGCCATGGGATGGCGTGGTCATTAGCTCAATCGTGGCCGGTAGAACAGGTGTTAACTAAGAGAAAAGAAAACGCTGCAAGTTGTTGCACGCAACACCAATCCAATTTCTCTGTGTTCGTTTACCTCTGTTTGAGCAACCAACGAGAGTAAAGAGAGACAGAGAGAAAGGCTACCTAGTTTGCAACATCCAGCGTCGCCGGGCCACGGACTTGCAGTGGCTAGCCTTGTGGCTCTAGCTTGACACGACGGGAACGTCTTGCTACACGCAGAGGAGTGCAGATGCAGCTCCGGCGGGACGTGGTGGTTGCGCGCTCACATGGCCAGCGAGAGCAGCTTGGTCTGTATGAAATCCTGTGAAAAACACGATTGCCTGCCGGTGGAAGACTTTCGAAATCGATTTCGAAAAAGAATTACTAATCCTTAACTTTTCGAGGAAGTCTGAGAGGCATGCACAACAATCGTTTGGCGTTTTGTCTAAATGAAATAACATCAGCGTTAGCGTTGCATGTGCGTCTTTCTTCTTTTTTTCTTTTTTACCTACTAGCAAAAGGCCCGTGCATTGCAACGGGAACAAAACCAAAATCTTCAATGGCCATGACCATATTTTGCTGCATCATCAAGATACACTATCACTCTCAATTTCGTGAAATCATGAACAATTTTTGAAATCATGAACTCTTTTTAAACTCATGAACGTATTTGAAATCATGAACATTTTTTAAATTCGTGAACAATTTTATAAGTTTTTGAACATTTTAGAATTCACGAACATTTTATACTATTTGCAAACATTTAAAAAAATTGTGAAGTATTTAAACAATTTTCTTGAATCGGCGAACATTTCTAGAATGGAAAACATTTTTTGGAAATTGGGGGGACAATTTTTGAAATTTACAAACATTTTTTGAAATGCATGATAATTTTTTGAATCAGCGAACATTTTGTGAATGAATAAACTGTTTTGTAAGTCACGAAAGTTTTTTAATTTTTAGGATATTTTTTCATTCATGAACATTTTTTGGATTGGCGATTTGTTTTTCATTTTCGTTAACTCTTGTTAATACACGAACTTTTTGAAAAATGATGAACATTTTTTTATTATCCAAACATTTGTTTTCAAAATTTCAAACATTTTTTGAATAAGGAATGTTTTTACAAAATCATGAACAATTTTTTATTCCACAAACATTTTATCTATTAAACATTTCATTTCAAAATTCTTCTTTTAAAAAAATTTGTGGAACTTTTTTGAAGTCCCAAATTATTTAAAGTAGAAAAAACAAAAAGAAAAAAGAAAAAAAAAGAGGCTGCCCGGACATGGGCCGGCCCAAACGGGTGTGCCGTGTTTTCTCCCAGCGCGGTGAGCATAGGAGATGCCTACTGCATGAGCCGGCCCATGCGGAGGATTCCTCTGTGTAATTTTTTTTATCACTTATAGATGACATTGGTGGGTAATATTTTGCAATTTTGGGGACAATTTCTGTAACGTACCGCCAAAAACAATAGCCTCTTTATTATTAGATATAGATATAGAAATATAAAAGCTTGATCAGCTGGAGCCCTATTCATCCCAAAACCACTCAGAGCGGCATCAAGGGGCGAAAAGTTGAAGCTACTTACATATTGGGCGTCAAGATCTATAGGGATAGATCAAGACGCTTGATAGACTTTCACAAAGCACATACCTTGGCAAGATTTTGAAGAAGTTCAAAATGGAACAGTCAAAGAAAGGGTTATTGCTCGTGTTGCAAGGTGTGAAGTTGAGTAAGACTCAAAGGCTGACCACGACAGAAGAAATAGAAAGGATGAAGGTCGTCCTCTATGCCTCGACCATAGGCTCTGTAATGTATGCCATGTTGTGTACCATACCCGATGTGTGACTTGCCATGAGTCTGGCTAGGGACACCAGAGTGGTCCAGGAGTAGATCACTGCACAGCGGTCAAAAATATCCTTAAGTACCTAAATAGGACTCAAGAAATGTTTCTCGTTAATGGAGGTGAAGAGAAGCTCGTTCATAAAGGGTTACATCGATGCTAGCTTTGACACCGATCCGGATGACTAAAATTCTCAATCCGGATATGTATTAGATGGTGGAGTAATTAGCTAGAGTAGCTCCAAGCAAAGCATTGTAGACATAGAGATTTGCAAAGAACATACAGATGTGAATGTAGTAGACTCGTTGACAAAACCTCTTCCACGAGCAAAACATAATCAACACTAGGACTCCATGAGTGTTAGATTCATTACGATGTAAACTAGATTATTGACTCTTGTGCAAGTGGAAGACTATTGGAAATATCCCCTAGAGACAATAATAAAATGGTTATTATCATCTTTCCCATTCATGATAAATGTTAATTATTCATGATAGGATTGTATTGACCGGAAACTTAAATGCATGTGTGAATACATAAACTACACAGTGTCCCTAGTAAGCCTCTACTAGACTAGCTCGTTGATCAAACATGGTTATCGTTTCCTGACCATAGACATGAGTTGTCATTTGATAATGGGATCACATCATTAGGAGAATGACGTGATGGATAGACCTAACTATAAGCTTAGCATCAAATCGTTTAGTTATTTGCTACAACTTTCTTCATGTCAAGTATCGGTTCCTTAAACCATGAGATCATGCCACTCCGGATACTCACTACAAAAAAAGACACATCCATGACATTTTGGGCCGAACGAAACATTTTTCTGTTATACTTATGACACTTCTATGACGATAATTGTGACAAAACCCGGTATCATCATAGATGTGGTGGGCTCCTACTTCTATGACAAAAAATCATGACAGAAAATGGGCTTTTCATCCTGGACGGGTCGGAGACGCAGCTGCATGACATTCTTTGGTCCGTCCATGACGGAAAAAACCGTGGTAGAAGCGAGGGCGAGGAAAATTTCGAGGAGTTCCCGGTTACAGTGGGTGGTCGGGGGACGAGCGATGCGCGTTTCTCTCGTACACGTACGCGCGTGTGTGCGAGGCGTTGGCTCTAACTGAACCCGAACGAGGCATTGGGCTCTAACTAAACCTGAGCGATTGCACTACAGGCTACACGTTACTGAACCCGGGCGATCGATCGATGGCTGTTAACTAAACCCGATAGAGCAATTCCTTCACTGCTGCTGCTAACTGAAGCCGATCGATGCTGCCTCTCTGGATGACCAATGATCATTGCGGGGGGTTTGGATGAACAGTGAGCGGTGGGGGTGGATAAACAGGACCCCGTGGCGTTGCCTCTGGATGAACAGGACCCCGATTGATCGAGCTGGTTGGGGCTGGATGAACAGGACCCCGTGGAGGGCTGGATGAACAGTAGACAGTGGAGGGGTGCCCGTGGAGGGGTGGTTGAATAGTAGCCGGTGGAGTAGCGTGCAGTGGAGGCTGGATGAATAGGAGCTTGTGGAGGCTGGAGGAGGTCGACGGTGGAGATGAACAGTATCCCGTGGAGTCCCGTTTTGCGGTACACCACACCCCTCCCGATGAACAGGACTCCCGTTTCGACCATAGCGCTCCAACACAAGTCCGTTTCGTCCGTTTTGTGGTACGCCGCACCCCTCCCGATCAACAGGGCCCCCGTTTCGACCGTAGGAGGTCCATTTCCTCCGTTTTGCGGTACGCCAGACCCCTCCGATGAACAGGATCCCGTTTCGAACGTGGCAGGTCGAACACAAGGCCGTTTCCTCTGTTCTGCGATATGCCAGGCCTTATTTCCATCACATGTTCCGTCCAAGCCCTCCAGATGAACACGACGATGCATTCCGTTCCGACCCAGCCGGCTGGCTCCCCATGAACATGACGACGATGTTGTTTCTCCGTTCCAACCCAGCCATGTACACGAGCCCTGGCCGTACTTATGCGCGAGTAGAAGTTCGAGACCCCGCCCATATGTACACATACGTGGCCGTATTTTCTTTCTTGCACACTGGTCGCTGTACGTACGTGCACATGCTACGTGCGCGCCTCTACTACGACACGTGGCGCCTCTACATCCACCAGTATGTACGTACACGTTCGCGACCAGAATGACACTGCTACGTATGCTTCGACCAGGTGGGTCCCGACTGTCAGGCAATTCCTTGCATGCGAAGATGTAGCTGGTGGGTCCCAGCAGTCAGTGGGGTGAATCGTTTTTTTCGGACGCACTTCCTTGCGTGTGAAGATGTAGCTGGTGGGTCCCAGCAGTCAGGGGGAAACGTTTTTTTTTGCAAAATATGGTGGCCCGTCCGGTGGGTCCCTGCTGTCAGGTGGAGGAATCATTATTTTCCGCGTAATAAGGAGGCACTTCCTTGCTGCGGCCGTGGACCCAGCTGTCAGCCTCTCCACGGTCAGTCCACGTTTGATGGAAGTTGTTCCTTGACCACGTTGACCACACCGCGCCGAGAGAACCAGGACGGTGGACGACGGCGAGGCTAGGAAGGGGACGACGCGGAGCCGGGAAAGACGCGGCAGTGGATGCCCACGCGTAGAGGAGTATGAGGGTTCACTCGTTCGGCTGTGGTGTGAGGCTGCCATCACCGCAGAATAACAGGGGGTGTGGGTGAGTAGAGGGATGGCCTGGCCAGCGGCGGGAGTAGTAGGGGGCGGTGAGGCCTCCGTGGCATCACAGCCGGCCACTGGCGGCAGGAGCATGCAGCACGACCGGCGCTGCTTTGGGCGGCTGGAGCAAGAAGACCAGAGGTTGAAGAAGCACTACGGCCGTTGGATGGACATCGTACGGTCACTTGAGCTAGAATCGTTCATATATTGACTAAAGTTGACAAAGGCCTCCGTCCCAGTCAACTTAGTAGGCCCACAAGTCAGCCTCCCACCAAGGTGGGTCCCAGCTAGCAAGGAGTATTCATTTTTTGTGCATAATAAGGAGGCACTTCCGGTGGGTCTGAGCTGACAGTGGGGGGAACGTTTTTTTTCGCGAAATACGGTGGCCCGTCCGGTGGGTCCCAGCAGTCACGGGGAAACGTTTTTTTCGTGAAATACTGGTGGCCCATCCGGTGGGTCCCTGCTGTCAGGTGGAGGAATAATTATTTTCCGCGTAATAAGGAGGCACTTCCTTGCGGCTGCCGTGGACCCAACTGTCAGCCTCTCCACGTACAGTACTCTTCCGATGGAAGTCGGTCGTTGACCACATTGACCACGCCACGCCGAGAGCACCATAACAGTGGACGACGGCGAGGCCTAGGAAGGGAACAACGCGAAGCCGGGGAAGACGTGGTAGTGGAAGCCCGCGCGAAGAGGAGTACGAGGGTTCACCGGTTCGGCTGCGGTGTGAGGCTGCCGTCGCCGCAGAATAACAGGGGGTGTGGGTGAGTAGAGGGATGCCCTGGCCAGCGGTGGGAGTAGTAGGGGGCACTGAGGCCTGTGCGGCAGCACAGCCGGCCACGGGAGGCGGGAGCAGGCGGTCCAGCCGGCGCTGCTTTGGCGGCTGGAGCAAGAAGATCAGAGATTGAAGAAACACGATGGCCGTTGGATTTTATCCAACGGTTACGTCTTTTAGAATCGTTTGTTGACGTATATAATAACTAAAAAAATCTTGCATACGCATCAACTAAACAGGCCCACAAGTCAGACCACTCCCTCTTTTTTTAGTAATTTATATATAGCTCATGGCAACTTCTTATGCAATTTATTGCAGTCATTTTTTTGGTTGGCCACGGCCAATTTCGCATATTTCTATGGGTTCCAAACTATTTTTAATACCGAAATGTCGAGCCAGATTTAAAGTACTTTGAAGATATATTTAAATTAGATTAATGCCCAGTGAAATAGGAATCTGAAAATGTGAAAAAATTCAGAAATTATAAAGTAATTGCTAATTTGTCATCTGTTTTTATATTTACAGCCCATTTCATATTACTTTCAAGATTTGCAGGCGTCTTGAAAGAGTTTCAGCCCATCAAGGCATAGAAAAATAAGTAGGCCTGGATTGGGTATTCTTCAGAAAAATAAACCGGGCTCATTTTCACAAAGAAAAAATAGCTGGGCTGGTCACATGGTGAACATAAAATATAAGCCTGGGCTAGACGGGCCACAGCCCAGTTCAAACCCTGCTCCGTCTCAACAATAACAAAAAAAATACTGCTCGAGCAGCTACGTCCCAGGTGTCAGCCGATCTTGTGCTGTTCTCTTGTCTATTGACTTTATACGCTCACAATGTCGTGGGTCCCAGATGTCAGGAAAACACTAGGAGGAAGCATTTTATTTTTCCATACGCTGACGTGGTGGGCCCCTACTATCATGCTCTCCACGTACTTCTGTCGATTCCTGTTGTTTGTTGACCATGTTGACAACGCGAGAGGGTGGCTCCGCGGCGAGCGCACCAAAGCGCGCGGACGACGTCGGCGTTAATGATTTAGGAGATGGTGGGGCGGCGATGCGTGCGCTGAGGCACAACCAGCCATGGGAGGCGGAAGCAGGCGGCCCCGCCGGCGCTGGTTTGGTTTTGGCGGCTGGAGGAAGACAAGACTGAAGAAACACGACAGACTGTAAAAGGAGCAGGAGTAACAACCTTAACTGAAACCAGCAGGGGCACTTAACAACCAAAGCTGAAAGCAGTATGAGTACTTATATAGGTTCAATTGTACAAATCACGCCTCGAACAGTGCTACTTTGTCTATAGTTAACCAAGGCTGAGGCCGCCAAGCCCCAGGACAAGGCCCAGGCGCCACCCCGCGCATCCACAACCTTCTGAAAGCGGCTTCATCTCGCAATGTGGTCAATAAACAGGATATTCGCTTTAGAGCCATGGAAAAGCAAGAACATAATCTTTTGTCCTATTCTCCGAGATGGACGGGCCTTCATTATTTGAGACCACCCATGAATAAGTATCTTTTCACCTCCAAGGGGAATTGAGTAGGTCGACATAAACATCATGTTGTGACCAAGCGTAAGTCTGACCCGACCATGGTCAGACATCTGTATAGGAACAATAGAACTAGCCAGTTTCTGTTTCAAGAAGATCACAGCTATAAAACTGTGTATAAGCAATAGTTTATGAACAACATATATAACAGAAAACAACTCGTACCATAAGTTTCTCGAGATAGTTGGACCTGTTCAACGAGCACAACAGTGGCACACATATCCCATGTGGCCTTCCACCATTGAAACGCCCCACAAGGACCTTAAGACGATCAATAAAGTGTAGGAACTTGTGGATGTCGACCCAGTCAACTTCAGTGCCATCAGTAACAGCCGAGTTATTACAGAGTAACAAACGAGCAGCTTGCTTAACTCTGAAAAAACCTACACGTGCCACCAATTATAAGAAAATATTAGTTAGAAGTAGCCTCTTTGTGAGAGATTCGTTGCTACTTCTAAAGTTAAACTGTGATTAGTTAGACAGGATAGGTGGATTAAGAAGTAATCGAGGCAACAAGCAAGAACCAGATACAAAATTAACATGGATGAACAATTGGAACGACGTCGGGATGGAAGATCGCAGTGAAGATGAGACCGGGTTCTGCTATTTCCATCAACATTCGTGCGCCAACTTTCAGTCCGTAACACTTGAGAAAGTTTATCCAAGTTCGGCCATAAAAAAAGCAGCGATCTTCTTGGTTCATGAACCCAACTCGGAACTTATATCCATGGCTTATCTTCATTGTGACCATTAAACTAGTGTATTCAGTTATGGCAAGGCCGAGCATCTTGAGTACATGTGTTCTGGCAGAGCAAATAATACACTGCAGGAAAAATAATATGAGAACACAATGTATTCCCTATCCAAATCTAGAAATAACTTTCTCCTTCATGTCAGTGTTGACCATCGTACTAGTAGTACCTTTTATCCAAATATAGCAATCCAAATTTACAAATTAGTCGACAACATGTTCAAAAAAAAACCCACCCTCCCGGATAGAAAAGAGGATTCTAGGAACATAATGTGCGCGTTTCAAAATCATGTGTTAGGATGAGAAGGAACAAGTGTGGCGTCTCGCCGAGGGCGTAGAAACCTGTAGGGTACTCGCACTTTGGGCACTTCAAATGAAACACACTAGATTCAGTAGAAACAAAAATGCATCAATGGCGGCAGCTGCCATCCTAGGATTACCTGTGACCAAGGGACTTGGATTTATCGTGGATGGATGAAGAATTCATACCTAGTTCTCCATGAGAAAACCCTATGGAATCGCCGAGAGGGGGTTTTCTATGAACAAGCAGACGAGGGAGAAGGGGATTCAGGCCCAGTAAAATATTGTCGCTTCGTCCGTCTAGCTTATTGCTAAAGCTGGAAAGGGGGGGGGGGTTGTGATTTGATGGCTCATTGGGCATTACTGCGGTGCTACGACCGGGGTGTGTCTACTGTGTAGTTGTGCACTCTAATTTGTGCATATGGCACGTGGACCCCGTTGGCGGTTGCCCCACATATTAGCGAAAGGAAGTAGAAAGACAGGAGTAACTAGTTACACATAAATATTTTTTTTTGACAGAGAGATACTCCCTCTGTAAAGAAATATACAAATCTTTTATATCACAACTTTATACATAAGAAAAATCAAGGGGAATATATATAACATATATAATTATAAAAATAGAGTTGTTTTTAGCATAGTATAGACGAGTTGGTGATGATGGTGTGCCTGCCATCCTGCAATATAGGTCGTCTGATTTATATCTAACGGATAGGAAGGAAACTATGGCAATTTTGCAAAAAGGTACCCACACACCTCTCCACATTTGTAAATAAGGCCTTCCCTCATTCATCTTTTTCTCTCACAAGATAAAATACTCATACAAATGCATCTTGATGTTACGTGCAACGCACGGGCATTATGGGGGTTCAGCTAAGAATATAATACTCAAACAGGCTCACGGTTCTGGACTTTGGGTCGCAGTCCCACCCTGCATGTTTGGGGGCCCATGTGTTCTACCTCAGCGCTTTTCATATTGCAAGCGATCGGTACGGCGATGGTTTTAGATGCTGTCGCAAGGCGAATACACAAAATTGAATAAAGCACGACAGCTGTTGGTATGAAACCGAACGACAATTCCTAACCAGCAATCAGAGTTGCAATTCTATCAATGATATACCATGTGATAAATAATACTGTGGTACTACTTATACACACAGGACACTTGTTTCACCATGCCAGGTTATTACATCAAAATCTCTCGGAGGATAGATCAGTTTGGCAGTTGCGTGCTGCTACTGAAGAATTTCAAAGTTGATTTGGACCAGCTCTCCTTTCCGAGAAAGTTTGATTTTGACATCATCCCCTACCGCAAGATATGATTTAGATTTGAACCTTGACCATCCTTTAGCATCAATCATCATGCGGGTATATTGAGCAGGTTCATTCACACCAAGGTTGCGCATGGTAAGAGAAACTTGGCCGCGGTCGCCCGGATTGTTGAACAACTCCCTCGTTGCTCTAGGAATTCTCTGTTTGCAAATAAGAAGACATACCCAAACAGTTAGATCAACACAATGAATCATGTGAAACAACATGGAAATAAAAAGAACGAAGCACTTGGGTGGCCAATGCTTACCAAGAAGGTGGACATGTCGGTTTTTGTAAGGACTTTGGTATATGAAGTGCGAACTGCAGCCCATTCTGTTACTGGTGCAACTGCACGGGCCGGAGCAGATGCAAGTGCAAGTGTTGGTGCAGGTGCCGAAGCCGCTGCTGCTGCCGGAGATGGTGCTCTTTATAGAGCTGGTGCCGGTGTCGGAGTAGGTGCCGGTGTCGATGCCCGATCCTCCGGTAGATTAGACTGGTCCGCTGACGCGGTCGGTGCCCAATCCTCAGCTGGATCAGATTGAGATGCTACCGCTGTCAGTGCTAGAACAACTGCCGGTGCTCGATCCGTTGCTAAAGGTGGTACCGATGTGCAAGACAGTGGCGATCGTGTGTGGTCTGCTATGATCAGCTTTCTAACTTGACTAGGATCCGTGACCGTGATCCAGTTGTTTTCTTCATTTCTTTTAAACGCGAGAAGGGCTAATTGTGGTGTTTTTGTTAAACCAAACTGCAGTTCATCATAGGGATTCAGCTTGTACTCAGACAACAGACTGATCCAATTTTTTCCAGTAATATAAGTGATGGACAGTGCCTTCGTTACTGACACGACATAATAAGTGAAACCTGCAAAAATAGCCATCGTAGAGCAAACCAAACTTATTATATGATGAATGTCACATGGCAAAACCTGCATCGTAAAATTGCAGGAAAAGAAAGAAAACATGACATTAAATCAATAAGATTTAGATAGTAAATCAATAAGATTTACTTGATGTGACACGAGTGAATCCTTACCAGGAAATCACTATGTTGAAGTACTAAACAGAAGATTGATCGTCCAACTATAGGTGGCATGCAGGGGCCCCGCCTACTCCCACAAGCAGGATAGTCCAAAGGTCGTGTCAAATCGTATGGACCGGACATCCATGGGACTAGAAATCCTGGTGGGTGCGATAAACCCTGCAATGCATACAGATATTGGAGTGTAACCATAATTGATAAACCGTGCTCACAAAAAAGATGATCTGGACACTCCAAAACATACAGACTGAATTGAGTGGACAGACATTAACATAGACCGTTCTCAGGACTGACCACACACCAAAAGCGGCAGTACTAATAAACAATACATGGTTCACAAACACAAATCAAGTACTGAACAATAGTACTTACTACAAACAAGCAAAGTTGCACTAATTAAACTCTGCAGACTATTTCTTGCCACCGACCTACGGGATGAACCCCGCATAATTGACTAGGCCATGGACTTCGTGAGAGATGTCTACATGCACGATCACCATCTTGTCAACCTTGGAGAACCTAACAGAGTGGTCTTTCCACTCATAAACATGATGATGAAGACCGGCCGCATCAGATTTGTTGGGAAGCTTTACAAGAACCACACCCTTCGTAATCGAAGGCACAACCAGGAAATTGTTGTGGTCAAGTACAGCCTCGAGAACATGCCTGACAACAAAGCTACAGGAAAACACTAGTTCAGGACACATGGCGACAAGGACACAACAACTGGATAGTTTAGCAGTAGAACTCATCATCAGGTCTTCCAGTTCACACTGCATGACTTTGAGAACTTCATCTCCACCGCGGACCTGGTTCTAATTCAAACAGAAACCATATTTTTATTACTACCTCCATTCAGAAATATAAGATGATTTTCGATATTATACTCCATATATGACTACATATACGCATAGAAATGAGTGAACAAAGACACTAGAACATGTGTTCAAAGGCATGAGAGCAGAGGGATTACTTGCAATATCCATAACACAAGTTACTGAGGCAAATATACCCTCTTCAAAGGTAGCATTGATGTTCATAAAGTACTCCCTCCGTCCCAAAATTCTTGTCTTAGATTTATCTAGATACGAATGTATCAAGTCACATTTTAGTATTAGATACATCCGTCTCTAGAAAAATCTAAGACAAGAAATTTGGGACAGAGGGAGTAGTTGAAAGTAATCTATAAGAAATCAGTATCAACCTCTCGCATGTTTTGGTCAAAAGAGGAATTTAGAACCATCATTTGGCACACTAAAATCACATGCAAGATCACCCAGAAAGTTGTACTACCAGTACTAGTACCGCATGTTAGATGAAAAAACACGATCAAGATCGAGAAAAAGATCGTCAACTAGAGACATTACCTGGACTTGCTTAATGAGGGATCCCAGAGAGGGGGGCTTGGACAGGGCGATGGCTTTGAGCTTGTCTGCGGTAGTCTCGGTGGGGTGCTTGCGCTTCTTCAAACCATGAGCCTCGACGGTTTTGGCCAGAGCCATAGACATCACGTCGGCCGGTGCTCCAGCATCCATCCAAGAGAGGAAGCTGAGAGAGAGAGAGAGAGAGAGTGAAAGGAGGAACGAGATGAGGGAGAAGCGAAGCGAGTGGGGGTTTTCTTCAAGAGAGGAAGCTGAGAGAGAAGAGTGAAATGATGGTTGCTTCGTCCGTCCAACTTACTGTTGGAAAGGAGGGGGTTTTGTGATTTGACGGCTCATTGGGCATTACTGCGGTGCTTCGATCGGGGTAGTCTACCGTCACTCTACTATGGAGTAATTTAGTGCATGGCTGGTGGACCCAGGTGCTGGTTGTCCCACACGTCGGCGAAAATGAGTAATTTACTACATGGCTGGAGGAGGATCCGCACGGTAGAGCGTGTCCACTGTTTTTCTGAAGAAAAAAATGATTACAACAAGCGTTTCCACTCTTATGACGGAGGAGTGCGAAACACGGCAGCCACTTGAACATACACAGTGCTCCTACTACTAGGCATGTGCAGTGGTTCATACGTCAGTACTACACAATCTTGTTGCTAGTGTAGTAAGATATGACGATAACAAATGATGTTGTGTGCATGTCAACTACTCCTATATGTAACATAGTACCGCTTTTTCGACTGTCCGGTCGAGAATGAATGGTGAGATCAATGTTAACAGAAGTAGGTCTATAGCGCACGGAGAGTACGGTGCTACAGTACTCCACGAAACATGAACCTATGAAGCATGAATATTGTTAGGCAGGGTGTATGAAGGGTGCACGGGATAGGAGCAAATGTTCCCTTCTCGATCCACTTTTGGGTGTTTGGCAGAGTACATGAAGGGTGCATGAGTCCACACTAGTAGGTTAACAAAAATACACGAAGTGACTGATCTGCACCGTTTGAGTTTGATCCAACGGTCATGTTGCTCCGAGACATGGACATGCCCATGCAGAGGGCGCCTAAACACCACTGAAGTCCCTCTGCTTCTCGAGGCGCACGACGTTGGTGATGCAGGGTGCAACCGCCCGTAGAGCCCGCTCTCGGTCGACGGGAGCCAGCTCGTCAAAGACGGTGGGCAATGGCATGAATGGATTCTGGTGACGGAGCCCTGAAAGGATTTGCCCGGCAACGGCGACGACAGCCTGCAACCCCTCCTTGTCCAGCTCAGCCCCCACCATCGTGCGGAGACGGCTCAGCTCCTCGGAGGAATAGGTGAAGAAGGAGACCAGGTCAGGAAGCCGCAGCTCGTTGAAGTCGACCGGGTGGTCGAACGGGTTTAGCCCGACGGCCGGCATCGTCGCGCTGGCAAGACGATAGGCATCGCGCAGCTGCAACACATGTGTGGCAACTTGGTTCACCAAGTGGCTGAGGCGATCCTGGACCTCGTCACGATCGGCCCGCTCGCGCTCCAGCTGGCTCCTCTGACGGCCTATCATATCTCCCGCTTTCTGCAGCAATGCCACCGACGCCTCAAGCATCTTTGTGGTGGACGCCTGTTGCTTTTGAAGCTCCGTGAACTCCCACACATAACGGAGGAGCATGGCACTCCTCTCTTCCTTGAGCTCACAGAGCTCCACATCCTTGGCTCTGAGCTCCGCATCCTTGGCATGGAGTTCCTGTGTCAGGCGCCTCACCTCGGACTCCATGATCTGCTGCGTCGCCATGGCACCAGGTAGAAGCAATGGGGAGAGGAAGCAAAGGGGGCAAAACGGCTGAAAGGCAATGCAATCTACGGGAAGGCGGAGGGAGCCAGCCGAGGAGCGGGGAATCTTTTGGTTTTCAGCATGGTAAAACACCAGTCGATGACTTCTCACATCAGGGAGCAGTGGGTTTTACACGCAGAGTCATCATGACTAATTGCTGCCGCGCCTGCTCCTGTCAATCAAAAAATTAAAAATCCTGCTGCGCCTGCTCCCGTCAATCAAAAAAATAAAAATCCTGCCGCACCCAAACACTAGAGCAACGCCGCGGTGGATATTTAAATTTACCTGCCGGTGAGTAGATAAAAAAAGGGGTGAAAAAACAAATGTGGCGGCGGCCTAGCTAATCGGTCGAACTAGCCCAACTAGCTAGCCACCGTGCTTCACTGATGTACTCGGCGGGAAAGGTGGTCTTTCGTGATTTGACGACTCATTTACTTGCTTTGGTGCTACGACCGAGGAGGACCCAGAAAACGCGTGGTAGGGTGTCCCACGTCAGGAAGAATATATGCGTGCACCACCCAGGAGGACACCGAAACCGCGCGGTAGGGTGTGCCACGTCTCGGCCCGGAGGAAAAATGTGCGTGTAAAAATATACTCCCTCCGTCTAGGTGTGTAAGTCATCTTACGAAAATCAAATAATCCCAAAACACTTAGGCGCAGTGCATTAACTTCTATCTCGTTTCTTGTTTCTTGACATATCAACCAATAAGAGATGAGGGGTGTGCATGCTTTTAATGATTTGAGACTACCAAACACGACATGCAGTGGTTAGTTCATTGCATGTAATGATACTAATTAGCAAATAAACATTAAGGTCTCTCGTTTTCCCCTCCTGCTTGGTCACGGTGACTTACTCACCTAGACGGAGGGAGTACTGTATCAGACGTCGGCAGTAACTCTAGTACCTATGGTTCGACCTCGGGACCCAGCTAGTCGGTCGAAAACACCCCACTAGCCACACAGCTTCATCATGCAAACGTGGCATGGAGGATAGATGTGGTTAGCTCCTTCTCGACCAGCCACAGTGTCTCTTGTTCTAGGTGATTCTTCTATTTTCCAAGATTTTTTTAGTTGTAATAACACCACGGCAAGCTAGCGCCGCTCTTCGTGTGTGCCCGTGCAAAGGTTAGACGATGGAGAGAAGAGAGATTGAGATCGTAGACCTAGGACCCACCAGTAAGTGAGACAACGGCCATGCACGTGTTGACGAGGCACTCCCTCTACTCTACTCAACGTAATACTGTATAAAATCAAGTTATGGGACAAAGCCAACAACCGTTGTTGTTTCAGGCTATCGACTTACGCTTTGTAGTCCAGGTTGCCAGTTCGAATCTCGTCTTTCAGATTTGTTAGTTTTAGGTCCAAATTTGATTAATGACAAGTGGGACCCCCGTGTGTTGTTCCGATATTTCAGTGTAGGATGGTTTTTTTGAACAAAAACTTTGCGCGGTTAGACAAGTAACGGCACAAGTTACACGTATTTTGCAAGTTTACGAAAAAAAATGATAGCGGCATAGAATATCACATCCACCCCGTAGCTTAGATACTATGGTGATACAAGTTTTTACACCGTTGGAAGTGAGATCCAATGGCTTGGGAGTAGTCTTTGTAATTATGCGCAATTTCCAAACTCTCCAAAGGTTACTTTGCAAATAAAACATCCAGGCCTCGTGTGTGCCGCTGCATCTTCGATCCAACGGCTCCCCGTTGCTCATATTAGGTGCTCCCCGTAGCTTAATTACCCGCTACGGTGATATGAGCATCTTGGTCGTATGATTAGTGATCAGATGGCACATGCGTAGTACTTGTACTTTATGCGCATTTCCCAAACTCTATCAGCCGTATATTACAAAAACATTCAAACCTCCTACTGTGGGCCGTTAGATCTCAGTGAACTCGTATCACCATAGAATCTACGGTGCAGGAGCACCTCATATACTCCCATGCGAGAAAACATAAGGTGCTATCGCAGCTTGGATGCTACGATGATATGAGCTTCGAGGTCGTTTGATCTGAGATCCAATAGCATCTATGCAGTCTTTGTGCTTGTAAGCCGTGGTCGAACTCTTTTGGGGCTTTTCTACAAAAAACCATTCGAACCACCGAGGAGGTGTTGGGTCACAAATCCAACGGCTCCGAAGAGCTTGTATCACCAAAGCATCTAAGGTGTGGTAGCACATGATATTCTTACATACAGGAGAATATGATGTCCTCCTTCATCTTAGATGATACGGTGATACGAGCTTCGAGGTTGTTGGATATGGGATCCAAGGGCATCTGAGTAGTTTTTGTACAAATTGTGTGCAATTCTCAAACTCATCAAGGTTTCCTGTAAAAATATTAAGACACATCATGTGAGCTGCTATATCTTAGATCTACAAGATCCAAGCAACTCGTATCGGCATATAGCATCTAAGGTATGGGGGCACATGATATTCTCTCGGGAGGAGGGGTGGGGGTGCACAACCAATCGGTGGTTGGGAGGGTGGGGACAAACATAATCTAAACAACCCTAAACAGAGCTCCATAATTTTATCTAAGGTCGAGGGGTTGACCCTCGACAATCATAGCTCCGCCTAAACACAACATTTGCATGTACTATAGTACTAGACTTAATATTCATGTTTCAGTTTCATGTTCATTTTAAATATTGAACTGAGGACCATGCATGTCTTACATTTTACTCCCTTCGTTCCTAAATATTAGTCTTTTTCGAGATTTCAAATGGACTGACACATACGGATGTATATAGACATATTTTAGAGTCTAGATTCACTCATTTTGCTCCGTATGTAGTCACTTGTTGAACTCTCTAAAAGACTAATATTTAGGAATAGAAGGAGTATTTTTGAATTCATGTCATACATGCATGGATTGGAAAAATAGATGCACTATACTTATTGGATTGTTGTCGTGTTCGTGCGTCTCTCTCTCTGTGTGTGTGTGTGTGTGTGTGTGGTCATATGCTTGATACATACAAAGTTTTCTCACCTCCATATTGTTCATCTTTTAAATTTGAATTTGCATTGGAAAACTTACTAGGGATACCATGAAATATGAAATCCACGTTGAGATCACTATATCACAAACTCACTCTAATTCAACAACTCGTCATAAATCAGTTACCGCGTTAAGATTACTATTTGCAAGGAAAATACAGGTATTGCAATACACATAGATTCGTTCGGCAATTTAAAAGGTTCCTTTCGTATTCTCGAATGGTAGGACCCAATGACGTACCAGCCAGACCTTGGCTCCTGTTGATCCTAAAAAAATAAAAAAATAAAAAAACTGGGCTCGTGTCCTTCGGTGGCGTGCGTGGTACGCACATTAGGCAACCCCAACCAGTAGAGCCTCAGCGTTTCAAGTCGAAATATCTGGCGGCCAGAATTCCAGTCCTAGGAAATTCCCCTCATGTCCCCGGTCCATAGTGACTACCGATGAACAACGGAGGGATGCATTAGTAACTAGACAACGTTACCTACCGTGCCGAGCACGGTTCAATTCCCTTGGTCGCCGCTCGTCAAGGTCACCAGTCAACTGCATTGCCTAGTACTACTACTACTACACCAGGATGAGCACAAAATTGAACCCGTTTGTTCGTGCCTAGTACTTGAGTTAATATATCAGGAAATGCACTGGGACGGAGGGATTATCCTTTTACTCTGCATATATAACTTGTCTGAAGTCTAACTAAGCAAAATGTTTGACCAAATCCTTTCTTAAGAAATACAACAAGACAGATGTATGGCTAGAAAATTTATTGCATGATGCAGGTTATGATATTGTTTCGAATCCTGGATCTTAAATTTCAGAAAATCCAAAAGTGAGCATAAATTCTTGAAACTGAGCATGGTCACGTGATATGGCACAAATAATACTTCGTAAGTTTTTTCTTCAATTTGAGGCAAGCTGCTTATGACAAGTTGCACAAATGAAGAGACAAGGTATTTTGGAACAAAGACCTGTCACGTTAAGGCGAACGCTTTCACTATTGAAACCGTGGGCGTTTACGTGCCGCCACGAGTCCCCGCTTCTCATCGGCAGGGGCCATCCGAGCAAGCGTGTGAGTTGACAGGAGGCGTGCGAGCAGACCGCTGCGCCAGCTGACAGGGAGGCATGCGAGCAGACCGTTGTGCAGGCTCATCGGGAGGCGAGCCCTTTGACCAGGCTCCACCGCCCACCTTCGTCCCAACTGCTCCCACTTTTAATGTCGCCGGCGCCGCAGTTTAAAATCAACCCCGCACTACCCAGTATCGCTACAATCTTCTCTCTTCCTGTCCGATTCTCCTGTCGTCTACCTCCAACTAGCCTGACCTAAACGTACGCCATGCCACATCACGATGGTCTGCCCTTAGTGTTCCAGTTTCCTGAGGAAGACACCCAGCCGGAGTCTCAAGAACATAAGGCGCTTTGGGACGAGCTTGAACTGGCCTTGCGGGAAAACGCCGCGCCTGTCCCCGCTCCCGTTTCGGCTCCCGTCGCCCTGACTGCACCAGCGCCCATTGTCGGTGTCAAAACCGACGGATCTTGGTAGGGGGTCCCGATCTGTGCGTCTTAGGCTGATGGTAATAGGAAGCAAGGGACACAATGTTTACCCAGGTTCGGGCCCTCTCGATGGAGGTAAAACCCTACTTCCTGCTTGATTAATATTGAAGATATGAGTAGTACAAGAGTAGATCTACCACGAGATCGTAAAGGCTAAACCCTAGGAGCTAGCCTATGATGATATGATTGTAAATGTGATCGTCCTTCTAAGGACCATCCTCTCCGGTTTATATAGACACCGGAGAGGGCTAGGGTTTACATGGAGTCGGTTACAAGGAAGGAAATATAATATCTGGATCGCCAAGCTTGTCTTCCACGCAAAGGAGAGTCCCATCCGGACACGGGCAGGAGTCTTGAGTCTTGTATCTTCACGCTTCGATAGTCCGGCTGTCCGGATACCCCCTAATCCAGGACTCCCTCAGTGGCCCCTGAACCAGGCTTCAATGATGATGAGTCCGACGCGTAGTCTTGTCTTCGGCATTGCAGGGTGGGTTCCTTCTCCGAATACTCCAAGATAATCGTTGAACACTTAGACCGTGTCCGGATTCACAATATAATCTTCACATACCGCTGTAGAGAGAATGGTATTTCACAAATGCAATCTGGTAACCACTTTTTAGACAACGCAACATGTCATGTCGGTAGGGTCATTATTCGAACCGTCTTCCTACAACCAGCCACAACGCATATTGTGAGGCGGTTTTTTTTGACACGTCTTGTCAAAGCAGAGATCGTGTCCCCTTATTACGGGATTCTTGTCAATACGGGTATGGGTAATCCAACCGCACCGCTAACCGCGGTGAGCAGGAGGTGAGTGGGTTCCGCCAGGAAAGTGGGGAGGCGCAAAAGCTTTTACCATCTCTATAAAGAGACAAGGTCTCTTCCTCTTCACCCACGCCTTCTCCTTCCGCTAGCTCATTCCCCTCTGTTCGAGCCCTAACGCCCAAACACTCTTCTTTCCCATCAAAGAGAGGTTTTCCGAAGATGTCCGGATCCAGAGCAGGAGGCAGATGGATGGCCTTTACCGTCCGGGAGAAGGATATTAAGAAGCTCCGGGAAGCCGGGTATCTGGCCAAGAAGATTGGCCATCGTCTCCCCCCGGCGGGACAGATCGTCCCCACTCCGGAGCCCTTCGAGAGAGTCGTGTTCCTTCCCCATTTTGTTCGTGGGCTCGGGTTTCTCCTTCACCCCTTCGTTCGCGGAGTCATGTATTACTATGGGATTGACTTTCATGATCTTTCCCCTAACTCTTTCCTCAATATCTCGATGTTCATCGTCGTGTGCGAGGCCTTCCTCCGGATTACGCCTCACTTCGGCCTGTGGCTGAAGATTTTAAATGTGAAGCCCAAGGTGGTGAGCATCGAACACGCCAAGTGCGGCGGCGCCATGGTGAGAAAGATGCCCAAGGTTGCTTGGCCAAAGGGCGCCTTCAACGACTCTGTCAAGGAGTGGCAGCAGCAGTGGTTCTATATCACCAAACCACGTGGCAAAAAGTGGGCTACAGCTCCTGAATTCAGATCCGTAGCCCCACTGCGACTCACGTCCTAGCCCAATGTAACGCCCCAGTTATAATTTCCCTATTTGTACTCCAACTCTTGCCGTTTCCGGTGTCAAGTTATATTTATTTCTCGGGTTCGGGTCTTTGTCTCCGTGTGTTGTTTTCATTTTCATGCATCTCATACCATGTCATCTCGTGCATTGCATTTGCATACATGTTCATCTCATGCATTCGAGCATTTTCCCCGTTGTCCGTTTTGCATTCCGGCGCTTCGTTCTCCTCCGGTGGTCATTTCTAGCTTTCTTTCGTGTTTGGGAATTAAACATTTCCGGATTGGACCGAGACTTGCCAAGCGGCCTTGGTTTACTACCGGTAGACCGCCTGTCAAGTTTCGTACCTTTTGGACTTCGTTTGATAGTCCAACGGTTAACCGAGGGACCGAAAAGGCCTCGTATGTGTTGCAGCCCAACACCCCCCAAATTTGGCCCAAAGCCCACCAAACTCTGCTTCATGTCCTAGAGCGTTCGATCACGATCGTGTGGGCGAAAACCGCACCTCATTTGGACTCTCCTAGCTCCCTCTATGCCTATATATAGACCCCCTCCTCCAAATCCCCGATCCCCTCGTCTCAAACCCTAGCTAAAAAAAAAAGCTCCCAGCCACCGACGGACATGTCCGCCGCCTGACCGGACACGTCTGCCGGCGCCCCCGACCACTCCGGTGCCGCCACGTGGCAGGACCACATCGCCGCGGCCGCCGGCCCGCAGGCCCACG
>NC_041381.1:549454328-549463527 GCF_002162155.2 Triticum dicoccoides | reverse complement strand
GTACATCATTTCATTCCATTGCATCATTTGCATTTGAGGTCATTTTGATACCCAAAATTCTGTTAGAAGGAGGCTTCGTGAGTTAAATCGCAGATCCGTTAGTTCATCATGCACTTTTGTCATTTTTGCCATGTTTAATTCGTGCATGATATGCCTGTGCCCCTTTGGGATGAATTGTTAAGCATTTTGTCCTCTTTCCAGAGGTGCACCCATGCATTTTTAGGATGTGTGTGTTGTCTTGTGCAAGCTTGCGAAGAGAGGTACCTGAGATTGCAGATTTCAGGGACTTAGTGATTTTCACTAAGTCTGGGATATTTTAGTTCATGATGCTATATGTACAGCTTGTTTCCTAGTGATCCGTGCCTCTTTTGAGGATGATCAGTAAAGGAGTTTTGATATTTATGTTATGCTCTATCCATCCATGTCTTTGTTGGCATATGTGGAGTGCTCTAGGTTGACTCAATCGAGCTCAACTTTTGCTTCGTTGTTAATTTGGGCAGATCGTCAACTTGTTTGCGATTTTGCCGATGCTACCGTTAGTGTTCCATTCATGCTATGCCTTTATTCTTGCCATGTGTAGCTAGCACATTGTGCCGTCTTGCTGGTTATATGCTTTCCTTGCCATGACTTGCACCGTAGTGAGTGCATCGAGCTCGTTTACATGCCTTCGTGAGTTAAATTTCAGCATGTCTCAGTTTTCACTAAGTCTGAAAACTGATTGTGTTCGAGCTATGTTCGTGAGCTCGGTAGAGTATTTTGTGAACCCTTTTGGCCCCAGGTCACTTTGGGTGTTTTGTTAAGCTTGTTGAGTAGCTCCATGCCATGTTCTTACTTGTCATGTTAAGGTTTCCTATCATGTTGTTTTGCTGCTCCGAAGAGAGCATCGTGATCTGAAATTTCAGACTAGTGTTAATTTCACTAAGTCTGGAATCTGTTTTGCATTTGCGTTTTAGCCATGCTTGTTTGAACCTCTTAATGGATGAATTGGCCGTGGCTCAGTGCTAGTGTTTTGTCAACCATCTTGTGTATATCACTGCCATGTATTTTTTTTTCATGTTTGGTGGCTGTAGCATGTTCATTTCGTTGCATTTAGATGCCTACTTGCTGTAAATCGCATACCGGTGTCATATCTTAAAACGCTTGCCATTTCCAAACCGTAGCTCCGATTCCAATGATCTTTATATCGTTTTCAAGCGATTTAATCCCCTCTATCCAGTGGCACACTTGGTTTTCCAAGTTGATGCCAGGTTCATGCATTTCCTGTCATATCTTGCATTTTGCATCCCGCATCGCATCCCGCATAGCATATCGTCATTTCATCATATTGCTTGGTCTTGCCCGTGGTTGATTGTATCCTTGTTGCTTGTTTGTATTGTTGGGTAGAGCCGGGAGACGAATTCGCTACCGAGGAGCCCGTTGAGTTTGCTTGTGAGGATCCAGTCAACTCTGACAACTGTGCAGGCAAGATGATCATACCCTCGAAATCACTACTATCTTTGCTATGCTAGATTGCTCGCTCTTTTGCTTTGCCACTGCTACGATGCCTACCATTTGCTTGTCAGCCTCCCAATTGCCATGTTGAACCTCTAACCCCCCATTGTCCTAGCAAACCGTTGATTGGCTATGTTACCGCTTTGCTCAGCCCTTCTTATAGCGTTGTTAGTTGCAGGTGAAGGTTGGAGCCGTTCCTTGTTGGAACATTTATTTTACTTGTTGGGATATCATTATATTGCTATGTTATCTTAAATGCATCTATATACTTGGTAAAGGGTGGAAGGCTCGGCCTCTCGCCTAGTGTTTTGTTCCACTCTTGCCGCCCTAGTTTCCGTCATATCGGTGTTATGTTCCCGGATTGTGCGTCCCTTACGCGGTTGGGCTATAATGGGAACCCCTTGATAGTTCGCCTTGATTAAAGCTTTTCCAGCAATGCCCAACATTGGTTTTACCATTTTCCACCTAGCCTCTTTTTCCCTTGGGTTTCCGGAGCCCGAGGGTCATCTTATTTTAACCCCCCCCCCCCGGGGCAGTGCTCCTCTGAGTGGTGGTTCGAACCAGGCAGCCTGCGGGGCCACCTCGGGGAAACTCGAGGGTTGGTTTTACTCGTAGCTTGACCTATCCGAGCGTGCCCTGAGAAAGAGATATGTGCAGATCCTATCGGGATTTGTCGGCACATTCGGGCGGTGTTGCTGGACTTGTTTTAACCTGTCGAATCATCTTGTTGTACCAAGATACCGAGTCTGATCGGTGTGTCTTGGGTGGAGGTCTATTCCTTCGTTGACCGTGAGAGCTTGTTATGGGCTAAGTTGGGACCCCCCTGCAGGGATTGATCTTTCGAAAGCCGTGCCCGCGGTTATGGGCAGATGGGAATTTGTTAATGTCCGGTTGTAGATAACTTTAACTTAACTTAATTAAAATGAATCAACCGTGTGTGTTACCGTGATGGCCCCTTCTCGGCGGAGTCCGGGAAGTGGACACGGTGTTGGAGTTATGCTTGCGCAGGTTGTTCCTTTAGCTTCTCGCTCGTGCTTCGCCTTCTCTTCTCGCTCTCTTTTGCGAATAAGTTAGCCACCACATATGCTAGTCGCTTGCTGCAGCTCCACTTATATTGCCGTACCTGTCCTATAAGCTTAAATAGTCTTGATCGCGTGGGTGTGAGATTGCTGAGTCCCTGTGGCTCACAGATACTACAACTCCAGATGCAGGTCCAGGTGTTTCTGCTCCAGTTGACGATTACGAGCTCAAGTGGGAGTTCGACGAGGACTCTCAGCGATACTATGTGTCTTTTCCGGATGATCAGTAGTGGTGCCTAGTTGGGGTTATCGATTCAGGACCTTGTCGCACGTTGGGTTCTTTTCTATTTTGGCGCCGTAGTCGGGCCATGAGTGTTTGTTTGATGGATGTTATTTATGTACTCTGATGTGACGTGGCGAGTGTAAGCCAACTATGTTATCTCCCCCTTTTATTATATATTACATGGGATGTTGTAATGATTGCCTGACTTGCGACATTGCTTTCAATGCGGTTATGCCTCTAAGTCGTGCCTCGACACGTGGGAGCTATAGCCACATCGAGGGCGTTACAAGTTGGTAATCAGAGCCTTCCCCGACCTTAGGAGCCCCCATTGCTTGATCGTTTTTAGCAGCCGAGTTGTGTCTAGAAAAAAAAATGTTTTGAGTCCTTAGGAATTATATATCGGAGAGCTTAGGAATTCTTTTTACTTCCCAGTCTCCTCATCGCTCTGGTAAGGCATCCTGGCGTAGAGTTTTGACTCTTCTCTTCTCAAATTTCACTAAATTTTTTTTTAGGATCACGCGAGTATTTTGGTTTTGTTCCGATGGTTTTGTGACGAGAACATTGTTCTTGGTGCCTCCTGTCTTTAGGGGTTGTGGCAGTGTCCCGGGGAGTTGAGCTCCGAGGTGTTGTCGTCACAATTTTATCGTTGCAATTCTGGTATACTTGAGATATGTGCGCGACATCGGAAATCTCTTTTATGCAGTTCGTTGGTGAGATAACCTCGACGCCACCCAGTACTGGGGCGGGAGTTCGGGAGTATCGCCATAACTTGTATAACGGATGCTTTTCGAAGGTTGAGATAGATGGTTTCCGAAGTTTTCCTGGTTATGTGTTGAAGGATGGATACAACTGGATGTAGGATTTGCTAGTTTGGGTGAGATATTGTGCTTCCCCTGTATCCCCAACACCTGATTGCATAACCGGAAAGGTTCGGGAGTTTCATAGGTGGGAATTCTAGTAGCTCTAGTTCTTCTTCCACGGATATTGGTTTGAGATTGGGATTTCTTACCGATTATTTGTTCTTGATCCGTACCTTGTTGAATTATTTCTCTTCCTTAATTCTACGTGGCTTCTCAATTTATGGATATGTGACCATTTGAAGAGGAATGCATTCATTCATTTTGTTCGGATGTGAAGACTATTTGTTGCAATTTTCATTCCGTTGGATTCAACTTCTATATTGTTGTCTATCAATGTGCTAATGGTGGTCAACCTGTTCAGGATGGCTCCTCTAACGCGCACGACTCCGAATCCTGATCCGCCTCCACCTCCGCCTCCTCCGGAAGCATGGCAAGCTGTGATGGCCGCTACTAATGCAAACACACAGTTGATCATGCAAATTCTCCAAGAGCGCAATCAAGGCAGTCAAGGGAATCAAGGCCATAATCAGCACCACTTTGCTACACTGAACCAGTTCCTTGCTAATGGCCCAAAGATGTTCAGCGGTTGTGTTGAGGCTACCGATGCTGACGATTGGCTAGTGGATCTGGGCAAGCATTTTGAATGCAGCAACGTCAGGCCTGAAGATTTCGTCAAGTTCGCTTCTTTCCAGCTCAAAGATCAGGCTGCAGAGTGGTTCCAGCAGTACAAGGATTCCAGAGGTGGACGTCTGATCACTTGGGACGATTTCCGTCAAGATTTCCGCGCTCATCACATCCCTCAAAGTGTGGTTGAGAGTAAGCGTCAGGAATTCCGCAATCTGAAGCAAGGCTCTTTGTCTGTCTATGACTACAACAAGTTGTTCCAGAAGCTCGCCCGTTTTGCCAAGCAGGATGTTCCTGATGAGAAGAGCATGATCTATCAGTTCAGGGGTGGTCTTCGTGAGGAAATTCAGCTCGCTCTTGTCCTCTTTGAGCCGTTGAGATATGATGAGTTCTACAACATGGCACTGAAGCAAGAGGCTGCTCAGATGAGGTGTGATGCTTCCAGGAAGCGTGCCAGAGATGTTACTCCGTCTTCCTCTACTCAAGTGGTCAAGCAGCAGAAGTATTGGCTTCCTCCTCCTCCGTTCCGTCAGCCGTATCAGCAGAAGAGCAAAGGTGGCAGTGGTTTCTCCCACCCACCCAACCCAGGCTTTCAGAACAAGTCTTCGTCTCAAGTGCCAAGACCAAGTGCTCCGTATCACCGTCCGCTTTCAGAGGTCACGTGCAACAAGTGCCAACAGAAGGGTCACTATGCCAACAAGTGTACCAACCAGAGGCGTCTTCCTCCTCCTCCTCCTGTCAGATCGGCAAGTACAGCTGTGGTCAAGCACAATCCCAATCACGCCAAGGTCAATATGATGAATGCAGCTCAGGCTGAGGATTCTTCAGATGTCATTATGGGTAACCTTCCTATTAATGATATTCCTGCAAAAGTTCTTTTTGACACGGGTGCATCGCATTGTTTCATGCCAAAGCCATTTTTTACCAAGCATGAGTTCGTTTCTTCTCATTTGGGTAAACATATGGATATCATTTCTCCTGGCAAACGTTTGAGCGCAAGTCTGGAGGTGCCAGATGTCGCTATCACGATGGGCAATTTCAAGTTTCTTGCTTCTCCTATGGTTCTTGGTAACTCGGATATCGATCTTATTATCGGGATGGACTGGCTCTCTAAGCATAAAGCTCAGCTTGATTGTGCAGCCAGGCAGATTCAACTGACTCATTCGTCTGAGGATGTCATTGTCTTTGCCGCTCGGGATAATACCATCTGGTTGTTTTCTCAATGAGAAGGGTGAATTGGATGCTATTTCGCAGATTCCGGTTGTTTGTGAGTATCAAGACGTCTTTCCAGAAGAGCTCCCAGGAATGCCTCCGCACCGGCCAGTTGAATCTGTTATTGAACTTGAGCCCGGTACGGAACCTGTGTGCAAACGTCCTTACAAGCTCGGCCCCGAAGAGTTGAAGGAGTTGAAGAAACAACTCGATGAGCAAGAAAGATTGGGTCTCATCCGGCCTAGTACTTCTCCGTGGGGTTGTGGTGTTCTTTTTGTGAAGAAGAAGGATGGATCGAGTCGACTTTGTGTTGATTACCGTCCAGTAAACAAGAAGACCATCAAGAACAAATACCCACTTCCCAACATCAATGAGCTGTTCGAACAACTCAAGGGTGCTCAAGTATTCTCCAAGCTTGATCTCCGTATGGGTTATCATCAGATTCGTATTCGTGAGCAAGATATTCCCAAGACGGCGTTCAGAACAAGCTTTGGTTCATATGAATACACCGCCATGTCTTTTGGCCTCGCAAACGCTCCTCCGACGTTCTCTCGCATGATGAACTTCATCTTCAGCCCCTACACCAATGAATTCGTTTTGGTCTATCTCGACGACATTCTGGTTTTCTCGAAGAACAAGGAAGATCATGCTAAGCACTTGCGTTTGGTTCTTGACAAGCTCAGAGAACATCAGTTCTACGCCAAGTTCTCCAAGTGTGAATTTTGGCTCGATGAGGTTCTTTATCTTGGTCATATCATCTCTGCCAAGGGCATTTCCGTGAATCCTGAGAAGGTGTCTGCAATTGTGAATTGGGAACCTCCTCAGAACGTAAAGCAACTCCGCAGTTTCCTCGGTCTCGCAAGCTATTGCAGAAGATTCGTTGAAAACTTTTCTAAGATCGCCAAGCCTCTCTCAAATCTTCTTCAGAAGCACGTCAAGTACGTTTGGTCTCCGGAGTATGATATTGCTTTCAACACTTTGAAAGAGAAATTGATCACTGCTCCAGTTCTGACTCCGCCTGATGAAACCAAGCCGTACGAGGTCTTTTGTGATGCCTCTCTCCAAGGTCTCGGTGCTGTACTGATGCAAGAGAAGAAAGTTGTTGCTTATACCTCTCGCCAGTTGAAACCTAATGAGAAGAACTACCCCACTCATGATCTCGAGTTGGCGGCAGTTGTGCATGCTTTGTTGACTTGGAGACATCTTCTATTGGGAAGGAAAGTGGATATTTTCACTGATCACAAGAGTCTCAAGTACATCTTCACTCAGCCTAATCTCAACCTCAGGCAGACTCGATGGGTCGAAATGATTCAAGAGTACAATCCGAGTATCGAGTATACTCCAGGCAAGGCTAATGTGATTGCTGACGCGTTGAGCAGAAAAGCATATTGCAACAGTCTGATTCTCAAGCCTTATCAACCCGAGCTTTGTGAAGCTTTCCGCAAACTTAATCTGCAAGTTGTTCCTCAAGGTTTCCTCTCTAACCTTCAAGTTTCTCCTACCTTGGAAGACCAGATTCGCCAAGCCCAGCTTCTTGATGATATGGTGAAGAAGGTGAAGATTGGTATTGCAAAGAGTCAGTCCAAGTACAAGTGCTACCGACTTGATGACAAGGACACTCTCTTCTTCGAGGATCGAATTGTTGTGCCCAAAGGTGAACTTCGTTAGGTGATCATGAACGAGGCTCACAACTCTCTCCTCTCCATCCACCCTGGTAGTACGAAGATGTATCAGGACCTCAAGCAAGCTTATTGGTGGACTCGAATGAAGCGCGAGATCGCTCAATTTGTGAATGAATGTGATGTCTGCAGAAGAGTGAAGGCAGAACACCAAAGGCCAGATGGTCTCCTCCAACCTCTTGCCATTCCAGAATGGAAGTTTGACCACATTGAAATGGACTTCGTGACTGGGTTTCCAAAGTCCAAGCGTGGCAATGATGCTATCTTCGTTGTCATCGACAAGCTCACCAAAGTGGCTCATTTTCTGCCTATCAAAGAGTCGATCACTGCAGCTCAATTGGCGGAACTCTATACCTCTCGCATTGTCTCTCTACACGGTATTCCTCAAGTGATATCTTCAGACCGTGGCAGCATCTTTACCTCCAAGTTTTGGGATTCTTTTCAGAAGGCCATGGGCACCAACATCCGCTTCAGCACAGCTTTCCATCCTCAAACAAGCGGTCAAGTCGAGCGTGTCAACCAAATTCTTGAAGATATGCTCAGGGCTTGTGTGATCTCCTTCAGCATGAAGTGGGAGGACTGTCTTCCTTATGCTGAATTCTCGTACAACAACAGCTTTCAAGCAAGTTCGGGCAAGGCCCCCTTTGAAATTCTGTATGGCAGGAAGTGCCGTACCCCTCTCAACTGGTCTGAAACCGGTGAACGTCAGCTGCTGGGTAATGACCTAATCACAGAAGCAGAAGATATGTGCAAAGTCATTCGTGATAACCTCAAAGCAGCCCTGTCCCGCCAGAAGAGCTACTATGATAGTAAGCACCGTGATCTGGTTTTCGAGATCGGAGATCATGTTTACCTCCGCGTCTCTCCCATGAAAGGTACTCGTCGCTTCGGTATCAAAGGGAAGCTTGCCCCTAGATACATGGGACCTTTCAAGATTGTCAGCAAGAGAGGCGACCTCGCCTACCAACTCGAGCTTCCTTCAAACTTTGCAAATGTTCATGATGTGTTCCATGTCTCTCAGCTTCGAAAGTGCTTCAAGACTCCTGACCGCACCGTCAACTTCGAGGACATTGAGCTCCAAGAAGATCTCTCTTATCGTGAGCACCCAGTTGCTATTCTTGAAGAGACTGAACGCAAGACTCGCAACAAGTCAATCAAATTTCTCAAAGTCAAGTGGTCTCACCATTCCGACCGTGAAGCTACCTGGGAACGCGAGGATCACCTCCGTTCTGAGTACCCGGAGTTCTTTCAGTCCTAGATCTCGGGACGAGATCTTTTCGTAGTGGTGGAGTGTTGTAACGCCCCAGTTATAATTTCCCTATTTGTACTCCAACTCTTGCCGTTTCCGGTGTCAAGTTATATTTATTTCTCGGGTTTGGGTCTTTGTCTCCGTGTGTTGTTTTCGTTTTCATGCATCTCATACCATGTCATCTCGTGCATTGCATTTGCATACATGTTCATCTCATGCATTCGAGCATTTTCCCCGTTGTCCGTTTTGCATTCCGGCGCTTCGTTCTCCTCCGGTGGTCATTTCTAGCTTTCTTTCGTGTTTGGGAATTAAACATTTCCGGATTGGACCGAGACTTGCCAAGCGGCCTTGGTTTACTACCGGTAGACCGCCTGTCAAGTTTCGTACCTTTTGGACTTCGTTTGATAGTCCAACGGTTAACCGAGGGACCGAAAAGGCCTCGTATGTGTTGCAGCCCAACACCCCCCAAATTTGGCCCAAAACTCACCAAACTCTGCTCCATGTCCTAGAGCGTTCGATCACGATCGTGTGGGCGAAAACCGCACCTCATTTGGACTCTCCTAGCTCCCTCTATGCCTATATATAGACCCCCTCCTCCAAATCCCCGATCCCCTCGTCTCAAACCCTAGCTAAAAAAAAAGCTCCCAGCCACCGACGGACATGTCCGCCGCCTGACCGGACACGTCCGCCGGCACCCCCGACCACTCCGGTGCCGCCACGTGGCAGGACCACATCGCCGCGTCCGCCGGCCCGCAGGCCCACGCGGGGCCCTCCGCGCCGCC
>NC_041381.1:549441552-549453834 GCF_002162155.2 Triticum dicoccoides | reverse complement strand
CGCCACCCGCGTCCCGGCGCCCGCCGCTCCCTTCTCCGGCTCCGGCAGCCCGCGCCGCCGCGAGCGCCATCGCCGGAGCTCGCCGCTCCACCGCGCCCGACCTCGCCTCCGGCCGCATCGCCGCCCCGCGCCACGCCGCGACTCCGCCGGGGCTCCTCATCGCCGGCCGCGCCGCCCCAAGGTCCTCCCCGCGCCGCCGGCGTCCTTCTCCGGTCTCCTTCCTCCACGCCGGCCGCCGCCGGGCCATTTCCGGCGACTTCGGACCGGACTGCTACAGTAACCGCGCCCGGTGAACAGTGCGGCTGGATCTAGATCTGGGTTGACCTCTCTCCCCCGAAACCCTAATTTTCGTGCTATCTTTGACTTCTTGTATCTCTGCAACCATAGCTTCGTTTTGGGCATATGATATATCAAAATCTTCGCCTCGACATGTACATCATTTCATTCCATTGCATCATTTGCATTTGAGGTCATCTTGATACCCAAAATTCTGTTAGAAGGAGGCTTCGTGAGTTAAATCGCAGATCCGTTAGTTCATCATGCACTTTTGTCATTTTTGCCATGTTTAATTCGTGCATGATATGCCTGTGTGTGTTAAGCATTTTGGGATGAGTTGTTAAGCATTTTGTCTTCTTTCCATAGGTGCCACCCATGCATTTTTAGGATGTGTGTGTTGTCTTGTGCAAGCTTGCGAAGAGAGGTACCTGAGATTGCAGATTTCAGGGACTTAGTGATTTTCACTAAGTCTGGGATATTTTAGTTCATGATGCTATATGTCCAGCTTGTTTCCTAGTGATCCGTGCCACTTTTGAGGATGATCAGTAAGGGAGTTTTGATATTTATGTTATGCTCTATCCATCCATGTCTTTGTTGGCATATGTGGAGTGCTCTAGGTTGACTCAATCAAGCTCAACTTTTGCTTCGTTGTTAATCTGGGCAGATCGTCAACTTGTTTGCGATTTTGCCGATGCTACCGTTAGTGTTCCATTCATGCTATGCCTTCGTTCTTGCCATGTGTAGCTAGCACATTGTGCCTTCTTGCTGGTTATATGCTTTCCTTGCCATGACTTGCATCGTAGTGAGTGCATCGAGCTCGTTTACATGCCTTCGTGAGTTAAATTTCAGCATGTCTCAGTTTTCACTAAGTCTGAAAACTGATTGTGTTCGAGCTATGTTCGTGAGCTCGGTAGAGTATTTTGTGAACCCTTTTGGCCCCAGGTCACTTTGGGTGTTTTGTTAAGCTTGTTGAGTAGCTCCATGCCATGTTCTTACTTGTCATGTTCAGGTTTCCTATCATGTTGTTTTGCTGCTCCGAAGAGAGCATCGTGATCTGAAATTTCAGACTAGTGTTAATTTCACTAAGTCTGGAATCTGTTTTGCATTTGCGTTTTAGCCATGCTTGTTTGAACCTCTTAATGGATGAATTGGCCGTGGCTCAGTGCTAGTGTTTTGTCAACCATCTTGTGTACATCACTTCCATGTATTTTGTTTTCATGTTTGGTGGCTGTAGCATGTTCATTTCGTTGCATTTAGATGCCTACTTGCTGTAAATCGCATACCGGTGTCATATCTTAAAACGCTTGCCATTTCCAAACCGTAGCTCCGATTCCAATGATCTTTATATCGTTTTCAAGCGATTTCATCCCCTCTATCCAGTGGAACACTTGGTTTTCCAAGTTGATGCCAGGTTCATGCATTTCCTGTCATATCTTGCATTTTGCATCCCGCATCGCATCCCGCATAGCATATCGTCATTTCATCATATTGCTTGGTCTTGCCCGTGGTTGATTGTATCCTTGTTGCTTGTTTGTATTGTTGGGTAGAGCCGGGAGACGAGTTAGCTACCGAGGAGCCCGTTGAGTTTGCTTGTGAGGATCCAGTCAACTCTGACAACTGTGCAGGCAAGATGATCATACCCTCGAAATCACTACTATCTTTGCTATGCTAGATTGCTCGCTCTTTTGCTTTGCCACTGCTACGATGCCTACCATTTGCTTGTCAGCCTCCCAATTGCCATGTTGAACCTCTAACCCCCCATTGTCCTAGCAAACCGTTGATTGGCTATGTTACCGCTTTGCTCAGCCCTTCTTATAGCGTTGTTAGTTGCAGGTGAAGGTTGGAGCCGTTCCTTGTTGGAACATTTATTTTACTTGTTGGGATATCATTATATTGCTATGTTATCTTAAATGCATCTATATACTTGGTAAAGGGTGGAAGGCTCGGCCTCTCGCCTAGTGTTTTGTTCCACTCTTGCCGCCCTAGTTTCCGTCATATCGGTGTTATGTTCCCGGATTGTGCGTCCCTTACGCGGTTGGGCTATAATGGGAACCCCTTGATAGTTCGCCTTGATCAAAGCTTTTCCAGCAATGCCCAACATTGGTTTTACCATTTGCCACCTAGCCTATTTTTCCCTTGGGTTTCCGGAGCCCGAGGGTCATCTTATTTTAACCCCGCCCCCCGGGCCAGTGCTCCTCTGAGTGTTGGTTCGAACCAGGCAGCCTGCGGGGCCACCTCGGGGAAACTCGAGGGTTGGTTTTACTCGTAGCTTGACCTATCCGAGCGTGCCCTGAGAAAGAGATATGTGCAGCTCCTATCGGGATTTGTCGGCACATTCGGGCGGTGTTGCTGGACTTGTTTTAACCTGTCGAATCATCTTGTTGTACCAAGATACCGAGTCTGATCGGTGTGTCTTGGGTGGAGGTCTATTCCTTCGTTGACCGTGAGAGCTTGTTATGGGCTAAGTTGGGACCCCCCTGCAGGGATTGATCTTTCGAAAGCCGTGCCTGCGGTTATGGGCAGATGGGAATTTGTTAATGTCCGGTTGTAGATAACTTTAACTTAACTTAATTAAAATGAATCAACCGTGTGTGTTACCATGATGGCCCCTTCTCGGCGGAGTCCGGGAAGTGGACACGGTGTTGGAGTTATGCTTGCGCAGGTTGTTCCTTTAGCTTCTCGCTCGTGCTTCGCCTTCTCTTCTCGCTCTCTTTTGCGAATAAGTTAGCCACCACATATGCTAGTCGCTTGCTGCAGCTCCACTTATATTGCCGTACCTGTCCTATAAGCTTAAATAGTCTTGATCGCGTGGTGTGAGATTGCTGAGTCCCTGTGGCTCACAGATACTACAACTCCAGATGCAGGTCTAGGTGTTTCTGCTCCAGTTGACGATTACGAGCTCAAGTGGGAGTTCGACGAGGACTCTCAGCGATACTATGTGTCTTTTCCAGATGATCAGTAGTGGTGCCTAGTTGGGGTTATCGATTCAGGACCTTGTCGCACGTTGGGTTCTTTTCTATTTTGGCGTCGTAGTCGGGCCATGAGTGTTTGTTTGATGGATGTTATTTATGTACTCTGATGTGACGTGGCGAGTGTAAGCCAACTATGTTATCTCCCCCTTTTATTATATATTACATGGGATGTTGTAATGATTGCCTGACTTGCGACATTGCTTTCAATGCGGTTATGCCTCTAAGTCGTGCCTCGACACGTGGGAGCTATAGCCGCATCGAGGGCGTTACACCCAAAAAGGGCCCGAACTGGTCCTCGTCCCATGAGCTGTCACTGCTCCAGACGCGCGTTCAGAGCATGGTCGACAAGGACGTCAAACTCGTCGACGTAGTCCAGGTGATGCTAGTCCGCCTGGTTCTCCCTTGCCAGCGCCGAGCCTGCACTTTGTGGGAGTTTGAACCAACCGAGCACCAAACCCTTCGGGACCTCTATGATTCCTCCCACGAGGATATCTGGAAGGTGCTCTTTAAGTCCAGCAAATCGTGGCCGGGTCCCGCCGAAGACCATAGGTACCAACTATCCCATTCTGCAAGCCCGATAAGTTACACCCACGCTCTATCCCTCCATGCTTTAATAGGCATGTTGCAAGGGAGACATTTTAATCGTGTTTCGTGACTTCAGGGGAGGATAAAGAAGGTGGAGCGGATGCATTGTCTGGCTCCGCTGCCGGAGGAACCGGCCGGACCTCTTCTGACGAAGATGCTGGTCCCCGCGCCTTATGAGGCGCCGAAAAAGGAGGCCTCCAAGAAGGTCAAGAAGACCCGGAGTGGCCTCCATCGCCGCGAAGATTAGGAAGGAAAATCCGAAGACTCTGACGATGCTCCTTCTTCCGAAGACGAAGAGAAGGAAGCAGAGGAGGACGAGCCTCCCTCTGAAGGTTGGAAGAAGCGGGCGGCTTCCCTGTCCCTGGAGGCCAAATCCCCCAAAAGGGGGAGAGGCTCTCACCTAGAGGTGTCCACCACGGCTGCCGATAACAGCCCGGAGTGGAATCCCAGAGCCCAGCCCCTGGAAAAATCATAAGTGACCGTAATCCGAATGCGCCTATGCATCCAGGGCCGTATGGGTACAGTAGTTTTAATTGCCGCAATATCTCGTACAGCCCGGTGAGATCTTCTGCCGGACCGTCCTCGTCGGAGGATTCGCTAAGCTCGAACATTGTGGCGAGCGAGACGCCTCCGGAGGCTCCTTCCCCGAAGCCTAGGTGCGACACCGAGGTGTCGTCTCAAAGTTTCCCAGAGCGGGGGGTGCATGTCCCTGGAGCCGGACACGTGGGAGCAGCGGCCCCACGGCGTGTTGTCGACGGGGGCGATCTCGAGTTCGGCCCTCAGCTGGATAAGGTCCCGGATACTTCTAAGGCTCCAGGATTGGGCGAGCGGCCATATTCGACGGAAGGAGACTTGCCTACTCCGCTGGTAGCCTTTGTCCATGCAGAGCTGCCAGGCGGTCTATCGATGGCGTTGAAGAACGTGTCTATCATGGAGGAACATCGGACCCTCATGGGTATGGTGGTTGGAAAGATTCAGTCTGCCGAAAGCAGGCTGAATGAGTCCTGTCTTGGCCTTATAAAGGCTTTTGAGGTATGGCTTCTAAGGAACCTTTAAAGAATCATCATGATATGAGTAGTAGCCCCTGATACACTGTCCGGTGAAAGAGATAGAGCCGGGCGGGGGATCCTTGTGTCGTGGGAACATTTGTTAATGATGTATACCCCTTTGTTTGAGAACAGGCGTCTGCGGAGAGGACGGCCGCTCATAAGGCGGAAGTGTCCGAACTGAAGCAGAGCCTGGAACGGGCCGAGGAAGAACTCGGCCGTGTGAAGAAGGAACTGGAGGATAAGCAAGGTATGTTTAAACATTGTCTTGCGTTAGGCACGAATGAGTAATTGTGCCTGTTGGAAAGTGTTTGTGTTGTACGCCCTAGGAGCGAGTGCCGAATATGAGGCACTGAAGAAGGTTGTGGCTGATGCCATCGATAAGGCTGCCGCCGAACAGGCGCTGCGTGAAAAATATGAGGCTAGGGTCCTCACAGCTGAACGGGAGCTCCAGGAGGCTGTGACGAAAAGCGAGAGCTTGGAGTAGAGTCTAGTAGGGAAAGAATCCGAACTCGCCCAAGCTCTCCAAGCCACGGAGGGTGCTCGGGAAGAAGCCCGAGATGTTGTACGGGACATTCAGGAGGCCCGGAAAGTTGCGGCTGGTAAGGCCTGTTGTATGTATGGCCATTATTGCATGATAGTGAGGAGAACTCTAAGCGACAAGCTGAATTCTTGATTTTACAGGGGTGTTTGTGGATCTGCCTTGCAGCATATCAGACGCCGCCCAATTCTACCGGATCGAGGAGAGGAAGTCTGCGGAGAGGAGCTTCTGGTCGCAGTATTTGGCGTCGAACTATCAGGTGCCTTTTGTCGATCAGCTGAAGCAGCTGGTCGAACTGCACCTGGTGGCCGAACTAGCCATGAAGGACTTGGTTGTCTGGCTGTGGCCCGCGGAGCCCATTCCAAGCAGTTACTTCGGACTCGTGAAGCGGATTGTGGCGCCTGTCCTCGGCTTGATGCTATCAAGCGATGAGTCTGTATAGAAGGTGCGTGCATGGTGTTCGCCCGTGCGAAAGTGCATTGGGGGAAACTTGACAACTGAGGGGCCACCGGAGGGTAAGGAGCACCGCAGCCCGAACTGTACTATAAAGGTGTACTGAAGGGGGCCCGCCTTGCGGCGGACGAGTGCACCAAAGATATTATATTTCCCTGAGGGCATTCATGCCGATATTTGTAATATGGGATACTGGCACTTTTTATTATGGATTGCCTATTTTGTTTGAACATATGTTCTTCCTGCGCGGCTGTTTATTGTATGTAAATCCTGAGAGTTGGCCAGTCGTCGGCTTCTGTCCCCACATAAAAAATACGGGGGTGTTCGGGATATATTTGAACACTCTTTATCCCATGGCTGGGTCCTTTCAAGGAGGTGTTTCTCACCACGAACCAGGCAATCGGACTATAGGGCTTTACTACTCTCACTTAGCCATAGGAGTTCGAGTATGGTCGGCGCAGCCCCTAGTATTCGTAAGACCGAACTAGGGGCTCTATTGGCGCCTGATCGGAAGAGCGATCCGTCGCTATCTGCATTTATGATGGCGTTATGCGGAATAAATCTTTAAGGATTTTACAACCTCTCGAACAACTGACCAACTCTCGCTGCATCATGACAGTCAGTTTTCAGCTTTCTCTACTGAGGTACTCGTCCGGCAGAACCGGGACACAATCGCACTAGTTCTCCCAGCGCTACCTTAGCCGACGGAACGGAACGTAAGGTACCAAAACATGGGAGCCAGGTAAACCCAACCAATGACCCAAGACATGATTCAGAGCTGATGCATATAGTGCTATAAGTTCGGGGTGCCGTGCGACCGAGAAGGTGGTCGGACTTTATTGCCGTATTATGAAGCCCCTGGCATAACCGGGCGTAACACGAATCGTGGCTGCCGTTTTGTGGCAAAGAGGCGTCGATGATAAGCGACAGCCGGTACGTGTTATTTAAGTCTACGCATTGTAGCAAGATAATATGGTTGTGCCTATGAGCGCAATTTATGATTATGAAAAGAGATGGTTTTTGGCAGAATCTGTGATGGCCGGACTGTAGGGGGCCGTGAGTGGATCGAAAGTGTATCCGAACTGCCTTCTACCGGCATGGTCCTGTCCTTGTGTGTCCAGGCCGATTCCATGCCGCCGGTACTGTTCTGCATCAAAGTTAGTTTGTGAAAGGAAATGCTTGGAGGCCACCGAACATCCTCTTGTGGTTGGTCTAAGGGCTCCTGATTGGATCCTGGTGACCCCAGCCGCTATACCGTGAAGCAGCGCGGACTCCTTAGTTGTTGTCTGGATAGTTGGCTGTTACATCAGAATTCTGACAGGCATGCACGACTTGCTACAGCGGCAGCTGTATGGTTTCCGCTCTAGGGTGGGGTTCGGCCTTGCACGTGGGCGTGAATATATCACCGGTGTTGGCCTAATGGTTTACCACATGGGATCTAGTCCGCGTGGTTCATCTTGTTAGCATACGATGGGTTACCATATGGGGGGAATGCGCTGATGGCGTGGTATTTTTTGGTTATCTGAAAACAACCTTTAGAGCGGTGGGCCAATGAACTTGGCGTTTGCACCTGACATCTTGTAGGAGGTGTTATTTGTGGTTTCATACCCGCGGGGGCTTTATGTGTGATGGAGCCCCCGGACTACTAGGTCTAGGGGTACGGCAATTGAATTGTTGTGGTTGGTGTGATAGGAGGCGATCGGCCGTACTGTTATGCTCTGGGGGGATTTGGTGTCTCTTGACTAGACGCCTTCCTTTATTATATCCGGCGCACGACTGGTCACCTTGTTTTGAGGATCCGGCATTCTCTATTGGTATGCTTTGCCGCCCTTCTGGGAGTATCGTGTATGTCACATGGTTGATCAAGTATGTGGCTCGGGCCGGATAGGCTTGAGCTGCTTTTTGTCCGTCGACCGGACTGGGGGTTACTGGGTTTGGCACCAGCTTCCTTGACTTGTCGTTTATGACCGCCGCGCCGAGTCTTTAGGATGCCTCATCGTGCATCCATCTTACTGCCTTGGACCATGGTGATGTGTGGACGTCGGGGTGTGTGCCTTGGGTTATCCAGGTTGGGATGGCCAGTTGTGCCGCACGTACCCTTTGTCGGGGTGGTCGAGCCTGTATTTTTCGGTGGCCAGGACCTTGGTCCACCTATCCACAAGCAAATCTTGTTCAGCCTTAAGCTGTTCTTGCTTCCTTTGCAGGCTCCTTGCCGTGGCCATGAGCCGTCTCTTGAAGCGAACTTGTTCCACTGGATCTTCACGCACATCGAAGTCATCATTGCCGAGGCTTACCTCGTCTTTGGAGGAGGATGTATAGTTTTCTCTCTCCAAGTATCTCATCATGGTCGGTCCGGCCTGCTTGAAGGTAGGCTGATTAAGGTTGTACTCCTCTCGGCACCATCCGGATTGCTTTCATCTCCGTGGCCGGTATTGTTGTGGCGGGGCTTGGAGTGGCACCGACAGCACCCATGCTTTGCTTTTCTCCCTGAGGGGTTATCCTCCGTTGCCTCATCGCCGTTGGTTTCCTTCGGAGTGTCCACCATATATATATATCGTGTGAAGGGGTGGCTGTCCACCGCCCTGTGAGCGGTGGCTCCTATACGTCTCCTGCATCGTCGTCCATACCGTCGATGTATTCAGAGTCGAAGTTAAGCACGTCGGTTAAATCATCGACCGTGACGATAAAGTGGGTGGTGGGTGGGCAGTGAATTCCTTCGTTACCTGCTTCCCACTCAAGCCAAACATAGTTCGATCCTGAGCCTCCTGACAAAGAGAGAGACTTTAATGAGTTCAACATGTCACCAAAGGGCGAGTGCTGAAAGATGTCCGCAGCGGAAAACTCCGTTACCGGAGCCCAACCTGGCTCGGCTGGCTCGAGAGTTCGCGAACCGGGACCAACAATCGGATACGAGTCCGGGGGCCCGGGGTTACAGGCCTCCGCAGAGGAAAGACCCGTGTTCGACTCCAGCGCCGATGGGTATGCGGCCTCCGGGGCGGGGTCCACCCCTCCATCCTTGGGCAACGCAACCTACTCCGGATTTAGATCCGGGGCTACTATGGGGGTGACACCCTGAGCATTATCCGGCAGCAGGTCTAGGCCATGCTCGTCGTGACCATCCAGCGCACCTGGCGCAGGCCCGAATCCATCGAAGATCAAGTCTCCACGAATATCCGCTGTGTAGTTCAAGATTTCAAACCTGATCTGGTGGCCAGGGGCGTAGCTGTCGATCTGCTCCAGATGACCAAGCGAATTGGCCCGCAGTGCGAAGCCGCCGAACACAAAGATCTGTCCGGGGAGAAAAGTACGCCTTGGACCGTGTTGTTGGCGATTGAAGACGCCATCAAGCCTCGAAGCGACGACACAGAGGAACTCTCAATGAAAGCACCAATGTCGGTGTCAAAACCGGCGGATCTCGGGTAGGGGGTCCCGATCTGTGCGTCTTAGGCTGATGGTAATAGGAAGCAACGGACACAATGTTTACCCAGGTTCGGGCCCTCTCGATGGAGGTAAAACCCTACTTCCTGCTTGATTAATATTGAAGATATGAGTAGTACAAGAGTAGATCTACCACGAGATCGTAGAGGCTAAACCCTAGGAGCTAGCCTATGATGGTATGATTGTAAATGTGATCGGCCTTCTAAGGACCATCCTCTCCGGTTTATATAGACATCGGAGTGGGCTAGGATTTACATGGAGTCGGTTACAAGGAAGGAAATATAATATCCGGATCACCAAGCTTGTCTTCCACGCAAAGGAGAGTCCCATCCGGACACGGGACAGAGTCTTGAGTCTTGTATCTTCACGCTTCGATAGTCCGGACGATGTATATAGTCCGGCTGTCCAGATACCCCCTAATCCAGGACTCCCTCACCCATCCCCGTGGCATTGATGGGCTGGGAGCTGCACATTGTCGCCGAGCTTGATCCCACGGGGTTCCACGAGGTCCCCGCCGACTTTCACGCATCTGTGCACCTGCCAGCGCATGCGCCTGCGCGTGCATTGATGCGCATGCCCGTGCTGGTGCCCGTGCACCTGCCAGCGCATGCGCCTGCGTGTGCACTGATGTGCACGCCCGTGCCGGTGCCCGTGCACAAGAATGTCTCCGCCGCGCCGTTCACAGCGCCTATACCCGCGCGGGTGCTAGTGCCCTCCTCTGCGGCATGGATGGCCGCCGTCGACCACTTCCTTGCACCAACGCCAGTTGCCTCCTCCCGCCAGTTGACTCGCTTCGAAGTCCAGAACATTTTGGCCTTCCTTGAAGCTAGTCCAACGTCCAGGAGTACGCCAACAACGGCGCAAGACGCCGCCGTCGCCGTCGGTTAGTGGCCCGACGACACAAAGAGCATGGCAGAGGAGCCATTTCCCACCGCAAGACGCCCCCCTGCCGCCGCGCAATCTAAATTTGCCATGAAAAACATTCGGATTGCCATGCTTAAAATTCGAACGTTAATCATTTCCATTTATTTTATATCGATCGTCGTATAATTTAAAGTCGGAATCAGACTGAACGAAATCTATGGTTTGATCGATTGAATGTTCTGCTAGAGCCGTATCAAATTAAATATAAAACGTCATCAAGCCACATGTATTCCTTGCCATCCAACGACCTAGACTACTTCAATGTCGAGCGCTCAACACGTTTAGCGTGCAGCTAATTTCATGCCAAAAATAGTGCTAATCACATAATAACACGCAAATAATATCCTACTTAATATCTGCATGCACTTAATATACTTCCAAATTAACGTGCATTGCACGTACACACTGACTAGTGCTGCTAGTACGTGCAACTGGTGCCGTGACTTGTGAACGCGTCCAGATATGGTCAACGGCAACATCGCCCGCGAGTTCTTCATGTTTGCCCGCGCGTCTAAACATAGAAAGGGAGGAGAGAGAGGGAGAACACATGGAACCCACCAAAAAGTGAAGGCAAATAGCACTAAAAATAATATTACATGTTATCCATTAAATAGGTTGTGGTAATATAAAAACATTATGTGAACAAAGTGGGTACAACAAACATTGTTGTTCTATGTATGTTGCCTATTGACGTGCGGCTTGAAGGCCTGGTCGCATGTTCGATCCTCGTCCTTTATTTTTTAATTTGTATATGGGTTCAAATTTGTTTCATGGCATGTGGGCCCCTCGGTGTGTAGTTTGTAGCACTTTAATTTGTGGGTCGAAATTTGTTCCATTCCAAGTGGACTATCAGTGTGTAGTTTTGTAGCTTATTTATAATAATTAAAGAGAACAACATAGTTTTTTGCAATAATACCATGGTGCAACATTGAAGGCGAGAAAGGACGTGCAAGAGAGCGATGACCGAGCCAGAGGGAAATCAACTAGGGGAGTTGCGGGGGTTGCAACGGTGTTGGGAGTAACTGTGGGCCGAATGCTACGAAAATATAATCTAAACCATCCGGAATAAATGCCTACACAAATTAATCCAAGGTTGGAGTGCCCCTCGCAATGTAAATAGCTCCGGCTTTGCGAGGGATGGAGAGGTAGTAGCTTCAATGCGTGGAAGATACGGTGTGAGAAAGCGAGGTCAATCGAGAGACATATAGATAGAGAGACAAAGTGAGTGTGGTTCGACATTCATTGAACAGATATATATGCTCTGGAGAGATATTGACAGATTGAGCTTTCGGCAAGGGTGAGGGCTGTAAGATAGAGTTTGAGAGATGATCCAGTCACAGACGTGTAGATATATTTTGTGCGTGGGAGGAAGCAAGGTCAATCAATCACATAGGGTCGCCGTGCGATCGAAAGAGTGAGATGGGTTGGAGAGAGTGACCTAGATAGACAATGCGCGTGAGAGAGTATACAATGTGAATAGGTCGAATTGCGCTCAAACATGGTGATATATCGTTTTTGTCTGAGAAAGAGCGAGGTCAATCGAGACATACAGAGAGAGAGAGAGAGAGAGAGATTGAGTGAGCATGGCCCGCCATGAGGTCGAAAGAGTGGCGGTGGCTTGGATGGACTGACCTAGATAGACAATCTGCGTGAGAGAGTATAGAGTGTGTCGATCGAGGCCCGAACAGGGAGATATATCATTTGTGTGTGAAAGAAAACGAGGTTAAACGAGACTAAGATAAAGAGAGCAATATTGAGCGAGTGTGGCCCGCCGTGCGGAAGAAAGAGTGAGACAGTCTCGAGGGAGTGACCTAGATATACAATGTGCGTGCGTGCGCACGAGAGGTTGGGGGCTAGATAGGCAATGCATGTATTTAGCGCGAGAGGGTGAGAGGGAGAGGGGGAGAGAGAGAGAGAGCTCGGCATGGGGTGCAATGGTGGGTGGGTGAGGTAAATACATTTGGTAATAGAGTGGAAAAAAGGGGTTGTGTAGTTGAGAGACTTAGAGATCGAAACATGGAGAGAAAGAATGAATGTGTGTTGGAAA
>NC_041381.1:549433774-549441195 GCF_002162155.2 Triticum dicoccoides | reverse complement strand
AATATCGATGTTTCAATTTGGTGTACATTGTAAGATTTGAACCGAGGACCATGCATACGAGTAACTATTTCGAATTCGTGCTATACTAAGTTTCGAAAAGTTGACATTGACTCAATTTGTTGTGCTTTTTTGTAGGTCATATGTTTGAATCCATCCAAAAATTTCTCACTACCATGGTGTTCATCATATACATATGAATTTGTATTAAAAAGTAGCATGGATACAGTGAAATGCGAAATCCACGTTAGAATTGGAGATCGCTACGTGACACACACTCTAATCCACGTTAGCGTGGATACCATTTTGAATTTTTTTTCAAATAACTCCTCGTTAATTAATTTATAGTACTCCCTCTGTTCACTTTTATAAGACCTTGAAGACATTTCAGACAATGTGCAAAATAGTTCATTTTAAGTTGTCTAAAATGACTTACAAAAGTGAACGGAGGGAGTATCTCGTTTCGAATGACTAATTATTGCAAGGAAAACACGAGCATGGTAATACATATAGATTCGTTTGCAAATGAAAGAAGATTCGTTAGCATTCTCAAATGTAGGTGCACCAGGCAGACCAGGGTCATGTCGGGGTGGACGCTGCTTCCGTGCCTTAAAGGCACTTGCCTTTCGGTCACTGACATGTGGGTCAGCCACCTATTGGGCCCACATATCATGGACACAAACGCAGGTGCCTTAAGGCACCGAAGCATAGTCCTATCGGGGTGGTCGCGTGTGTTAGACGGACGTGTAGCACCCAGCCACCCACCCCTCCCTCGTCCCTCCCTCCCCCACTCCCCCCCCCAAAAGGACGATGACAAAACAAGTTTGCTCTTCCATGTTTCGGATTGAAATATCTGCCGGCCCCAATTCCAGCCCTGCAAAATCTCTCTTCTCCACCGCCCCCTTCCGCGCCCAGATTGCTCAAATCCCTAATTCGCCGCCAACCCAAGAAAAGTTTGAATCGCCCCTCGTCTCGTCTCTTTCCCCACCTCTGTGCCGGATGACAACGACGAAGACGACGGTCGTGCTTCACCACCGCACAGGAGCTACCTCATCTACACCCTCGTCCACCGCACCAGGTGGTCCACCGACAACGTCGGCTGCCGCAACCGACGTGCTTCACAGACACTGAGTTTCACTGCATCAGGTGCGCTTCACCGATGCCGTCTCCCAGCTCACCGGGGCTACTTCACCGAGCACATCATCGCACCTCCGCCCCCGAGGCTGTTGGGGCTTCACCAATAGTCTCGTCCACCGCATCGTAGCGCTCTGCTACCACTCAAGATCTGCATCTGTGTGTGGCCAGCCAATGCCAGCGCATCACCCTCAACGGCTCTGAAGTGACCCGCACTCTAGCTAGGCGAGCATACCCAAACGCCGGCCTGAACTAGGTATCCACACATCACTCCCTTATGCACTGTTCCGACGATGTTTGTATATCCTTTCACTGCTCTCTTAGCTTACACGCCTATGCAACTCTGACTTTAACTCTTATTTCTTCTGGAGATATCATCTGAAACAAGCAAATCCATTTTTTAGCGAAGCATGACGGTGCTACGGGATCTGGTACACATCCTGCACACCCATATAACCTTGTAAGTATCTGTCCTCCGATACAACATCAAGGTCGATTCCTCTTATTTGATCAACCATTCGCCGTGTCAAAAATGCAGACAGGGATGCAAGGAGCACAAGGCCTACACATCCAAGCAAGTGGTAACATGTACTTGTACATGGAACATCCAAAGAACAAGCAGAGCTACAGTGAGCCTGTACAACGAGCTAGCGTCAGTCCCCGCATTTCTTTTAATTCGTACTGGCATTCGTGTATGATTTGTGTGCAGTGGCGGATCCACGAATTCAAGTTACTAGGGGCGAACATTTAATTTAAAAAATACGAAGGCACTTGCACTCCAGAAATCAACATAACTTGAGAAATGTGAAGCCACATGCACTTTGAAAACCAGCTAATGATCCAAAGTAGTTTAGATTATAAACAGTAAATGATGCAAGCACCAAAAAACACAAAATGCAACATGGTGTACAAGGACTACAAACATTGTCTGTACCTGCTTGAATTATTCGTCTCTAGCTAAAAATATCGAAGTGTAATTGCACCTATAACCAGTGCGCAAACTGCATATCAATATATTATCCTGCACAAGTATGCCAATAGTTTCAAACAACATATTAGAAAAGTATTTATGCTATGTTGTCATGATACGGGGACTTTCTGGTAGATGGCCTCGACGTTTCCTCAAGTTATGAAAATGCACTATAATTTGCTTGTTATCAATGCCTGCAAATCTCTGTCTCTCTCAACATAGCAGATCATCATTAGACACTAAATCCTTAAATGAGCTTGCAAAATGCTTGCATTAGATCCCTCATTAGACACTATATGTTCATCACCAGGAGCATGTAAAATGTTTGCATCAAATCCTTCATTAGCAATCTGTTCATTAGGCACTTCAGGCTCAAGAACAACATGAGCTTGTATGTTTGCATCGGAAACTTGATTAGATACATCAGATTCAGTCAGTTCAGTATTGATTGGGGGAGTTATAAAATAAGTAGAAATTGGTTTCATTTTCTCATAGATTCCCTACATACAAACAGTTTTACAACACCGTCAGGTTTAACTATTGGCCAGAAATTGAAGAGTTGAATTAGATATAATTAGGGATGTGATGTACCTGCTCATTGTGCATGCTACTCTTGCAAGCTGCGACTCTCCGTTTGCGCAAGCTCGATGCCATGCCCGTGCTACCGCCGCTACCTCCCACGCAGGCTATACCCAGGTTGGATCTTCATCTCCTTGTCCTTCCGTTCGCTTGAAGCCTGGCGACCGCCCTCCAACGAGGGTGCGAGGAAGTGTTGTGTCGATCTATCCAGCGACGGCTAGGTTAGGAGCAAACCATACTAGAGGCTAGAGCGAATGAATTGGGATTTTTCTTAATGTCGATCAATAGGGGAGGCGCTCGTTTGGGCCGCGAGCCTGCTATAGGACCTGCCTTGCACTTATGTTATTGGCCCATCCAAATTGAAACATTTTTCTTCATTTTTTACATTGCCTGCTCGTGCGTTGGGACGAACAAAACTAGCCTTGGCCAACCTGGACGACTCAAACTAGGTGCACACTTTCCAGCCACCTGAGGCGGCCCCCCATACCAGCCCCTATGGTGACGTCGCCCCTTTTTGCGTGTATGATTGGGTAGTAAAAAATATTCCAGTGGTGCTTTTGATTTACCCACAGAATGGTTGAATTGCTTGTTTCTATGAACTGAGTTTGCCAATAATGTGAAGGATGCTAGTCTTTTCATCCTATTGTAGATTGCTTAGATCTTGATATGCCAAAAGTAATTACATGAAATATACAGTAAAAGCCAGTGTGATGTGTGTGACTACAACTAGTCTGACTACACGTCCTCATATAATCAAGGACACACCATATTACCAGATTAACCATTCGACTTACCAATGCAGTGTGGGAAGAAAGAAGTATTGGGACTGTGTATCCAAGCAATTGATGTCATGGACTCCTTCGTACAACCTTGTAAGCGAAAAAGAAGTTGCAGTGTGCCTGCACAAAGAATTAGCATAAGTCCAGTTACCTGCTTCTCGAAATTTTAGTTAGCCACTTATTGCAAAATTGTTCAATTACGTTGCTTGGCTTAATTTAGTTTGCTACTGATTACATAATGCCACAGCCTATTAATCATATTGTAGACTGCTCCTATCTGTGTGTTTGATACTTACTGTTAAGAATTACATGTTTGCCTTAACTTAAATATCTACTTGTTTGTTTAACTGCTTTGCTGCTGCAACAGCGGGTTACAATGATGTTAATAACTACTTTTCAGCATCCAATTGAAACTCTTTAATTCCTTGTTTGTTTAACTGGTTTGCTGTTATAACTCCTAGTTGAGACATTTTGCTAACTTCAACTTTTCTGAATCCAATCGGAACTTTAATGGCAAAACATGTAAGCCCAAGATCAAAGAGCGAGGTCCCCATGGACGTTGCATCATCCCACAGTAGTGGCACCGGCCCAATTGTGCATTATGAATTGCCAACTGTTGATGCTCTAGAGGCTAAACTAGTGGTAGAAAGAGATTCTGCTTCTGCACTTAGAGATGAAGTTGACATGTTGAGGAAGCAAACAGCACAATCACAAGCAGTACTCAAGACAACAATTAAATATTTGGTGGATTTCAAAATGAAGCAAGCTGAGACTGACCAGATTGTTAAGGTCCTGAAGGAAAAAAGGAAATTAAATTCTTACTTGGTAAATCATAGGTGAAATGTTCTTTCCATCGTTGAATAACCTTTGTGTTGTCTGTTCATGTAATCAATCAAACCATTTGTTTTAGAGATCATGTAATAATTGTTTTTTAGTTTGTAATTTTATTTGAGCACAAGTTTGTATTAATTGATAAGACTCAGAGAAATTCATTTGGATTGCTATGCCAGACCTACAAATATGCCAATCGGGTTGAATGTGCATTCAGTAATAGTAGTAGTATAGATGGACCATAAGTGGCACGCATCGGAAAGGGCCAAGATGCTGGCTAAAAAAGGATGTTGTTGTAGGCAAAAAAAGTACAGCGGCCTGGCTTATGTATGTTAGTTGATATTATTGATCCATATACTCTATAAGTGTTTATATATCTGTTAGTTCTGTACATTCTTGGTTGATTGACTCGGTATTTGAATCTTGATACATCGTTTATGTACATATCTAAATGGGAGTACACATTATGCTGCGTGTGACATTTGAGTTGGACATGAAGTGTTCCAAATATTCGAATTCACCTTAAACTGGATTCTACCTTCTGAATTTGAGTATCGACATTTGTAAACCATATTCATATATGACTGTGGAATACATCTTTGTCGTCCTTTTGAAGATATATAAAAACACATAAAATGATTTATAAAGATTGATATTGGAATACAAAATGGATTTGAATTTAGTTGCCAGGGTTAACGTGGATGCTTATTGTCCCAAAATTCGAAAGAAGCGGCAAAATGTCCACTCCCACGTCGGCTGCCCGAAGCCAAGTGTTTTGGAGATGGAAATTACTGTATACCCATTACACGGACAATCCATCGGCCCGATTTCCACTGCTCTAAATAGGGGTAGGTTAGTAACTTCAATTAGACGTGACACGACTGCCTCTGAGACCATTCTGACACGGTGGGCGTCAAACATGGGCAGCAAAACACATTTGATTCAAGCTCGTCCGAAAGACCTCTGTTTATCCTCCATTCCCCATTCATACACGGTGGGCGGCAAAAAAAACTCGACTCGAACAAAATCGATGTAGGCAAATATTTTTAATAGGGGCAGGTTTGTAACTTCACTCAGACGTGACACAACCGCCCTACCTGTCAACCTCGTTCATACACCGTGGGTGCCAACCATGGGCGCCAACCACCCTCTCCTCGCATGAAATCGCTCTGGGAAAATATTGGCGAGATGCGAGATTACCGTCCTATCCCCAACCGACGAGACGTCCAAATTTTAAACGGGGGCTAAGTTCGTAACTTTCCCATATTTCAGACAGGCGCGTCCCAAAAACATGGCTCCTCGTACCTCTCACTCCATTTTCTGATTCATACACCGTCCGCGCTAGAACACCCCTGTTGGAAATATGCCCTAGAGGCAATAATAAATTGGTTATTATTATTATATTTCCTTGTTCATGATAATCGTTTATTATCCATGCTATAATTGTATTGATAGGAAACTCAGATACATGTGTGGATACATAGACAACACCATGTCCCTAGCAAGCCTCCAGTTGACTAGCTCGTTGATCAATAGATGGTTACAGTTTCCTGACCATGGACATTGGATGTCGTTGATAACGGGATCACATCATTAGGAGAATGATGTGATGGACAAGACCCAATCCTAAGCCTAGCATAGAGATCGTGTAGTTCGTATGCTAAAGCTTTTCTAATGTCAAGTATCATTTCCTTAGACCATGAGATTGTGCAACTCCCGGATACCGTAGGAATGCTTTGGGTGTACCAAACGTCACAACGTAACTGGGTGGCTATAAAGGTGCACTACAGGTATCTCCGAAAGTGTCTGTTGGGTTGGCACGAATCGAGACTGGGATTTTTCACTCCGTGTAAAAGGAGAGGTATCTCTGGGCCCACTCGGTAGGAAATCATCATAGTGTGCACAATGTGACCAAGGGGTTGATCACGGGATGATGTGTTACGGAACGAGTAAAGAGACTTGCCGGTAACAAGATTGAGCAAGGTATCGGTATACCGACGATCGAATCTCGGGAAAGTATAATACCGCTAGACAAAGGGAATTGTATACGGGATCGATTGAGTCCTTGACATCATGGTTCATCCGATGAGATCATCGTGGAACATGTGGGAGCCAACATGGGTATCCAGATCCCGCTGTTGGTTATTGATCGGAGAACGTCTCGGTCATGTCTACATGTCTCCCGAACCCGTAGGGTCTACACACTTAAGGTTCGATGACGCTAGGGTTGTAAAGGAAGTTTGTATGTGGTTACCGAATGTTGTTCGGAGTCCCGGATGAGATCTCGGACGTCATGAGGAGTTCCGGAATGGTCCGGAGGTAAAGATTTATATATGGGAAGTCCTGTTTTGGTCACCGGAAAAGTTTCGGGTTTTATCGGTAACGTACCGGGACCACCGGGAGGGTCCCGGGGGTCCACCAAGTGGGGCCACCGGCCCCGGAGGCTTGCATGGGCCTAGAGTGGAAAGGGACCAGCCCCAGAGTGGGCTGGTGCGCCTCCCACCCTTGCCCAAGGCGCAGCTAGGAGGGGAGAGGGGAAACCCTAGGCGCAGATGGGCCTATAGGCCCACCCTAGGGCGCGCCCCCTCTCTCCCCCTCTTGGCCGCCCCCTCAAAGTCCCATCTAGGGCTGGACGCCGCCCCTAGGGGTGGAAACCTAGGTGGGGGCGCAGCCCCCTCTCCCCCTATATATATTGGAGGCATTGTAGCAGCCCAAGACATGAGTTTCTTCTCCTGTTGGCGCAGCCCTACCTCTCTTTCTCCTCATATCTCGCGGTGCTTGGCGAAGCCCAGGTGGACTACCACGCTCCTCCATCACCACCACGCCGTTGTGCTGCTGCTGGATGGAGTCTTCCTCAACCTCTCCCTCTCTCCTTGCTGGATCAAGGCATGGGAGACGTCACCGGGCTGTACGTGTGTTGAACGCGGAGGTGCCGTCCGTTCGGCACTAGGATCTCCGGTGATTTGGATCACGACGAGTACGACTCCTTCAACCCGTTCTCTTGAACGCTTCCGCTTAGCGATCTACAAGGGTATGTAGATGCACTCTCCTTCCCCTCGTTGCTGGTTTCTCCATAGATAGATCTTGGTGACACGTAGGAAAATTTTGAATTTCTGCTACGTTCCCCAACA
>NC_041381.1:549372370-549433364 GCF_002162155.2 Triticum dicoccoides | reverse complement strand
TTCTGTTGGGGAACGTAGCAGAAATTCAAAATTTTCCTACGTGTCACCAAGATCTATCTATGGAGAAACTAGCAACGAGGGAAGGAGAGTGCATCTACATACCCTTGTAGATCGTTAAGCGGAAGCGTTCATGAGAACGGGGTTGAAGGAGTCGTACTCATCGTGATCCAAATCACCGGAGATCCTAGTGCCGAACGGACGGCACCTCCGCGTTCAACACACGTACAGCCCGGTGACGTCTCCCATGCCTTGATCCAGCAAGGAGAGAGGGAGAGGTTGAGGAAGACTCCATCCAGCAGCAGCACAACGGCGTGGTGGTGGTGGAGGAGCGTGGTAGTCCAGCAGGGCTTCGCCAAGCACCGCGGAAGAGGAGGAGTACGAGAGGTAGGGCTGCGCCAAGAGGGAGAAGTTCTCATGTGTTGGGCTGCTCCAAAACCTTCAATATATATAGGGGAAGGGGAGGACTGCGCCCCCTTTAGGGTTTCCCACCCCAAGGGATGCGGCCAGCCCTAGATGGGACTTGGGGGGCGGCCAAGAGGGGGAGAGAGGGGAGGCGCGCCTGGGGTGGGCCTTAGGGCCCATCTGCCCTTGGGTTTGTCCTCTCCCCTCCTAGTTGCGCCTTGGGAAAGGGTGGGAGGTGCACCAGCCCACTCTGGGGCTGGTCACTTTCCACTCTAGGCCCATGCAAGCCTCCGGGGCCGGTGGCCCCACTTGGTGGACCCCCGGGACCCTCCCGGTGGTCCCGGTACGTTACCGATAAAACCCAAAACTTTTCCGGTGACCAAAACAGGACTTCCCATATATAAATCTTTACCTCCGGACCATTCCGGAACTCCTCGTGACGTCCGGGATCTCATCCGGGAATCCGAACAACATTCGGTAACCACATACAAGCTTCCTTTATAACCCTAGCGTCATCAAACCTTAAGTGTGTAGACCCTACGGGTTCGGGAGACATGCAGACATGACCGAGACGTTCTCCGGTCAATAACCAACAGCGGGATCTGGATACCCATGTTGGCTCCCACATGTTCCACGATGATCTCATCGGATGAACCACGATGTCAAGGACTCAATCGATCCCGTATACAATTCCCTTTGTCTAGCGGTATTTTACTTGCCCGAGATTCGATCGTCGGTATACCGATACCTTGTTCAATCTCGTTACCGGCAAGTCTCTTTACTCGTTCCGTAACACATCATCCCGTGATCAACCCCTTGGTCACATTGTGCACATTATGATGATGTCCTACCGAGTGGGCCCAGAGATACCTGTCCGTTTACACGGAGTGACAAATCCCAGTCTCGATCCGTGTCAACCCAACAGACACTTTCGGAGATACCTGTATTGCACCTTTATAATCACCCAGTTACGTTGTGACGTTTGGTACACCCAAAGCACTCTTACGGTATCCGGGAGTTACACGATCTCATGGTCTAAGGAAGAGATACTTGACATTGGCAAAGCTCTAGCAAACGAACTACACGATCTTTGTGCTAGGCTTAGGATTGGGTCTTGTCCATCACATCATTGTCCTAATGATGTGATCCTGTTATCAACGACATCCAATGCCCATAGCCAGGAAACCATGACTATCTGTTGATCACAACGAGCTAGTCAACTAGAGGCTCACTAGGGACATATTGTGGTCTATGTATTCACACGTGTATTATGATTTCCGGATAATACAGTTATAGCATGAATAAAAGACTATTATCATGAACAAAGAAATATAATAATAACACTTTTATTATTGCCTCTAGGGCATATTTCCAACAGTCTCCCACTTGCACTAGAGTCAATAATCTAGTTCACATCACCATGTGATTAACACTGACAGGTCACATCTCCATGTGACCAACATCCGAAGAGTTTACTAGTGTCATTAAACTAGTTCACATCATCATGTGATTTAGACTCAATGAGTTCTGGGGTTTGATCATGTTTTGCTTGTGAGAGAGGTTTTAGTCAACGGGTCTGGAACATTCAGATCCATATGTACTTCGCAATTCTCTATGTCATATTGTAAATGCTACTTCCACGCTCCACTTGGAGCTATTCCAAATGGTTGCTCCACTATACGTATCCGGTTTGCTACTCAGAGTCATTCGGATAGGTGTTAAAGCTTGCATCGATGTAACCCTTTACGCCAAACTCTTTATCACCTCCATAATCAAGAAACATGTCCTTATTTACTTCAAGGAGAATTTTGACCGCTGTCCAATGATCCATTCCTGGATCATTCTTGTACCCCTTGACTGACTCATGGCAAGGCACACTTCCAGTGCGGTACACAGCACAGCATACTATAGAGCCTACGTCTGAAGCATAGGGGACGACCTTCGTCCTTTCTCTCTCTTCTGCCGTGGTCGAGCTTTAACTCTTAACTTCATACCTTACATCTCAGGCAAGAACTCCTTCTTTGACTGATCCAACTTGAACACCTTCAAGATCATGTCAAGGTATATGCTCATTTGAAAGTACCATTAAGCGTTTTTGATCTATCCTCATAGATCTTGATGCTCAATGTTCAAGTAGCTTAATCCAGTTTTTCTATTGAAAAACACCTTTCAAATAACCCTATATGCTTTCTAGAAATTCTACATCATTTCTGATCAACATATACTCATCAGAAATTCTATAGTGCTCCCACTCACTTCTTTGGAAATACAAGTTTCTCATAAACTTTGTACAAACCCAAAATCTTTGATCATCTCATCAAAGTGTACATTCCAACTCCGAGATGCTTACTCCAGTCCTTAGAAGGATTGCTGGAGCTTTGCATACCTTTTAGCATCCTTAGGATCGCCAAAACCATTCTGATTGTATCACATACAACCTTTCCTTACGAAAACTGATAAGGAAACTCGTTTTGACATCCATCTGCCAGATTTCATAAATGCAGCTAATGCTAACATGATTCCAACGGACTTTAAGCATCGCTACGGATGAGAAAATCTCATCGTAGTCAACTCCTTGAACTTGTGAAAAACTCTTCGCCACAAGTCGAGCTTCATAGATGGTGACATTACCATCCACGTCCGTCTTCTTCTTAAAGATCCATTTATCTCAATGGCTTGCCGATCATCGGGCAAGTCCACCAAAGTCCATGCTTTGTTCTGATACATGGATCCTATCTCGGATTTCATGGTTTCTAACCATTTGTCGGAATTTGGCCCACCATCGCTTCTCCATAACTCGTAGGTTCATTGTTGTCTAGCAACATGACCTTCAAGACAGGATTACTGTACCACTCTGAAGCAGTACACATCCTTGTCACCCTACGAGGTACGGTAGTGACTTGATCCGAAGTTTCATGATCACTATCACAAGCTTCTACTTCAATTGGTGTAGGTACCACAGGAACAACTTCCTGTGCCCTGCTACACACTAGTTGAAGTGATGGTTCAATAACCTCATCAAGTCTCCACCATCCTCCCACTCAATTTTTCGAGACAAACCTTTCTTCGAGAAAGGACCCGATTCAAGAAACAATCCCTATTGCTTTCGGATCTGAATTAGGAGGTATACCCAACTGTTTTGGGTATCCTATGAAGATGCATTTTATCCGCTTTGGGTTCGAGCTTATCAACCTGAAACTTTTTCACATAAGCGTCGCAGCCCCAAACTTTTAAGAAACGACAACTTAGGTTTCTCCAAACCATAATTCAAACGGTGTCGTCTCAACGGAATTACGTGGTGCCCTATTTAAAGTGAATGTGGTTGTCTCTAATGCCTAACCCATGAATGACAGTGGTAATTTGATAAGAGACATCATGGTACCCACCATATCCAATAGGGTGCAACTATGATGTTCGGACACACCATCACACTATGGTGTTCCAGGCGGTATTAATTGTGAAACAATTTCCACAATGTCTTAATTGTGTGCCAAAACTCGTAACTCAGATATTCATCTCTATGATCATATCATAGACATTCTATCCTCTTAAACTTCACTCTGAAATTACTTGAACCATTCAATAATTCAGACTTGTGTTTCATCAAGTAAATATACTCAACATCTACTCGAATCATCTGTGAAGTAAGAACATAACGATATTCACTGCATGCCTCAGCACTCATTGGACTACACACATCAAAATGTGTTGCTTCCAACAAGTTGCTATCTTGTTCCATTTTACTGAAACCGAGGCTTTTCAGTCATCTTGCCTATGTGGTATGATTTGCATATCTCAAGTGATTCAAAATCAAGTGAGTCCAAATGATCCATCTGCGTGGAGTTTCTTCATGCGTATACACCAACAGGCATGGTTCGCATGTCTCAAACCTTTCAAAAACGAGTGAGTCAAAAGATCCATCAACATGGAGCTTCTTCATGCGTTTTACACCAATATGACTTACATGGCAGTGCCACAAGTAGGTGGTACTATCATTACTATCCTATATCTTTTGGCATGAAAATGTGTATCACTACGATCGAGATTTCAATGAACCATTCATTTTTAGGTGCAAGACCATTGAAGGTATTATTCAAATAAATAGAGTAACCATTATTCTCTTTAAATGAATAACCGTATTGCGATAGTCATAATCCAATCATGTCTATGCTCAACGCAAACACCAAATAACAATTATTCAGGTTTTAACACCAATCTCGATGGTAGAGGGAGCGTGCGATGCTTGATCATATCAACATTCGAAACATTTCCAACACATATCGTCAGCTCACCTTTAGCTAGTCTCCTTTTATTCCGTAGCTCTTATTTCGAGTTACTAACACTTAGCAACCGAACCGGTATCTAATACCCTGGTGCTACTAGGAGTACTAGTAAAGTACACATCAACACAATGTATATCCAATATACTTCTATCGACCTTGCCAGCCTTCTCATCTACCAAGTATCTAGGGTAATTCTGCTCCAGTGGCTGTTCCCTTTATTACAGAAGCACTTAGTCTCAGGTTTGGGTTCAACCTTGGGTTTCTTCACTAGAGCAGCAGCTGAATTGCCATTTCATGAAGTATCCCTTTGTTCCCTTGCCCTTCTTGAAACTAGTGGTTTCACCAACCATCAACAATTGATGCTCCTTCTTGATTTCTACTTTCGCGATGTCAAACAACGCGAATACCTCAAGGATCATCATCTCTATCCTTGATATGTTATAGTTTATCATGAAGCTCTAGCAGCTTGGTGGCAATGACTTTGGGGAAACATCACTATCTCATCTGGAAGATTAACTCCCACTCGATTCAAGTGATTGTCGCACTCAGACAATCTGAGCACAAGCTCAACGATTGAGCTTTTCTCCCTTAGTTTGCAGGCTAAGAAAATCGTCGGAGGTCTCATACCTCTTGACGTGGGCACGAGCCTGAAATCCCAATTTCAGCCCTTGAAACATCTCATATGTTCTGCGATGTTTCGAAAACGTCTTTAGTGCCTCAACTCTAAACCGTTTAACTGAACTATCACGTAGTTATCAAAACGTGTATGTCCGATGTTCGCAACATCCACAAACGACGTTTGGGGTTCGTCACACTGAGCAGTGCATTAAGGACATAAGCTTTCTACTGTCCGCATAATCGCTACTTTCAACTTTCAACTATATTTTCTCTAGGAACATATCTAAACAGTGGAACTAAAGCGCGAGCCTACGACATAATTTGCAAAGATCTTTTGACTATGTTCAGGATAATTAAGTTCATCTTATGAACTCCCACTCAGATAGACATCCCTCTGGTCATCTAAGTGATTACATGATCCGAGTCAACTAGGCCGTGTCCGATCATCACGTCAGACGGACTAGTCATCATCGGTGAACATCTTCATGTTGATCGTATCTACTATACGACTCATGCTCGACCTTTCGGTATCCGTGTTCCGAGGCCATGTCTGTACATGCTAGGCTCGTCAAGTTAACCCTAAGTGTTTTCGCTGTGTAAAACTGTCTTACACCCGTTGTATGTGAACGTAAGAATCCATCACACCCGATCATCACGTGGTGCTTAGAAGCGACGAACTGTAGCAACGGTGCACAGTTAGGGGAGAACACTTCTTGAAATTTTGTAAGGGATCATCTTATTTACTACCGTCGTCCTAAGTAAACAAGATGCATAATCATAATAAACATCACATGCAATTATATAGTTGTGACATGATATGGCCAATATCATATAGCTCCATTGATCTCCATCTTCGGGGCTCCATGATCATCTTGTCACCGGCTTGACACCATGATCTCCATCATCATGATCTCCATCATCGTGTCTTCATGAAGTTGTCACGCCAACGACTACTTCTACTTCTATGGATAACACGTTTAGCAATAAAGTAAAGTAAGTTACATGGCGTTGTTCAATGACACGCAGGTCATACAATAAATAAAGACAACTCCTATGGCTCCTACCGGTTGTCATTCTCATCGACATGCAAGTCGTGAATCCTATTACAAGAACATGATCAATCTCATACATCACATATCATTTATCACATTCTTCTTGGCCATATCACATCACATAGCATACCCTGCAAAAACAAGTTAGACGTCCTCTAATTGTTGTTTACACGTTTTACATGGCTGCTATGGGTTTCTAGCAAACGTTTCTTACCTACGCAAAACCACAACGTGATTTTGTCAACTGCTATTTACCCTTCATAAGGACCCTTTTCATCGAATCCGTTCCGACTAAAGTGGGAGAGACTGGCACCCGCTAGCCACCTTATGCACCAAGTGCATGTCAATCGGTGGAACCTGTCTCACGTAAGAGTACGTGTAAGGTTGGTCCGGGCCGCTTCATCCCACAATACCGTCGAAACAAGATTGGACTAGTAAAGGTAAGCATATTGAACAAAATCAACGCCCACAACTACTTTGTGTTCTACTCATGCAAATAATCTACGCAATAGACCTAGCTCATTATGCCATTGTTGGGGAACGTAGCAAAAATTCAAAATTTTCCTACGTGTCACCAAGATCTATCTATGGAGAAACTAGCAACGAGGGAAGGAGAGTGCATCTACATACCCTTGTAGATCGTTAAGCGGAAGCGTTCATGAGAACGGGGTTGAAGGAGTCGTACTCATCGTGATCCAAATCACCGGAGACCCTAGTGCCGAACGGACGGCACCTCCGCGTTCAACACACGTACAGCCCGGTGACGTCTCCCATGCCTTGATCCAGCAAGGAGAGAGGGAGAGGTTGAGGAAGACTCCATCTAGCAGCAGCACAACGGCGTGGTGGTGGTGGAGGAGCGTGGTAGTCCAGCAGGGCTTCGCCAAGCACCGCAGAAGAGGAGGAGTACGAGAGGTAGGGCTGCGCCAAGAGGGAGAAGTTCTCATGTGTTGGGCTGCTCCAAAACCTTCAATATATATAGGGGAAGGGGAGGACTGCGCCCCCTTTAGGGTTTCCCACCCCAAGGGGTGCGGCCAGCCCTAGATGGGACTTGGGGAGCGGCCAAGAGGGGGAGAGAGGGGAGGCGCACCTGGGGTGGGCCTTAGGGCCCATCTGCCCTAGGGTTTGCCCTCTCCCCTCCTAGTTGCGCCTTGGGCAAGGGTGGGAGGCGCACCAGCCCACTCTGGGGCTGGTCACTTTCCACTCTAGGCCCATGCAAGCCTCCGGGGCCGGTGGCCCCATTTGGTGGACCCCCGGGACCCTCCCGGTGGTCCCGGTACGTTACCGATAAAACCCGAAACTTTTCCGGTGACCAAAACAGGACTTCCCATATATAAATCTTTACCTCTGGACCATTCCGGAACTCCTCGTGACGTCCGGGTTCTCATCCGGGACTCCGAACAACATTCGGTAACCACATACAAGCTTCCTTTATAACCCTAGCGTCATCGAACCTTAAGTGTGTAGACCCTACGGGTTCGGGAGACATGTAGACATGACCGAGACGTTCTCTGGTCAATAACCAACAGCGGGATCTGGATACCCATGTTGGCTCCCACATGTTCCACGATGATCTCATCGGATGAACCACGATGTCAAGGACTCAATCGATCCCGTATACAATTCCCTTTGTCTAGCGGTATTTTACTTGCCCGAGATTCGATCGTCGGTATACCGATACCTTGTTCAATCTCGTTACCGGCAAGTCTCTTTACTCGTTCCGTAACACATCATCCTGTGATCAACCCCTTGGTCACATTGTGCACATTATGATGATGTCCTACCGAGTGGGCCCAGAGATACCTCTCCGTTTACACGGAGTGACAAATCCCAGTCTCGATCTATGTCAACCCAACAGACACTTTCGGAGATACCTGTAGTGCACCTTTATAATCACCCAGTTACGTTGTGACGTTTGGTACACCCAAAGCACTCTTACGGTATCCGGGAGTTACACGATCTCATGGTCTAAGGAAGAGATACTTGACATTGGCAAAGCTCTAGCAAACGAACTACACGATCTTTGTGCTAGGCTTAGGATTGGGTCTTGTCCATCACATCATTCTCCTAATCATGTGATCCCGTTATCAACGACATCCAATGCCCATAGCCAGGAAACCATGACTATCTGTTGATCACAACGAGCTAGTCAACTAGAGGCTCACTAGGGACATATTGTGGTCTATGTATTCACACATGTATTATGATTTCCGGATAATACAGTTATAGCATGAATAAAAGACTATTATCATGAACAAAGAAATATAATAATAACACTTTTATTATTGCCTCTAGGGCATATTTCCAACAGTTTCTCCTTAGATAGATCTTGGTGACACGTAGGAAAATTTTGAATTTCTGCTACATTCCCCAACAGTGGCATCATGAGCTAGGTCTATTGCGTAGATTCTTTGCACGAGTAGAACACAAAGTAGTTGTGGGCGTCGATGTTGTTCAATATGCTTATCGTTACTAGTCCAATCTTGTTTCGACGGTATTGTGGGATGAAGCGGCCCGGACCGACCTTACACGTACTCTTACGTGAGACAGGTTCCACCGACTGACATGCACTTGGTGCATAAGGTGGCTAGCGGGTGCCAGTCTCTCCCACTTTAGTCGGAATGGATTCGATGAAAAGGGTCCTTATGAAGGGTAAATAGCAATTGGCATATCACGTTGTGGTTTTGCGTAGGTAAGAAACGTTCTTGCTAGAAACCCATAGCAGCCACGTAAAACATGCAAACAACAATTAGAGGACGTCTAACTTGTTTTTGCAGGGTATGCTATGTGATGTGATATGGCCAAGAAGAATGTGATGAATGATATGTGATGTATGAGATTGATCATGTTCTTGTAATAGGAATCACGACTTGCATGTCGATGAGTATGACAACCGGCAGGAGCCATCGGAGTTGTCTTAATTTATTGTATGACCTGCGTGTCATTAAACAATGCCATGTAATTACTTTACTTTATTGCTAACCGGTAGCCATAGTAGTAGAAGTAATAGTTGGCGAGACAACTTCATGAAGACACGATGATGGAGATCATGATGATGGAGATCATGGTGTCATGCCGGTGACGATGATGATCATGGAGCCCCGAAGATGGAGATCAATGGAGCTATATGATATTGGCCATATCATGTCACTACTATATAATTGCATGAGATGTTTATTATGTTTATGCATCTTGTTTACTTAGAACGACGGTAGTAAATAAGATGATCCCTTACAAAAATTTCAAGAAGTGTTCTCCCCTAACTGTGCACCGTTGCTAAAGTTCGTCGTTTCGAAGCACCACGTGATGATCGGGTGTGATAGATCCTTACGTTCACATACAACGGGTGTAAGACAGTTTTACACATGCAAAACACTTAGGGTTAACTTGACGAGCCTAGCATGTACAGACATGGCCTCGGAACACAAGAGACCGAAAGGTCGAGCATGATTCGTATAGTAGATACGATCAACATGAAGATGTTCACCGATGATGACTAGTCCGTCTCACGTGATGATCGGACACGGCCTAGTTAACTCGGATCATGTAATCACTTAGATGACTAGAGGGATGTCTATCTGAGTGGGAGTTCATAAGATGAACTTAATTATCCTGAACATAGTCAAAAGATCTTTGCAAATTATGTCGTAAAATCGCGCTTTAGTTCCACCGTTTAGATATGTTCCTAGAGAAAATATAGTTGAAAGTTGATAGTAGCGATTATGCAGAAAGTAGAAAGCTTATGTCCTTAATGCACCGCTCAGTGTGCTGAACCCCAAATGTTGTTTGTGGATGTTGCGAACAGCGGACATACACGTTTTGATAACTACGTGATAGTTTAGTTAAATTGTTTAGAGTAGAGGCACCAAAGACATTTTCGAAATGTCGCGGAACATATGAGATGTTTCGAGGGCTGGAATTGGGATTTCAGGCTCGTGCCCACGTCAAGAGGTATGAGACCTCCGATGATTTTCTTAGCCTGCAAACTAAGGGAGAAAAGCTCAATCGTTGAGCTTGTGATCAGATTGTCTGAGTGCAACAATCACTTGAATGGAGTGGGAGTTGATCTTCCAGATGAGATAGTGATGTTTCTCCAAAGTCATTGCCACCAAGCTGCTAGAGCTTCATGATGAACTATAACATATCAGGGATAGATATGATGATCCTTGAGGTATTCACGATGTTTGACACCGCGAAAGTAGAAATCAAGAAGGAGCATCAATTGTTGATGGTTGGTGAAACCACTACTTTCAAGAAGGGCAAGGGCAAGAAGGGATACTTCATGAAACGGCAAATCAGCTGCTGCTCCAGTGAAGAAACCCAAGGTTGAACCCAAACCCGAGACTAAGTGCTTCTGTGATAAGGGGAATAGTCACTAGAGCGGAATTACCCTAGATACTTGGTAGATGAGAAGGCTGGCAAGGTCGATAGAAGTATATTGGATATACATTATGTTAATGTGTACTTTACTAGTACTCCTAGTAGCACCAGGGTATTAGATACCGGTTCGGTTGCTAAGTGTTAGTAACTCGAAATAAAAGAGCTACGGAATAAACGGAGACTAGCTAAAGGTGAGCTGACGATATGTGTTGGAAGTGTTTCCAAGTTTGATGTGATCAAACATCGCACGCTCCCTCTACCATCAAGATTAGTATTAAACCTGAATATTTGTCATTTGGTGTTTGCGTTGAGCATAGACATGATTGGATTATGTCTACCGCAATACGGTTATTCATTTAAGGAGAATAATGGTTACTCTGTTTATTTGAATAAATACCTTCAATAGTCTTGCACCTGAAATGAATGGTTTATTGAATCTCGATCGTAGTGATACACATTTTTCATGCCAAAAGATATAAGATAGTAATGATAGTACCACTTACTTGTGGCACTGCCATGTAAGTCATATTGGTATAAAACGCATGAAGAAGCTCCATATTGATGGATCTTTGGACTCACTCGTTTTTGAAAAGTTTGAGACATGCGAACCACGTCTATTGGTGTATATGCATGAAGAAACTCCATGCAGATGGATCGTTTGGACTCACTTGATTTTGAATCACTTGAGATATGCAAATCATACCACATGGGCAAGATGACTGAGAAGCCTCGTTTTCAGTAAGATGGAACAAGATAGCAACTTGTTGGAAGTAACACAGTTTGATGTGTGCAGTCCAATGAGTGCTGAGGCATGCAGTGAATATCGTTACGTTCTTACTTCACAGATGATTCGAGTAGATGTTGAGTATATTTACTTGTTGAAACACAAGTCTGAATTATTGAATGGTTCAAGTAATTTCAGAGTGAAGTTGAAGATCATTGTGACAAGAGGATAAAATGTCTATGATATGATCATAGAGATGAGTATCTGAGTTACAAGCTTTGGCACGCAATTAAGACATTGTGTAAATTGTTTCACAATTAATACCGCCTGGAACACCATAGTGTGATGGTGTGTCCGAACATCATAGTTGCACCCTATTGGATATGGTGCGTACCATGATGTCTCTTATCGAATTACCACTATCGTTCATGGGTTAGGCATTAGAGACAACCGCACTCAATTTAATAGGGCACCACGTAATTCTGTTGAGACGACACCATATGAACTATGGTTTGGAGAAACCTAAGTTGTCGTTTCTTAAAAGTTTGGGGCTACAATGCTTATGTGAAAAAGGTTTCAGGTTGATAAGCTCGAACCCAAAGTGGATAAAATGCATCTTCATAGGACACCCAAAACAGTTGGGTATACCTCCTAATTCAGATCCGAAAGCAATAGGGATTGTTTCTTGAATCGGGTCCTTTCTCGAGAAAAGTTTGTCTCGGAAAGTTGAGTGGGAGGATGGTGGAGACTTGATAAGGTTATTGAATCATCACTTCAACTAGTGGGTAGCAGGGCACGAGAAGTTGTTCCTGTGGCGCCTACACCAATTGAAGTAGAAGCTTATGATAGTGATCATGAAGTTTCGGATCAAGTCACTGCCGTACCTCGTAGGCTGACAAGGATGCATACTACTTTGGAGTGGTACGGTAATCCTGTCTTGAAGGTCATGTTGCTAGACAACAATGAACCTACGAGCTATGGAGAAGCGATGGTGGGCCCAAAATTCTGACAAATGGTTAGAAGCCATGAAATCCGAGATAGGATCCATGTATCAGAACAAAGCATGGACTTTGGTGGACTTGCCCAATGATCGGCAAGCCATTGAGATAAATGGATCTTTAAGAAGAAGACGGACGTGGACGGTAATGTCACCGTCTATGAAGCTTGACTTGTGGCGAAGAGTTTTTTCACAAGTTCAAGGAGTTGACTACGATGAGATTTTCTCATCCGTAGCGATGCTTAAGTCCGTCGGAATCATGTTAGCATTAGCTGCATTTATGAAATCTGGCAGATGGATGTCAAAACGAGTTTCCTTACCAGTTTTCGTAAGGAAAGGTTGTATGTGATACAATCAGAAAGGTTTTGTCAATCCTAAGGATGCTAAAGCTATGCTAGCTCCAGCGATCCTTCTAAGGACTGGAGTAAGCATCTCGGAGTTGGAATGATCGCTTTGATGAGATGATCAAAGATTTTGGATTTATACAAAGTTTATGAGAAACTTGTATTTCCAAAGAAGTGAGTGGGAGCACTATAGAATTTCTGATGAGTATATGTTGTTGACATATTGATGATCAGAAATGATGTAGAATTTTCTAGAAAGCATATAGGGTTATTTGAAAGGTGTTTTTCAATAGAAAACCTGGATTAGGCTACTTGAACAATAAGCATCAAGATCTATAAGATAGATCAAAATGTTTAATAATACTTTCAAATGAGCATATACCTTGACATGATCTTGAAGGTGTTCAAGATGGATCAGTCAAAGAAGGAGTTCTTGCCTGAGATGTAAGGTATTAAGTTAAGACTTAAAGCTTGACCACGGCAGAAAAGAGAGAAAAGACGAAGGTCGTCCCCTATGCTTTAGACGTAGGCTCTGCAGTATGCTATGCTGAGTACCGCACCTGATGTGTGCCTTGCCACATGTCTGGCAAGAGGGTACAAAGGTGATCAAGGAGTGGATCACCAGATAGCGGTCAAAATTATACTTAGAGGAATAAGGATATGTTTCTCGATTATGGAAGTGATAAAGAGTTCGGCGTAAAGGGTTACGTTGATGCAAGCTTTAACACCTATCCGAGTGACTCTGAGTAGCAAACCGGATACGTATAGTGGAGCAACCATTTGGAATAGCTCCAATTGGAGCGTGGAAGCAGCATTTACAATATGACATAGAGATTTGCGAAGTACATACGGATCCTAATGTTGCAGACCCGTTGACTAAAACTTCTCTCTCAAGCAAAACATGATCAAACCCCAGAACTCGTTGAGTCTTAATCACATGATGATGTGAACTAGTTTAATGACACTAGTAAACTCTTTGGATGTTGGTCACATGGCGATGTAACCTGTGAGTGTTAATCACATGGCGATGTGAACTATATTATTGACTATAGTGCAAGTGGGAGACTGTTGGAAATATGCCTTAGAGGCAATAATAAATTGGTTATTATTATTATATTTCCTTGTTCATGATAATCGTTTATTATCCATGCTATAATTGTATTGATAGGAAACTCAGATACATGTGTGGATACATAGACAACACCATGTCCCTAGCAAGCCTCCAGTTGACTAGCTCGTTGATCAATAGATGGTTACAGTTTCCTGACCATGGACATTGGATGTCGTTGATAACGGGATCACATCATTAGGACAATGATGTGATGGACAAGACCCAATCCTAAGCCTAGTATAGAGATCGTGTAGTTCGTATGCTAAAGCTTTTCTAATGTCAAGTATCATTTACTTAGACCATGAGATTGTGCAACTCCCGGATACCGTAGGAATGCTTTGGGTGTACCAAACGTCACAACGTAACTGGGTGGCTATAAAGGTGCACTACAGGTATCTCTGAAAGTGTCTGTTGGGTTGGCACGAATCGAGACTGGGATTTGTCACTCCGTGTAAACGCAGAGGTATCTCTGGGCCCACTCGGTAGGACATCATCATAGTGTGCACAATGTGACCAAGGGGTTGATCACGGGATGATGTGTTACGGAACGAGTAAAGAGACTTGCCGGTAACGAGATTGAGCAAGGTATCGGTATACCGACAATCGAATCTCGGGCAAGTATAATACCGCTAGACAAAGGGAATTGTATACGGGATCGATTGAGTCCTTGACATCGTGGTTCATCCGATGAGATCATCGTGGAACATGTGGGAGCCAACATGGGTATCCAGATCCCTCTGTTGTTTATTGATCAGAGAACGTCTCGGTCATGTCTACATGTCTCCCGAACCCGTAGGGTCTACACACTTAAGGTTCAATGACGCTAGGGTTATAAAGGAAGTTTGTATGTGGTTACCGGATGTTTTTCGGAGTCTCAGATGAGATCCCGGACGTCACGAGGAGTTCCGGAATGGTCCAGAGGTAAAGATTTATATATGGGAAGTCCTGTTTTGGTCACCGGAAAAGTTTTGGGTTTTATCGGTAACGTACCGGGACCACCGGGAGGGTCCCGGGGGTCCACCAAGTGGGGCCACCAGCCCCGGTGGCTTGCATGGGCCTAGAGTGGAAAGGGACCAGCCCCAGAGTGGGCTGGTGCGCCTCCCACCCTTGCCCAAGGCGCAGCTAGGAGGGGACAGGGGAAACCCTAGGTGCAGATGGGCCTATAGGCCCACCCTAGGGCGCGCCCCCTCTCTCCCCCTCTTGGCCGCCCCCTCCAAGTCCCATCTAGGGCTGTCCGCCGCCCCTAGGGGTGGAAACCTAGGTGGGGGCGCAGCCCCCTCTCCCCCTATATATATTGGAGGCATTGGAGCAGCCCAAGACATGAGTTTCTTCTCCTGTTGGCGCAGCCCTACCTCTCTTTCTCCTCATATCTCGCGGTGCTTGGCGAAGCCCTGCTGGACTACCACGCTCCTCCATCACCACCACGCCGTTGTGCTGCTGCTGGATGGAGTCTTCCTCAACCTCTCCCTCTCTCCTTGCTGGATCAAGGCACGGGAGACGTCACCGGGCTGTACGTGTGTTGAACGCGGAGGTGCCGTCCGTTCGGCACTAGGATCTCCGGTGATTTGGATCACGACGAGTACGACTCCTTCAACCCCGTTCTCTTGAACGCTTCCGCTTAGCGATCTACAAGGGTATGTAGATGCACTCTCCTTCCCCTCGTTGCTGGTTTCTCCTTAGATAGATCTTGGTGACACGTAGGAAAATTTTGAATTTCTGCTACGTTCCCCGACAACCCCATCCTCACACCAGCCTCCGTCCGCCACCCCATCCATCATCGTCGTCCTCCACCACATCCATCGCCACCATCTTCCACCATGCCGGAGCGCCTACCAAGACCGCGTCGTCCACTGCTAGAGATGGACGTTTCTCATCCACAACGATGGACCAATAGCCTTGCATTGCGTCCTCTCGCTTCATCGGCGCCGTCGTCCTCTTTGTCGGGGCCGCTCACATGACCTTCTCTTCCACCGCAACGGGACTTATACCCCGATGCACCCGTCTACCATCGCAGATCTACTTCAACGCCACCGATAGCAATCGCACCCCCGATGCCTACACGGCGCCGCAAGAGAGGTGGTACTTCATATCTCCTCAACTTTTTGATCTCAACCAGAAAATAGATCTTAACTTGGTTACTCTACTTTCTTTTCAGCTCTTAGAATTTAGTTCTTAGTTCGAAGCAAACAATGGATGCTAAATATCATTTATCCGGTTTGCAGCTTCAGATCTGCCATGGCACAGCCATAATATGGTTTAATTGATCATGCTTAGGGTTTAATTGATCATGTTGGTTCCGTGGTGGTTTATTTAATAGAAATCGGAGGGGAAACCCTCTTTTGCTAAAAAATATGCTTAGAGTTTCCCCCTTTTATGATCACTATACGATCAGAATACGTGCTTCGTGTCATAATAACACTGCTCCACCCATCAAGCTAAACAAGCTTAGTTGTTCAAATATGAATCTGATATTATTAAAATAGAGTTGTTTAATTTCTCATCTAAATGTTCCTAAATTAGTTTCGAAATGCATGTTCGCCGCTCGGGTGTGTATCTATACAGGGTGCCCATGGTGGGCCGGCCCACCTTGGGATTTTGGGTCATCCCAGGCCTCGATTCCCCTCTGTTCTGCTACGTGCTTCCGATCTCTACTTGCCCCCAGCTGCCTGCCTCGCCGGCGACTTGCCGTCCCCGGACGGCATGACTCTAGGAGGAGACGCCAGACTAACAGGAGGCCAGGAGCCGCTCGCCCAACGGCGTCACCGCTGCCCGGGCGCGCCGCCGTGCCTACCTTCCCAGTCCGTTCAGGGCTCAGGCATGCAGCACCCACCAAGCCAACCCGATTTATCCTGAGATACGTCCTCAACACTCAGAAGCCACTCCTCATCACCCATTTTCTAATTGATTCATTACTCATTAGGCAGGACTGTCATTAGGGTTTGTTGTGTGCTTAGTGCTACCTATACTTAATGGTTCAGATGTATTTCGGTAATCTTTAGTACCTCTAAAGTTCACAGGGTTTTCAAAATTCCGGCCCTCAGAACAGACACTAGTCATTTTGGATTGTTGGTCGTAGTGACATTGACTGAGATTACTACTGCAAGCCAGGTTTGTTAACAATTTTACCTGTCTTTATTACTCATTCGATATAATATCCAATTATTGACGTCGATTAGTTACAAACAATAAGTGCTAGACAAACTTCTTCATTCAGATTTTGGACAGTCTCTTACTGCAATTACAATTCTGCATATTTGTCCTAGTAAGCTCACAAGTAAATGATTGATTCACTACATCTATGCTTGCCTTGTCATATTTGTTGTCAATATTCTTTTAGGGTGGACCGCCCTGTTTCTAAATACTGGAACTGTAGACATGAGTGAATAGTATTTCTCTATGTGATCTCTTTCATCATGTGTGGGCAACGAACACTGCATTGTATAGAAAGAAAGTGTCATTTCCCGCTTTTACATAGGTTTTGATCTTTTACATGGAATACAATCTGCCTACTTGCTTTGTGTCGCACTACCAACACTCCACCCTTGAAGCTAAACATTATGCCACTCATAATTGCTTAGTTTATTTGTTCAAATACGAATTTCATATGATTCTAATGTTCCTACTTCAGTTTTGAAATGTGTGCCTGCCTGTTATAGAGACATAAGGGGTTTATATTTCTATGTGTGGTCTGGTCAGCATGGTTGGGGGGTGAACTTTGCATATGCAGGGGTTTATAGGGAGACACTCTTTGAGTTGAATCCGCAATGCATTCCATAGATAATCTGACTACTTTTTATGTTTTCATGAATCTCAGATTCTGAACAGCATCATAATGATTACGAGCATGCGCGCATGAAAAGAATAAAGCAGAACAATGCCATGGCTGTCAAACTTGGCATTAAGGGACTGAAATCAAGTCTGGATGCAATGCAATGCAAACGCTCTCCACCTACAGATTCATGCTCAGAATATGATCCTAACAGTGATTCTGAGCTAGAGGGAGACCTAAGTCAACGTAGCTCCCTAGTGGAGGAGTCAGAGGAAGATGCCCTATATTATTCACCCATCAAGGTACTTGCTCTAACTTTCCAAGGTTACATTGCTCGCACATATCTTGCTACTGATGCTTTGCATTGCTTCTACTTTGTTGAACTGCCATTAGCTTAGTTTACACATCGTGTATGTGAATACGCCCTGCCTATCCATTTTTAGTACATATTCCATCTGTCATCATACCATATTTATCCATTCAAATGTTGTTCTTGTGTATCTGACATTCAAAAGGAAGAGGGCGATTGCTGATCATGGAGGAGTACAAGCAAAGTATTTGGAAAAGATAGTGGCACCTGATAAATCAAATAGCCCATTAGGTGCAGTTGCAATATCACCTGACTCACAAAACTGTTGGGGAACGTTGCATAAAATGAAAAATTTCCTACGTTCACCAAGATCAATCTATGAGTTCATCTAGCAACGAGAGAGGGGAGTGCATCTACATACCCTTGTAGATCGCGAGCGGAAGCGTTCAAGAGAACGGGGTTGAGGGAGTCGTACTCGTCGTGATCCAAATCACCGGAGATCCTAGCGCCGAACGGATGGCACCTCCGTGTTCAACACACGTACGGTCAGGGTGAAATCTCCTCCTTCTTGATCCAGCAAGGGGGAAGGAGAGGTTGATGAAGATCCAGCAGCATGACGGCGTGGTGGTGGATGCAGCAGGGTTCCGGCAGGGCTTCGCCAAGCGTTTGCGAGAGGAGGAGGTGTAGCAAGGGGGGAGGGAGGCGCCAGGTGTCAGGGTGCAGCTGCCCTCCCACCCCCCTCTTTATATAGGGACCCCAGGGGGGGCGCCGGCCCTAGGAGATGGGATCTCCTGGGGGGCGGCGGTCAAGGGGGTAAACTTGCCCCCCAAGGCAAGTGGAGGCACCCCCTCCCCTAGGGTTCCCAACCCTAGGCGCAGAGGGGGGCCCAGGGGGGGTGCACCAGCCCACTAGGGGCTGGTTCCCTTCCCACTTTAGCCATGGGGCCCTCCGGGATGGGTGGCCCCACCCGGTGGACCCCCGAGACCCTTCCGGTGGTCCCGGTACAATACCGGTGACCCCCGAAACTTTCCCGATGGCTGAAACTCGACTTCCCATATATAATTCCTTACCTCCGGACCATTCCGGAACTCCTCGTGACGTCCGGGATCTCATCCGGACTCCGAACAACTTTCGGTTTGCTGCATACTCATAACTCTACAACCCTAGCGTCACCGAACCTTAAGTGTGTAGACCCTACGGGTTCGGGAGACACGTAGACATGACTGAGACGGCTCTCCGGTCAATAACCAACAGCGGGATCTGGATACCCATGTTGGCTCCCACATGCTCCTCGATGATCTCATCGGATGAACCATGATGTCGAGGATTCAAGCAACCCCGTATACAATTCCCTTTGTCAATCGGTATGTTACTTGCCCGAGATTCGATCGTCGGTATCCCAATACCTCGTTCAATCTCGTTACCGCCAAGTCACTTTACTCGTACCGTAATGCATGATCCCGTGACCAGACACTTGGTCACTTTGAGCTCATTATGATGATGCATTACCGAGTGGGCCCAGAGATACCTCTCCGTCATACGGAGTGACAAATCCCAGTCTCGATCCGTGTCAACCCAACAGACACTTTCGGAGATGCCCGCAGTATACCTTTATAGTCACCCAGTTACGTTGTGACGTTTGATACACCCAAAGCACTCCTACGGTATCCGGGAGTTACACGATCTCATGGTCTAAGGAAAAGATACTTGACATTGGAAAAGCTCTAGCAAACGAACTACACGATCTTGTGCTATGCTTAGGATTGGGTCTTGTCCATCACATCATTCTCCTAATGATGTGATCCCGTTATCAATGACATCTAATGTCCATAGTCAGGAAACCATGACTATCTGTTGATCAACGAGCTAGTCAACTAGAGGCTCACTAGGGACATATTGTGGTCTGTGTATTCACACGTGTATTATGATTTCCGGATAATACAATTATAGCATGAATAAAAGACAATTATCATGAACAAGGAAATATAATAATAATCCTTTTATTATTGCCTCTAGGGCATATTTCCAACAGTCTCCCACTTGCACTAGAGTCAATAATCTAGTTACATTGTGATGAATCAAACACCCATAGAGTTCTGGTGTTGATCATGTTTTGCTCGCGGAAGAGGTTTAGTCAACGGATCTGCGACATTTAGATCCGTATGTACTTTGCAAATATCTATGTCTCCATCTTGAACATTTTCACGGATGGAGTTGAAATGACGCTTGATGTGCCTGGTCTTCTTGTGAAACCTGGGCTCCTTGGCAAGGGCAATAGCTCCAATGTTGTTACAGAAGAGAGTGATTGGCCCCGACGCATTGGGTATGACTCCTAGGTCGGTGATGAACTCTTTCATCCATATTGCTTCATGCGCTGCCTCCGAGGCTGCCATGTACTCTGCTTCACACGTAGATCCCACCACGATGCGCTGCTTGCAACTGCACCAGCTTACTGCTCCACGATTCAACAAATACACGTATCCAGTTTGTGACTTAGAGTCATCCAGATCTGTGTCGAAGCTAACATCGACGTAACCCTTTACGACGAGCTCTTCGTCACCTACATAGACGAGAAACATGTCCTTTGTCCTTTTTAGGTACTTCAGGATATTCTTAACCGCTGTCCAGTGTTCCTTGCCGGGATTACTTTGGTACCTTCCTACCAAACTTACGGCAAGGTTTACATCAGGTCTGGTACACAGCATGGCATACATAATAGATCCTATGGCTGAGGCATAGGGGATGACACTCGTCTCTTCTTTATCTTTTGCCGTGGTCGGGCATTGAGCTGAGCTCAATCTCACACCTTGCAACACAGGCAAGAACCCTTTCTTGGACTGATCCATATTGAACTTCTTCAATATCTTATCAAGGTATGTGCTTTGTGAAAGACCTATGAGGCGTCTCGATCTATCCCTATAGATCTTGATGCCTAATATATAAGCAGCTTCTCCAAGCCTTCATTGAAAAACACTTATTCAAGTAGGCCTTAATGCTGTCCAAAAGTTCTATATCATTTCCCATCAAAAGTATGTCATCTACATATAATATGAGAAATGCTACAGAGCTCCCACTCACTTTCTTGTAAACACAGGCTTCTCCATAAGTCTTCATAAACCCAAACGCTTTGATCATTTCATCAAAGCGAATGTTCCAACTCCGAGATGCTTGCACCAGCCCATAAAAGGATCGCTGGAGCTTGCATACCTTGTTAGCATTCTTAGGATCGACAAAACCCTCCGGTTGCATCATATACAGTTCTTCCTTAAGATAGCCATTAAGGAATGCCGTTTTGACGTCCATCTGCCATATCTCATAATCATAGTATGCGGCAATTGCTAACATGATTCGGACGGACTTCAGCTTCGCCACGGGAGAGAAAGTCTCATCGTAGTCAACCCCTTGAACTTGCCGATAACCCTTAGCGACAAGTCGAGCTTTATAGATGGTAATATTACCATCCGCGTCCGTCTTCTTCTTAAAGATCCATTTGTTTTCTATCACTCGTCGATCATCGGGCAAGTCTGTCAAAGTCCATACTTTGTTTTCATACATGGATTCTATCTCAGATTGCATGGCTTCTAGCCATTTGTTGGAATCTGGGCCCGCCATCGCTTCTTCATAGTTCGAAGGTTCACCGTTGTCTAACAACATGATTTCCAGGACAGGGTTGCCATACCACTCTAGTGTGGAATAGTCCTTGTGGACCTATGAAGTTCAGTAGAAACTTGATCCGAAGTACCTTGATCATCATCATTAATTTCCTCTCCAGTCGGTGTAGGTACCACAGGAACATTTTCCTGAGCTGCACTACTTTCCGGTTCAAGAGGTAGTACTTCATCGAGTTCTACTTTCCTCCCACTTACTCCTTTAGAGAGAAACTCTTTTTCCAGAAAGGATCCGTTCTTGGCAACAAAGATCTTGCCTTCGGATCTAAGGTAGAAGGTATACCCAATGGTTTCCTTGGGGTATCCTATGAAGACGCATTTTTCCGACTTGGGTTCGAGCTTTTTAGGTTGAAGTTTCTTGACATAAGCATCGCATCCCCAAACTTTTAGAAACGACAGCTTAGGTTTATTCCCAAACCATAATTCATACGGTGTCGTCTCAACGGATTTAGACGGAGCTCTATTTAAAGTGAATGTAGCTGTTTCTAGAGCGTATCCTCAAAATGATAGCGGTAAATCGGTAAGGGACATCATAGATGGCACCATATCCAATAGAGTGCGATTACGATGTTCGGACACACCGTTACGCTGAGGTGTTCCAGGCGGCGTGAGTTGTGAAACAATTCCACATTTTCTTAAGTGCGTACCAAATTCGTGACTTAAATATTCTCCTCCACGATCTGATTGTAAGAATTTTATTTTTCGGTCACATTGATTCTCTACTTCATTCTGAAATTCCATGAACTTTTCAAAGGTCTTAGACTTGTGTTTCATTAAGTAGACATACCCATATCTACTTAAGTCATCAGTGAGAGTGAGAACATAATGATATCCTTCGCGAGCCTCAACGCTCATTGGACCACACACATTAGTATGTATGATTTCCAATAAGTTGGTTGCTCGCTCCATTGTTCCGGAGAACGGAGTCTTGGTCATTTTTCCCATGATGCATGGTTCGCATGTGTCAAATGATTCATAATCGAGAGACTCTAAAAGTCCATCAGCATGGAGCTTCTTCATGCGCTTGACACCAATGTGACCAAGGCAGCAGTGCCACAAGTATGTGGGACTATCGTTATCAACTTTACATCTTTTGGTATTCACACTATGAATATGTGTAAGATTACGTTCGAGATTCATTAAGAATAAACCATTGACCATCAGGGCATGACCATAAAACATATCTCTCATATAAATAGAACAACCATTATTCTCGGATTTAAATGAGTAGCCATCTCGTATTAAACGAGATCCAGATACAATGTTCATGCTCAAACTTGGCACTAAATAACAATTATTGAGGTTTAAAACTAATCCCGTGGGTAAATGTAGAGGTAGCGTGCCGACGGCGATCACATCGACCTTGGAACCATTCCCGACGCGCATCGTCACCTCGTCCTTCGCCAGTCTCCGCTTATTCCGCAGCTCCTGCTGTGAGTTACAAATATGAGCAACGGCACCGGTATCAAATACCCAGGAGTTACTATGAGTACTGGTAAGGTACACATCAATTACATGTATATCACATCTACCTTTAGTGTTGCCGGCCTTCTTGTCCGCTAAGTATTTGGGGCAGTTCCGCTTCCAGTGACCCTTCCCTTTGCAATAAAAGCACTCAGTCTCAGGCTTGGGTCCATTCTTTGACTTCTTCCTGGGAATTGGCTTACCGGGTGCGGCAACATCCTTGCCGTCCTTCTTGAAGTTCTTCTTACCCTTGCCCTTCTTGAACTTGGTGGTTTTATTGACCATCAACACTTGATGTTCTTTCTTGATTTCTACCTCTGCCGACTTCAGCATTGAAAATACTTCAGGAATAGTTTTCACCATCCCCTGCATATTGTAGTTCATCACAAAGATCTTGTAGCTCGGTGGGAGCGACTGAAGGATTCTGTCAATGACCGCCTCGTCCGGGAGGTTAATGTCCAGCTGGGACAGGCGGTTGTGCAACCCAGACATTTTGAGTATGTGCTCACTAACAGAACTATTTTCCTCCATCTTACAACTATAGAACTTGTCGGAGACTTCATATCTCTCGACCCGGGCATGAGCTTGAAAAACCATTTTCAGCTCCTCGAACATCTCATATGCTCCGTGTTGCTCAAAACGCTTTTGGAGTCCCGGTTCTAAGCTGTAAAGCATGCCACACTGAATGTGGGAGTAATCATCAGCACGTGACTGCAAGCGTTCATAACGTCTTGGTTCTCTAGGATGCGTGCTTCACCTAGCGGTCCTTCTAGGACATATGCTTTCTTGGCAGCTATGGGGATGATCCTCAGGTTCGGGACCCAGTCCATATAGTTGCTGCTATCATCTTTCAGCTTGGTTTTCTCTAGGAATGCGTTGAAGTTCATGTTGACATGAGCGTTGGCCATTTGATCTACAAGACATATTTTGCAAAGATTTTAGACTAAGTTCATCTAATCAAATTATTTAATGAACTCCCACTCAGATTAGACATCCCTCTAGTCATCTAAGTGTTACATGATCCAAGTCGACTAGGCCGTGTCCGATCATCACGTGAGACGGACTAGTCATCATCGGCGAACATCTCCATGTTGATCATATCTTCCATACGACTCATGTTCGACCTTTCGGTCTCTGTGTTCCGAGGCCATGTCTGTACATGCTAGGCTCGTCAAGTTAACCTAAGTGTTTTGCATGTGTAAAACTGTCTTACACCCGTCATATGTGAACGTAGGAATCTATCACACCCGATCATCACATGGTGCTTCGAAATGACGAACTTTAGCAACGGTGCACAGTTAGGGGGAACACTTTCTTGAAATTATTATGAGGGATCATCTTATTTACTACCGTCGTTCTAAGTAAACAAGATGCATAAACATAATAAACATCACATGCAATTAAATAGTAGTGACATGATATGGCCAATATCATATAGCTCCTTTGATCTCCATCTTTGGGGCTCCATGATCATCTTCGTCACCAGCATGACACCATGATCTCCATCATCGTGTCTCCATGAAGTTGCTTGCCAACTATTACTTCTACTACTATGGCTAACGGTTTAGCAATAAAGTAAAGTAATTACATGGCGTTAAATCATTGACACACAGGTCATACAATAATTAAGACAACTCCTATGGCTCCTGCCGGTTGTCATACTCATCGACATGCAAGTCGTGATTCCTATTACAAGAACATGATCTCATACATCACAATATATCATTCATCATTCATCACAACTTTTGGCCATATCACATCACAAAGCAATTGCTGCAAAAACAAGTTAGACGTCCTCTAATTGTTGTTGCATCTTTTACGTGGCTGCAATAGGGTTCTAGCAAGAACGTTTTCTTACCTACGAATAACCATAACGTGATTTGTCAACATCTATTTACCCTTCATAAGGACCCTTTTCATCGAATCCGCTCCAACTAAAGTGGGAGAGACAGACACCCGCTAGCCACCTTATGCAACTAATGCATGTCAGTCGGTGGAACCTGTCTCACGTAAGCGTACGTGTAAGGTCAGTCCAGGCCGCTTCATCCCACAATACCGCTGAAGCAAAATAAGACTAGTAGTGGCAAGAAAGTTGACAACATCTACGCCCACAACAGGTTTGTGTTCTACTCGTGCAATAGAGAACTACGCATAGACCTAGCTCATGATGCCACTGTTGGGGAACGTTGCATAAAATAAAAAAATTCCTACGTTCACCAAGATCAATCTATGAGTTCATCTAGCAACGAGAGAGGGGAGTGCATCTACATACCCTTGTAGATCGTGAGCGGAAGCGTTCAAGAGAACGGGGTTGAGGGAGTCGTACTCGTCGTGATCCAAATCACCGGAGATCCTAGCGCCGAATAGACGGCACCTCCGCGTTCAACACACGTATGGTCAGCGTGATGTCTCCTCCTTCTTGATCCAGCAAGGGGGAAGGAGAGGTTGATGAAGATCCAGCAGCATGATGGCGTGGTGGTGGATGCAGCAGGGTTCCGGCAGGGCTTCGCCAAGCGTTTGCGGGAGGAGGAGGTGTAGCAAGGGGGGAGGGAGGCGCCAGGTGTCAGGGTGCGGCTGCCCTCCCACCCCCCCTCTTTATATAGGGACCCCAGGGGGGGCGCCAGCCCTAGGAGATGGGATCACCTAGGGGGCGGCGGCCAAGGGGGGAAACTTGCCCCCCAAGGCAAGTGGAGGCGCCCCCTCCCCTAGGGTTCCCATCCCTAGGCGTAGAGGGGGGCCCGGGGGGCGCACCAGCCCACCAGGGGCTGGTTCCCCTCCCACTTTAGCCCATGGGGCCCTCCGGGATGGGTGGCCCCACCCTGTGGACCCCCGGGACCCTTCCGGTGGTCCCGGTACAATACCGGTGACCCCTGAAACTTTCCCGATGGCCGAAACTCGACTTCCCATATATAATTCTTTACATCCGGACCATTCCGGAACTCCTCGTGACATCCGGGATCTCATCCGGAACTCCGAACAACTTTTGGTTTGCTGCATACTCATATCTCTACAACCCTAGCGTCACCGAACCTTAAGTGTGTAGACCCTACAGGTTCGGGAGACACGTAGACATACCGAGACAGCTCTCCAGTCAATAACCTACAACGGGATCTGGATACCCATGTTGGCTCCCACATGCTCCTCGATGATCTCATCGGATGAACCATAATGTCGAGGATTGAAGCAACCCTGTATACAATTCCCTTTGTCAATCGGTATGTTACTTGCCCGAGATTCGATCGTCGGTATCCCAATACCTCGTTCAATCTCGTTACCGCCAAGTCACTTTACTCGCACCGTAATGCATGATCCCGTGACCAGACACTTGGTCACTTTGAGCTCATTATGATGATGCATTACCGAGTGGGCCCAGAGATACCTCTCCGTCATACGGAGTGACAAATCCCAGTCTCGATCCGTGTCAACCCAACAGACACTTTCGGAGATGCCCGCAGTATACCTTTATAGTCACCCAGTTACGTTGTGACGTTTGATACACCCAAAGCACTCCTACGGTATCCGGGAGTTACACGATCTCATGGTCTAAGGAAAAGATACTTGACATTGGAAAAGCTCTAGCAAACGAACTACACGATCTTGTGCTATGCTTAGGATTGGGTCTTGTCCATCACATCATTCTCCTAATGATGTGATCCCGTTATCAATGACATCTAATGTCCATAGTCAGGAAACCATGACTATCTGTTGATCAACGAGCTAGTCAACTAGAGGCTCACTAGGGACATATTGTGGTCTATGTATTCACATGTGTATTACGATTTCCGGATAATACAATTATAGCATGAATAAAAGACAATTATCATAAACAAGGAAATATAATAATAATCCTTTTATTATTGCCTATAGGGCATATTTCCAACAAAAACACCCCAACTCTAGGAGACTCTAGCCCTACTACACTGGTCATTTCTGATGCCCCAACTCAGCAGACCCCAACTGCAGCAAATAGTATGATTATGCCAGTTGACATAGCACCAGCTCTACGACGCAAAACCCCCATTCCAGCAAAGAGTACACCAAATCTAGTTGCCAAATCACTTTTCGAACCAGAGAGAGCCCCTATTGCAGCAAATAGGACCCCTGTTCCATTCTTCCAAGTTTAGAAGACGAAGCTTATGTTGTTGTGAGGAACTTTGTGCGCATCTCTTCTTCATGGAAAGATTATACCGCAGACACAGAACAATTTCTAGTCTTCCTCCGCAACTTACGCGTAAGTAATGTACTAATGTTATTCATGACCATTACTACATATGTTTCTGCTGACAGAAGACACAAGACTTCATTCTTTTAAATAGGCGAGGAGCAAACTGGATTGTGAAGATGAGCAAGGGTTGGTTGCGCTTTTCAAGCACTCATTGATGAAGTATCGTTTCTACCTGAGGCAAGCGCACTTCGATGGCAAGCCTCTAGAAAAAAATTATGTAAAGTCTCCGGTGCTACATTTATTCGACGGTGACTGGAATAATCTTGTTACACATTGGTCTCGGCTGCAGCGTAAGGTACTGTCTATGATATCACATCACAATTTGAACTACATTTCTACATTTGCCTTAATGTCTCACTTGTACAAAAACTGTTAGCAGAAGAACATTCATTCTCATGGGAGCACAGAATCTCGCAACTATACTGCACACTGCGTTGCTCTTGTGAGTACCTCTTACCCTGTATGACCATACTTACTTTCATAGATGTTTGATTATGTAGCATCACTGCACATGTTAGCCTTGTAATCGTCCATTTGGTGGACATTACAAGATCCGTATGGACTCTTACATAAATTTAGAATCAACCCAATGCTTTTGAAGAGGTTTAGCTCTGCAGTCCTCTTGCAAGGACTGAACGTGGTCTATCACTGTACTTACATTAACAGCTACTCCCTCCGTCGCATAATATAAGAACATTTTGTATAGTACACCAGTGTTCAAAACACTCTTGTATTATGGGAAGAGGGATTGGTTCATTGTGTAGCATTCTGCATCTTATCTCCCCCGCCCACCATTTACTAAAAAAGATCAGATCTATATTTAATCTTACCAACAAGTAGAATACAGACAATGCCAGTGCGGAAGTGTATCCATTGCTCTTGTCAGTACATTTTGTCCTGTAACGCTTGTACTTCCATGGATTGGTAGTTGATTATGTAGCATCAATCTGCATCTTATCTTCATTATCCTCTATCCCTTCGAGTATTATCATATCTATAATTACTCTCTACAAAATGTAGAGTACAGGCAATGCTTATGAAGAAGATTTTGTGCTGAAATTCTTGAGTTATCCTTCCCTTGACATGGAGAAGGGCATTATAAAGCCGGTGTTAACTGTTAATGTAAGTCACTCCTTCTAAAGCCTTTATCCTCAACTGCTGTTTAATTTGCTCACACTCCCTATCGTTTACTGCTGTTTAGTTTGTTGTTTCTACCAAAATGCATGTTCGCAAGAACCGTAAGTTCTAAGTTTTACTTGTAAAACCAAATTCCTTATTCATACCATGCACATTACTAAATACTCCCTATATGTATGCTTGTTTTTGTGGATCTATAATCCAGTGTGTGGTGAAGCAGCCCATGTTTACACCTTGTCATCTCCTGTTTTATCTTACCGATGTGGCTGATGATATGAACAACATGCCATGCACATTATCCAAAATAGATACAATGATTTTCTTTGCCCTTCATCTATGCTTGTTATGTTGACATGGTAATCCAGTAGTGTGGTGAAGCTCCCCGCATTATGAATAATGCCAAATTATGCTATTGATATTTTGAACTTACTCTTTATTTTCTAATTTGAAATTGGATGGAATTGACAGCACAGTTATCATCTTTGTTTATACACGTGCAAAATCTGTCATCTCTCTGCTTTGTTTCAGGGTGATATGCCTGATGGCATGCACAAGTCTGCTGAAGGCTGTGAGACAAGCCCAACATATATTGCAGCAAAGAAGGCAAAACATCTTGAAGATAGCGAGACAACCCCAATGCCTTGTCTTGATGCAGTACTCAAGTTACTTGAGACTAGCAGTCAGACAAGCTCACAGAATTCATTGTCTGAATCAGTTCGACTTCTTCAGTCCCAAGTTCTAGCAGAAAGGCATTCTGCAACTCAACTTCGACTTGAAGTCCTATCTCTAAGAAAGATTGTGGAGAACACCAATGAGAACCTCATCGCTAAACAGCTACACCTGGAAGCTATGACCGACATGCTAGGCCGGTCTCACAGCCTTGCTCAGCATCTTGCACAGCAGTTCCCCCACAAGGCTAACCTTTCTTGAACTGTCTTGGAAGTGGTCTCGGTTCAATATTATTTTGTTACGCTGCAATGGTGCCCGGTTTTTGTAATCTGCTTCTTTGTTGCGCTTTATGATCACTAATGGCGAACTTCAATGCCCAGTGGATGTAATATACCTTAAATCCTTTATTGTATAGTGTAGGTTTATTCTTAGTTACTATGTCGTAGTTTCTTTATTGTATAGAGTAGGTTTGTTCTTAATTCCTACTAGTTACTGCCATCATTCGCTATCTGGAAAAAAAACTAGATGTAGTCGACCGGGCCAAAACATTCGACTTTAATGGGCCTGGTTTTTAGCGGGCCACAATTGGGTCGGCTTGCGTCTTTCTTGGGCCCGAATGATTGGGGCCTTCACACATTGCGCTAGGCCCCAACTTACACTGGCCGATATTTTAGTTGGGCCTTTTGTCGACCCAGCGCTTAGTTTGGCCCAGGTAGCGTTGGGCCATTAACAGGCTGAATATTGTACTGGCCTGTTACGGCCGAGATGAAACCACGGGCCTTTAGCAGGCCAAAATGCATGTTGGGCCTCAATTTTCACTAGTCGTTGACGGGCCTTCAGCAGGCTGAAATGTAGACCGGGCCTTTTTGGGCCCAGTTAGCTCACGGGCCGTTACCATGCCGAAACATATCTCAGGCCTTAGTTGGCCCACTGATATCATGGGCCTTTAAGAGGCCGAAAGCTTAGTACAGGCATCAACGGGCCGAATTACGCGACAGGCCTTTAACAGGCCCAAAGTCACGTTGGGCTTAACTGTTGCCACCTTTAGCATGGGCCGTTAGTGGGCTCGATGTGCTGTCGGACCATATATGGCCCATGGGCAGCACAGGCCATTCCTAGGCCGAAAGTCACACCGGGCTGAAATGGGCCCATGTCCACATCAGGCCTCTAACAGGCTGAAAGTCACACCGGGATGAAATGGGCCCATGTCTACATCAGGCCTCTAACAGGCCGAAAGTCACTGGGCCGTAGTTGGGCCCAAATATTCGGCGAACAATTAACGGGCCAGATCTGGCTTCGGGCCGCAAATGGGCCCAAATATTGGGCGAACAATTAATGGGCCAGATCTGGCTTCGGGCCATAAATGGGCCCAAATTTTGGGCGAACAATTAACGGGCCATATCTGGCTTCGGGCCGTAAATGGGCCTTTATTAAGCAATCCATTATTGGGCTGGCCCACTAGTACATGATTAAGTACTACGGGCCTTTGACTGGGCCGGCCTTTTTAACCTATATGTGCCTCTGTTGGGCCCAGCCACGTGTCGACGTATCATAGACATGTCTCCTCCAATGGATGGGCGACATCTGGCCCACTAAAAAGCTGACAGGTGTTCCCTTCGACCAATCAGAATTTTACACGTGGAAATTTCCCATTGGTCCGGGCTGTTAACGGGTTATCGGATCCAAAAACCGACCCGATAGCTTAACGGCGTTCCGTTACGGTGGATGCCACATGTCGGTCACCCTTGACGAAAGCACTTCTGTGCCGTGCAATTTATCGTCATGGAAGTGGACACTTTCATGATGATAATTTTGGTAATGTCATGGAACACTTCTACGACAACACAGGTATGACTATCTTGATTCTGTCATAAAATCGTCGTGGATGTACATGCATGGCAAAAAACGCGACCTACTGTGACAAACACATATCATCACGGAAGTGTATTTTTTTGTAGTGACTAGAGGAATACTTTGTGTGCTATCAAACGTCACTTCATAACTGGGTGATCATAAAGGTGCTCTACAGGTATCTCCAAAGGTGCCTGTTGGGTTGCATGGATCGAGACTGGGCTTTGTCGCTCCGTGTGACGAAGACATATCTCTGGGCCCTCTCGGTAATAAAACATCATAAGAAGCTTGCAAGCAAGTGACTAATGAGTTTGGTCATGGGATCTTGTATGACGGAACGAGTAAAGAGACTTGCCGGTAACGAGATTGAACTAGGTATGGAGATGCCGATGATCGAATCTCGGGCAAGTAACATATCGCCGGATAAAGGAAATTGCATACAGGATTAACTGAATCCTTGACATCATGGTTCAATCGATAAAGATCTTCGTTGAATATGTGGGAATCAATATGGGCATCCAGGTCCCGCTATTGGTTATTGTCCGGAGAGGAGTCTCGGTCATGTCGACAAGATTCTTGAACCCGTAGGGTCGCAAGCTTAATGTTCGGTAGCACTAGGGTAGTATTGAGATATTAATAGTGGAAAGTACGAAGGTTGTTTGGAGTCCCGAATGGGATCCAAGACATCATGAGGAGCTCTGAAATGGTCCGGAGGTAAACATTTATATATGGAAAGTTGTTGTCGGGGTTCCGGATAAAGTCCTATTTTTTCAACATTGTACCAGGAAGTCACCGGAAGGTTCCAGAAGGTTCCGGAGGGGTCCAGAAGTTCTTGGAGGGTACCACCATGTCCCATACAGTAGCATCAGTTGTAAGGGGGTGCCCTGACCTTAATGGACCAACGGCACGAGCCCCTACAAGGCCCATGCGCCTGGGAAGGAGAAACCCTAAGTGCGAGGGAGTCCACTTGCCTTGGGAGGCAAGTTTCCTCCCTTGGACACCTCCCCTCCTTGGAGGAGGGGCTAGGGCTTCACCCCTAGTCCTCCCACACCCCTATAGTGGGGAGGGGGTGCAAGGGCTGGACACACCAAATCCAAGCCTCCTCTCTCTCCCGATAAGCCTCCACACCTCGATCCGTCAGCGTTGGCAAAGCCCTGTCAGCGTTTTGCTGCCATTACCACCACCATGCTGCCATGTTGGTTCAGATCTCATCTACCTCCTCTCCCTCACTTGCTGGATTAAGAAGGAGAGGACACCGCCGAGCAGTACGTGTGCTAAACTCGGAGGTGCCACCTGTTTGGTGCTAGATCGGATTGGATCGTGATTGGATCGCGACGAGTACGACTACATCAACCGTGTTACGACGCTAACGCTTTTGGTCTACAAGGGTACGTAGACACACTCCCCTCTTGTTTCTTTGCATCTCCTAGATTAGATCTTGGGTGTTTGTAGGATTTTTTTGACTTTCAAGCAGCGTTTCCCATCAGATATCCAAGAACTTTAAGAGCATGGCCACACAATATCCCAATTCTATCAAATTGCCGGTAACTGCACTCAACCATTTGCTTCAAAGGATCACCAATAACTTTTGATTCATCCTCAAAAGGTTATATCTCTACTAGATATCCATTACAACTATCCAATGCCTTGGTACAAGCTGCTAATGATCTTTCATATTCACCTTGAAAAGCTTCAAATATACCAGGTACATACACATTGCCAGCCTGCACCAATATAGTTGGTGGTCTCCTCATACATATTTTAGTCAACCTTTTCCTTGATTCAAATTCGGAATTCAATTCATTGCTCCTTTTTCCTTGCACCGCCCTTTCAAGATGCTTAATGAACCAAATGATATCAAAATCCGATTTGAAATGGATTTTCAAGTCTGTTTAGACTCTCACTCAAGTGTGTACTTATCATTCCTAATGTGAAGGCGTCCTTTATATAACAATCCATCCACAATGCATATTGGAATGATGGGTTTTCCGCAATTTTGTCTTGAAAATACTTCGGCATGCTACCTGCTTGGTCGTATGTCATCTTTCGTTGTCTCTTCGTTCACAAATAGTTCTTCCGATCATGAAGGGTGTAGCTAAGATACACTACTAGGGAAAACCTTATACACAGAAACTTAGCAGTAGCACTGGTCAAAAAGGGGCGCTACTGCTAATTAGCAGTAGCGCGTGCAACTAACATGCGCTATTGCTACCAGCTTAGCAGTAGCGCATCTCAGTAGAACAACGCTACTACTAAAATTGGTCGACCATTCCCGCCATGCTAGGTTTAACAGTAGCGCGTCCACGGTAACCGCGCTACTGCTAATGAGATAGTAGTAGCACACTTCTTCTCCACGTCGCTGCTACTAATTTTGAACCTGGCCACATGACGAGCCCCGCTTAGCAGTAGCACGTCCGCCAGGAGCGCGCTACTGCTATCATGTTAGCAGCAGCGTGTTTTATGACCAACGCTACTGCTAAACCGCAGCCATACCACCTTTTCTCTCCCCCTCTCCCCCCTACCCCATCCTCTCTTCCTTCACTTTACCCTCCCACCTCCTCTTTTCCTCACTTTGCTTCTTCCTCACTACTTCTCCCCCCATTACTCTCCTTCTACCTATCTTTCTCTCTCTTTATTACTCCTAGCTAACTACACCACCTCCATTAGTGTATCTCCTTTCTCTTTTTCCTTCCCCCTCCACTAGTTAAACTTGTCTCCTCCCAAACTAGCTAGCTAGGTAGATCTAGCTAGCATTTAGTGAAGTGACCTATGTACCTCCCTAACTAGATCTAAAGCCTTGTCAAGAAGAGCTTTGTCCACTTTTGATCATTCCATAGGTGTGTGTGGCGACACGACAACATCATCACCATCCTCGATCTCGAGATAGGTGATTTAAAAGTTATGCTTTTGCAAGATGGAAATATGTGTATGTGTGCAATATGACATAATCGGGTGATATGATGGAAATTGTGTGTGTGGCATGAGTTGCCGATGATCATCATGAAAGAAGTCGTCGATGAGAAGGGAATGTTCTGCCACGGCCCTACATCGCGAGCTGACATCCGAAGTCGCATAGGCATGCAATGTCAGGACCTCACATTGTTAAATAAGCTAGGGTCCATCATCGATGATATGGAAGGATGGAACTTCTAGTGATTTTCGATGCCGATGATTATGATATGTGTCAGTTGAACTTGTATAGTTTCTGTAGCGATGGAACTTTGTGATGTCCATGGTCCCTGCCGAACTTGCATAAGGTTACTTTGCTAGTTTGGGTATGATGACATGCGTACCTCTAGTTAATTAGTTTGCATACGATGAAACTGCATTCATTTGTATGTTTACTATATGTTGCATCTAGTTGCGAACCCTCTCTTTTTCGTGTTGCTCAAGTATATTTTGTTGCATATATGATTGTACATTCTATTGATGAAGATGCATCTCTAACAGGCACCTAGATTCTTGATGGTGAAGAAGCAGTGCTATGTCGTGTACAAAGGGAAGGTTCTGGGAGTGTACAACGAGTGGCCCGAGTGTCAGGCGCAAGTGGAGGGGTCTCGGGCGCCAGCCATAAAGGCTTCAAAAGTAGACACGAAGCTGAAGCTAGTTACTTGAGGTTCACGCTAGCGCAAGAGAGGACTCATAACCGCCACCTCATGTACTGCATAGTTCCGCTCTCACTCATAGTGATATCTCTTCTCGCGTATGTCATTGTTTAGATGGATGACGGTGTAGTTGCAAGTATTCGAGACTTGTATCGCTATTTTTGAGATGATGATTATGATGATGACATGATTTGATGAGACTATTTGTATGTATATGCTATGATTACATTTGTATGTGTATGATATGCTAGAGATTATTGTATAAAGCCCTAAACAAAATTCAACAGCACAAAATATGGACTGGAAAAAATCAGACACTAATAACAGTAGCACGGGGTATGGCTTTAGAGGCAGTGAGGTCTTAGCAGTAGCGTTCTTTGCTGTAGGGCGCTACAGCTAGTAGCAGCAGCGCGTGATGCAGACAAACGCTACTGCTATGCCTAGATAGCAGTAGTGCGGGTCACACTGTGCTACTGATAAGCGTTAGCTGTAGCGCCGTATCAGTAGCGCGGCCACCCGCGCTATTGCTAAGCATTTTACCCGCGCTACTGCTAGCTAGGCTTTTCCCTAGTAGTGATAGAGAGGTTCGTCAACTTGGCGACTAGCCAACTCATGTGCAACTGTTGGTCCAATTCACGCACCATCCGTTGTTTCAATTTGAATAGCTTTTAGCTTTGAAAAATTCCTTTGTGACATCATTAAGTGTAAGGTCTCCGGTAGGTGTAGTGTGTGATTGTGTTCTAGAACTGATTCACACACTTTCAGATTACCCTTCTTTCTGTCCATTTTCAGATTCATGTAGACTTGACATTAATTTCTAGTTTCAGCGTGAGGGCGCTTTGTTAAATGATCCCTTGTGTCTTGCGGTCGAAGTCCCTCTTTTGCACAAACAAATGTACATGATATAATCTTGCGATCGGATGATCTTCTATCTGTGTACCTTTTCTTGACCTCAAAGCCTTTCTGTCCACTATAGCTAAGCCAAAATGCCCAAGCCTCATCTGAGCTATTAAATTCTATGCCGACATGAGATACCAAGCCATACGGTATAGTTCTACAATAGGAAAATAACATGAGCAGTGGACATGAAGAATGTAGAGAAGATATTAGAACCAATAATACCGAAAAAGAAGTCACACAAGAAGTGACAATAATACTGAAAATATTAGAACCAAGAATACTAAAAGTAGTAATACTTGGGACAACTAGCATCTATCTCATGGCATACAAGAAGTAACAAAGTGATTTTGTGATACTTACATATTGGAATCAAGGTACCATGTGTTAGCCTTTTCTCTTTTAGCCTCTTCTTCCATCTTAGTTATTATATAAAATAGTTTTTCAACCGGCAGTTTCTTTCGTGTCAAAATGGACAATTTGTACGAGTTCAAAGCAATCTGATGATGCAAAATCGATTAATTTCAGTAAGTCCTTCATGGCCAAGACTACAACAGAAGGACAAAACATAGAGGCGTACAAACAATAGAAGAACAACCAGCTCGTCGCCTCCAGGATCAATTCTTTTTTTTTTCAAGAAAACTTTCAACCTATTCATCAACTGTCAAGGTTGTACAAAGAACACGAGAAGTAAGAATTACATTCAAGCCTGTAGATATCCAGGATCGATTCCCTCATGAAGGCTGCCTTTTTTGCTATTCTGGCACCGTTTGTACATCAAATGTCAACCATCAATTTCTTTCATAACAAAAGGGAAAGCTGGAACAAGTTCAAAGTAATGTGATGATTAAAGATTGATCAAATTGTATGAGCCCTTCTTGAGGAAGATAACATAGGCACAAAATTGAAGAGGACGGTAGTTTGTGTCGATGGTGATAGTTTTCTTCCAGTGAAGGAAAGGTGGCCTTTTCCATCGCAATATCGCGCCGTTCTGCCTGCTTGCGCGCCCTTTTTTTGTCGTTCTGGCGCCTTTTCCCTGTACCATCATGTTGGACTGGGTTGCATTGTCGTTTGTGGGCTGATTGGGCTCGCTTGGTTCCACTACTGGCTGTAGTTAGCAGTGTGCGTTGTCGGATGCATGATGAATGGTGCTGGGGGATCTACGTCCCTCGGGAGTAGTTCTTTTTTGGAAACAATAAAGGCCGAACGTCAGATTTCAGATGTCCCGCGCCGAATGACTATTTGATCGTTGGATCTTAGCATAAATCTTAAAGTGGAAGTCCACTGCCATGTCCGACTGAGAGCGTTCGGTAAAAAAATTTCTCATCCTGAATGAACCCCCCTCCCCACCACACTTCTCTCTTCCCCTCCTTATCCATTCATCTGTAACACACCACACCCAATGAGCGAGCGAGGCGGAGGCCGACCACTGTAGATGCTCGCCGGCGAGAAGCAACATCCCGGTGTGCTCTCGGTCCCGCGCGACCAACTTGAGCTGCCGTCGTGGGCAGAGGCCGAGCACCACGGCGGCCTCCACGGCCACGCCTCCATCCACGCGATGCTCGCCGTCACCAAGCCCCGTTGTCACCGCCATCCAAGGCTTCCATCACCGAGCTGACCGTACTCGACGCCAATGGAGTCCGCCATCGCCAAGTTGTGTCCCCTCCATCGCGCACCTTCGCCCCCGGCAAGACGATGTGACCCTTTTCAGGTGACAGCATCGTCCCTCGTCGAGACGCCTACCACGACCGCGTCTTCTCCGAGCACAGCGTCCATGGGTAATGGGACCCTCCTCCTCGTCTTCTTCGGCTTATCGGACAACGGAGAGCTCGTATGCCGCACGTTCGCCCGGAGGCGATGACACCATCTGATACGTCTCCGTTGTACCTACTTTTCCAAACACTTTTGCCCTTGTTTTGGACTCTAACTTGCATGATTTGAATGGAACTAACCTGGACTGACGTTGTTTTCAGAAGAATTGCCATGATGTTATTTTTGTGCAGAAATAAAAGTTCTCGGAATGTCCTGGAAATCCACGGAGCAACTTTTCAGAATTAATAAAAAATATTGTCGAAAGAAATAGCGTCAGGGGGCCCACACCATGTCCACGAGGGTGGGGGGCGCGCCCCTCCCCTGGGCGCCCCCTGCCTTGTGGGCCCCTTGGACTTCCACCGACATCAACTCCAACTCCATATATTTGCTTTCGCGGAGAAAAATTCAGAGAGAAAGATTCATCGCGTTTTACGATACGGAGCCGCCGCCAAGCCCTAATCTCTCTCGGGAGGGCTGATATGGAGTCTGTTCGGGCTTCGGAGAGGGGGATTCGTCGCTGTCGTCATCATCAACCATCCTCCATCACCAATTTTATGATGCTCACCGCCATGCGTGAGTAATTCCATCGTAGGCTTGATGGACGGTGATGGGTTGGATGAGATTTACCATGTAATCAAGTTAGTTTTGTTAGGGTTTGATCCCTAGTATCCACTATGTTCTGAGATTGATGTTGCTATGACTTTGCTATGCTTAATGCTTGTCACTAGGGCCCGAGTGCCATGATTTCAGATCTGAACCTATTATGTTTTCATGAATATATGTGAGTTCTTGATCCTGTCTTGCAAGTCTATAGTCACCTATTATGTGTTATGATCCGACAACCCCGAAGTGACAATAATCGAGATACTTCTCGGTGATGACTCCGTAGTTTGAGGAGGTCATGTATTCACTATGTGTTAATGCTTTGGTCTGATACTCTATTAAAAGGAGGCCTTAATATCCCTTAGTTTTCACTAGGACCCCGCTGCCACGGGAGGGTAGGACAAAAGATGTCATGCAAGTTCTTTTCCATAAGCACGTATGACTATATTCGAAATACATGCCTACATTACATTGATGAATTGGAGCTAGTTCTGTGTCACCCTATGTTATACTATTACATGAGGAATCGCATCCGACATAATTATCCATCACTGATCCAATGCCTACGAGCTTTTCACATATTGTGCTTTGCTTATTTACTTTACCGTTGCTACTGTTACAACTACTACAAAACTGCTACTGTTACTTTTGCTACTGTTACCGTTATTTCCATACTACTTTGCTACTAAACCCTTTGCTACAGATACTAAGTTATCCAGGTGTGGTTGAATTGACAACTCAACTGCTAATACTTAAGAATATTCTTTGGCTCCCCTTGTGTCGAATCAATAAATTTGGGTTGAATACTCTACCCTCGAAAACTGTTGCGATCCCCTATACTTGTGGGTCATCAAGACTATTTTCTGGCGCCGTTGCCGGGGAGCATAGCTCTATTCTTTGAGTCACTTGCGATTTATATCTGCTGGTCACTATGAAGAACATGAAAGACGAAAGAACTAAGATTTATCCCTCAACTACGAGGGGAGGTAAGGATAACTGATATGCTTAAAGTAAGTCCTTATGCTAAATACATGAAAGATATCATTACAAATAAAGGAAAGATACCGGAAGCTAAAATTTCCATCATGCTTGCTAATTACACTTTTAAAGGTGGAATACCTAAGAAACTGGGAGATCCAGGAGTACCAACTATACCATGCTCCATTAAAAGAAACTGTGTTAAAACTGCTTTATGTGATCTTGGAGCCGGTGTTAGTGTTATGCCCCTCTCTTTATATCATAGACTTGAATTGGATAAGTTGACACCTACTGAAATATCTTTGCAGATGGCAGATAAATCAACTGCTATACCTGTAGGTATTTGTGAGGATGTGTCTGTTGTGGTTGCACATGTTACTATTTTAATGGACTTTGTTATTCTTGATATTCCCGAGGATGATAGTATGTCGATTATCCTTGGTAGACCCTTTCTGAATACTGCAGGGGCTATTATTGATTGCAACAAAGGCAATGTCACTTTTCATGTTAATGGTAATGAGTATACGGTACACTTTCCGAGGAAACAACCTCAAGTTCATAGCATCAATTCTATTGGAAAAATTCCAACTATCATTATTGGAGGTTTTGAATTTCCTCTTCCTACTGTCAAGAAGAAATATGATATTCTTATTATTGGGGATGTGCATATCCCCATTGAGGTAACCTAGTGTTATTCGAAATTTCTCTGGTTCCATGTTATTTGGAATGAGTTTGTTAACAAGACTTGATCAACCTTGTTAGTGGATTCCTTTTGATGAGCATGAGATGGATGAACTTAGAAGGCACAACCTTCTGTACCCTCCTTTTACTTTCTGTTATTTAGATTAAATAAAGTAAAATTAGTATTTTCTGTCTGTTTTCTGAATTATCCATGCAATAAAAAATATCCCGAAAATAAAAGTTCTCCAATTGCCCTGCCAATTTAGTATGATTTTTTTCTGAATATTTGAGAATATTTGGCACTGAGAACACAACAGGGGGAGCATGCACCTGGCCACGAGGGTCCAGGGCGCGCCCCCTGCCTCATGGGCCCATGGTGGCTCCCCTTCACTTATTCCTGCACCAGCACACTTCATCTTCCTCCCAAAAAATTCACCATCCAGCTCAAGCATGAGTTCTAGCTCATTTTGCTGTGATTTTCGATCTCCTTGCTCAAAGCTCCATTCACAAAACTACTTTGGGAGATTGTTCCTTGGTATGTGACTCCTCCAATGGTCCAATTAGTTTTTATTCTAGTGCTTTATTCATTGCAAACTTTTGCTGCCTAGGTGACCCTGTTCTTGATCTTGCATGTCAAATTTATATGGTCCCAAGTAATTCTAATGCATGATATAGGCTCTAGGCACTTGTGGGAGTAGTTTCTATCAATCTTATTGAATTTGATTCACTTTTATTTTGAGTTACTAAAAATTTCAGAAAAAATTCAGAGAAAGAAATATGTCTAGGAAAATGTACCAAGGTGGTTCTTCAAGGAAGAAGGGACCCAAGCTCGCAATGCATGAATCAGACGATGAACCACCAAGGGAAGCTGACGTGCGGCCTTGTGAATGGCTGCCAGAAGAGTTTATGGTTAATGCAGGCATTAAGGATGAATTTGATACATATGTGTGTAATGCCGATCTTGAGGACTTCATACCAGATAAGTGTCCTCAGTACTACTATTTAACTGATTCATTCGTTAGAACGTTTAAATTTACATCTTTGCATATCTCTCTAACTGTCTTGTTTGATATTTATGATAAATCATATACCATGGACATAGAGGATTTTACTACCGCTTGTAAACTCCCTCAGTGGGGCAGTATTAATGAACCCCGTAAATCTGAATATAAAGATTTTCTTGCTAGTATCACTATGGGAGAATCAAGAGAAATAGCACAAGCTACCATAGGGAGCATTCACTTTCCTTCTATACATTATTTTGCTCTCTTAATTGGTAGATGCATTAATGGTAAAGATGAAACATGTCACATGTGTGTTCCTGATCTTTGTGTTCTCAAGAGTGTTGTATTAGGTGATGAACAATACAACTTGGGGGCAATTGTTGCACATAGGTTGCATAATAATGGTTTAGTTGGAGATTTGTTTGGAGGGATTTATGCGACCCGTGTGGCTAACTATCTTGGTATACGTCCACATGAAGATGATAGGGAGTTGCTTCCCGCTTATTTAGATTATAATGCCATGGTTAGTCATCATTTTCTTGAGAGGAATGAATAATTCCTCCAGTATCGACTAATCTTTGACAGACGTCGCGATGTCCATATTACTCTCCATGTTCCTACCCTTTTTGATTATCAGGCAAAAGGAAGATATGTTATAACCAGGGAGGAGGCAACCGAGTACGAGAGGAGGACGGAAGCAGCTCGCCGCCATGCCGCAGCCCGGGAGGTAATGGCTGTTGCATCTCAGTACGACCCCAGTTAAAACTTCCGATATCAGTCGGGCTACCCTTGGCCCTAGACCAACTTAGGCCAAAAGCCAAAGCTTGGGCGAGTATGTATTTCTCACCGATATTACATTCATGTTCACACACTCATCCTAGTTGTCGGTGCTCATACTTTTTCATTGTACTATCCATGCTAGTTTAATTTCTTTTTCTAGTTTTCTTCTTGTGTGTTTAATTAACCTTAAAAAACCAAAAAAAATAGTTAGCTTTATTTCCGTGCTTGTAGTAGTAACCTAAAGAAAACCCAAAAAGATTTCTCGTTCTTCTTTTGCTTGTTGGGAACTTTCCCGTGTAAATGGTTTTATTTCTTTTCTTTCCTTTGGGGGTCGAGAGGAGAAGACCATAATGAAAATGTTTAGTGGCTCTCATATGCATGATTGTTGATTTAACCAAGAGCCCATATTACTTTGTCTTCTCCCTTGAATTGAATGCTTGCAGATTCCAGCCTAGTCCAATGCACGTGCACTATTATTATTATACACACCGTTCGGTCGTGTAAGTGAAAGGCAATAATGACGATATATGATGGACTGACTGAGATGAGAGAAGCTGGTATGAACCCGACCTCTCTTGTTTTTGTAAATATGATTAGTTCATCGTTCCTGATTCAGCCTATTATGAATAAACATGTTTGCAATGACAATTAGAGATTATAGTTGCTTATGTCATGCTTAATTAGCTAGGAGCTTATAATTGTTTACCTTGCGTGCCAACATGCTATTAAAATGGTTGTGATGTGGTATGATAGGGTGGTATTCTCCTTTGAATGAATTGAGTGACTCGACTTGGCAAATGTTCACGCATGTAGTTGAAACAAAATCAACATAGCCTTCACGATATTTATGTTCATGGTGGATTATATCCTACTCATGCTTGCACTCGGTATTGATTAATTGTAATGCATGTTCATAACTGTTGTCACTCTCTCAATTGGTCGCTTCCCAGTCTTTTGCTAGCCTTCACCTGTACTAAGCGAGAATACTGCTTGTGCATCCAAACTCCACAAACCCCAAAGTTATTCCATATGAGTCCACCATACCTTCCTATATGCGGTATTTACCTTCCGTTCCAAGTAAATTTGTATGTGCCAAACTCCAAACCTTCAAATGAAGCTCTGTTTTGTATGCTTGAACAGCTCATGTATCAACTAGAGTTGTCTGTGTCTTCCATGCTAGGCGGGTTATTCTCAAGAGGAGTGGACTCCGCTCCTCATTCACGAGAAAATGGCCGGTAACCGGGATGCCTAGTCCCATGATCCAAAGATCAAAATCAAATCAAAATAATTGCAAACAAAACTCCCCAGGATTGTTGTTAGTTGGAGGCACCCGTTGTTTCGGGAAAGAGATGGATTGATGATTGTTGGTGGAGGGGGAGTATAAACTTTACCATTCTGTTTGGGAACCGCCTATAATGTGTGTAGCATGGAAGATATCGAGATCTCATAGTTGTTATGTTGACAGTGAAAGTATACCGCTCAAAATGTTACTTATCTCTCTATTTCAAAATCGAGCTCTGGCACCTCTACAAATCCCTGCTTCCCTCTGCGAAGGGCCTATCTATTTACTTTTATGTTGAGTCATGATCCTCTTATTTAAAAAGCACCCACTGGAGAGCACCGCTATCATTTGCATGCATTACTATTAGTTTATTTTGGTTATGACTATGACTGGATCTCTTTTACCATGAATTACAATGTTTAGTCAGTCCTTGATCTTTAAAGGTGCTCTGTATTTATGTTTTGCGGTCTCAGAAAGGGCTAGTGAGATATCATCTTGTTATATCATATTATGATTGTTTTGAGAAAGTGTTGTCATCTGAGTTTTATTATTATTGCTCGCTAGTTGATTATGCCATTGATATGAGTAAACATGAGACCTAAGTGTTATTGTGAATATGGTTAGTTCATAATCTTTGTTGAAAACTTGAATGCTGGCTTTACATATTTACAACAACAAGAGCAAACAGAGTTTGTAAAAGTTTTTCTTTATCACTTTCAGTTTGTCGACTGAATTGCTTGAGGACAAGCAAAGGTTTAAGCTTGGGGGAGTTGATACGTCTCCGTCGTATCTACTTTCCTAAACACTTTTGCCCTTGTTTTGGACTCTAACTTGCATGATTTGAATGGACTAACCTGGACTGACCCTGTTTTCAGCAAAACTGCCATGGTGTTATCTTTGTGCAGAAATAAAAGTTCTCGGAATGTCCTGGAAATCCACAGAGCAACTTTTCAGAATTAATAAAAATATTGGCGAAAGAAATAGCGTCAGGGGGCCCACACCCTGTCCACGAGGGTAGGGGCGCGCCCCCTCCCCCTGGGCGCGCCCCTGCCTCATGGGCCCCCTGGACGTCCACCGACTCAACTCCAACTCCATATATTTGCTTTCGCGGAGAAAAAAATCAGAGAGAAAGATTCATCGCGTTTTACAATACGGAGCCGCCACCAAGCCCTAATCTCTCTCGAGAGGGCTGATTTGGAGTCCTTTCGGGGCTCCGGAGAGGAGGATTCGTCGCCGTCGTCATCATCAGCCATCCTCTATCACCAATTTCATGATGCTCACCGCCGTGCGTGAGTAATTCCATCATAGACTTGCTGGACGGTGATGGGTTGGATGAGATTTACCATGTAATCAAGTTACTTTTATTAGGGTTTGATCCCTAGTATCCACTATGTTCTAAGATTGATGTTGCTATGGCTTTGCTATGCTTAATGCTTATCACTAGGGCCCGAATACCATGATTTCAGATGTGAACCTATTATGTTTTCATGAATATATGTGAGTTCTTGATCCTATCTTGCAAGTCTATAGTCACCTATTATGTGTTATGATCCGACAACCCCGAAGTGACAATAATCGGGATACTTCTCGGTGATGACCGTAGTTTGAGGAGTTCATATATTTACTATGTGTTAATGCTTTGGTCCGGTACTCTATTAAAAGGAGGCCTTAGTATCCCTTAATTTCCACTAGGACCCCGCTGCCACGGGAGGGTGGGACAAAAGATGTCATGCAAGTTCTTTTCCATAAGCACGTATGACTATATTCGGAATACATGCCTACATTACATTGATGAATTGGAGCTAGTTCTGTGTCATCCTATGTTATAACTATTACATGAGGAATCGCATCCGACATAATTATCCATTACTGGTCCAATGCCTACGAGCTTTTCACATATTGTGCTTTGCTTATTTACTTTACCGTTGTTACTGTTACAACTACTACAAACCGCTACAGTTACTTTTGCTACCGTTACCGTTACTTCATACTACTTTGCTACTAAATCCTTTGCTGCAGATACTAAGTTATCCTGGTGTGGTTGAATTGACAACTCAACTGCTAATACTTAAGAATATTCTTTGGCTCCCCTTGTGTCGAATCAATAAATTTGGGTTGAATACTCTACCCTCGAAAACTGTTGCGATCCCCTATACTTGTGGGTCATCACCATCCTGCACCGTAGCACCCTCCACAGCCATATCTTCTCGTACGTAGCACGGCGACCAGGCGCTGCCCATGGGCGACGGGACAACCTCCTCATCTTCTCCGGCCGCTCGGGCGCCTAGGAACTCGACCGCTGCACATGAGACATGACCTATCAGTTGAAGGACATGTTCAGTTTTTATGTCACTAGCTCATCACTGATGGTGATTCACCTTGTTTAGCTCAATCCATATGATGCATTTTTTATATGACTCATTTCGCAGTCATTCATGGATTGCAGAAACTTTTTTACTTTGATGTGATGCTAATTACCAATTTTCCACGGCAAATTTTAGCAATTATAGTTGATGGCAAGTCAAAATATGTTTTGCCATGCAAACACAAAATATGTTGCCATGTCGCCTCAACTTTTGCTGCCATTCAAAATCTAAATTATTTCTTACCATGGCAAAACATCATAATATGTTGCCATGGAAAAACAAAGTATGCTGCCATGTCAAAATCATGTTTTCATTGCCATGGTAAGAAAACATAATATGTTTTGCCATATTTCTAAAGCTGTTAGTACTATTTTCATGACAATTTATAGAAATTGTACTCAATAAACCATGGCAATTCTTTTGTAAAAATGCCATGGCAATTTTCTAAAATTGTGTTAGCCAGAACATGTCACTTGTTTGACTTTTGTGTTTTTTGTATTGCTTGGGCAATCACAATTTGGAAAGCAACTTTGTTCTACAACGTGGAAAGAAGTGTATGTCAGTAGCTTATCAATTAGCTCATCTTTCTTGTGCTCGTATACACTAGTAAAAGCGCACGTGCAACACACGTTATTATTTAGACAATATATTAATTGCACGCGGATATTAGGTATGCAATTATTTGTGTGTTAATTTTGGGGCAATATTTGGTATGATATTAATTGCAGCCCCTTTGCGTTTTTTTATATTGGTATAGATGACAACAGCTTCTTCAACCAAACAAGTTGGCTGCGCTCAATATACTTGCATGCATTCACATTCTTTTATAGATACCATTTGTGTTCATTAAATAGTCTCACCATGGAAAAAATAGAGTAAATTTTGTCATGGCAAATCAAACTAAAATTTGCCATGCGCATAAAAGTATTTTTGCCACGGAAGAATAATGTAAATTTTTCCATGGCAAAAATAGAGTAAATTTTGCCATGGCAGAAATAGAGTAATTTTGCCATAGCAAATTAAACTAAAATTTGCCATGTGAATAATAGTAATTTTTTTGCATGGAAGAATAGTGTAAATTTTTGCCATGGCAAAGATAGAGTAAATTTTGCCATGGCAAAGTAAACTAAAAGTTGCCTTGTGAATAAAAGTTTTTTTCCCCATGTAAATTTTGCCATTGCAAAAATAGAGAAAATTTTGCCATGTGAATAAAAGTATTTTTTGCCATAGAAGAATACTGTAAATTTTTCCCATGGTAAAAATAGAGTAAATTTTGCCATGGCAAATTAAACTAAAATTTTCCATGTGAATAAAAGTATTTTTTGCCATGGCAAATTGAACTAAAAGTTGCCATGTAAATAAAAGTATTTTTTTCCACGGCAAAAATAGAGTAAATTTTGCCATGGCAAATTAAAATAAAATTTGCCATGTCAAAAAAGTATTTTTGCGATGTAATTTTTGCCATGGCAAAAATAGAGTAAAATTTTCCATGGCAAAAATAGAGTAAATTTTGCCATGGCAAATTAAACTAAAAGTTGCCATGTGAATACAAGTATTTTTCCCATGGAAAAAATAGAGTAAATTTTGGCATGGCAAATTAAACTAAATTTGTCCATGTGAATAAAAGTAGTTTTGCCATGGCAAATTGAACTAAAAGTTTCCATGTGAATACAAGTATTTTTTTTGCCATAACAAAAATAGTGTAAAAAATTTCATGGCAAATTAAACTAAAATTTTCCATATGAATAAAAATATTTTTGCCATGGCAAAAATAGTGTAAATTTTGCCATGGCAAATTAAACTAAAAGTTGCCGTGTGAATACAAGTATTTTTCGCCATGGCAAAAACAAAGTAAATTTTGCCATGTGAATATTTTCCATGAAAGAATAGTGTAAATTTTGCCATGGGAATTTTTCGCCCCATAACGATATGTATGGTTGGGCGATCCTCCGGATCACCTGTGTATTCCTCACCATATTGATCTTGGAATAAAGCGTTGTGTTACTTGAAAAAATGCCATGGCAAATTTTCTTTTTATTTCCTAATCTGTGTGCAATTGCTAGTTTTTTAATCCCTGGGGTCTTTGTGGATCTTTGTGTGTGTACGCTAGGCTTGGAATAAATTTTGCCAGTGGCGTGCTAGGTGGTGTTGGTGTCATGTTTGTATGGCCGTGTATGCACACTCGAGCCATATTTCTTGTAATTATGCTTTCTACCTTCTATAAAAATATGATACGTCATTGGCGTACTCTCGAAAAAAAAAAAAAGAAAAAAGTGATTCTCGAAAAAAAAAAGTTGCTCGTGGAGGAGGGGTTCGGTCCTTCTTTTTACGTCAGAAGAAGAAGACGATCTGGTTCCGGAGTCTATGCCCTGCGCCGCCGGACACTATTCATCGCCCGAGAACGGCAGACCTCCGGCTGAAGGAAGCCTGAGAGCGCAGGACGCGATTTCACCCCTCTCGCCGGTAAGGAAGCTCCCCCCAACCCCCCCTCTTCCGTTTTTAGCTGACAAGCAGTCAGATCTCGTTTTGCAGTTGTCTTTTCTTGTCGATCTGAGCTGATGAACTTCATAATTGAGCTATCAAATACTCTCTTTTCTTGTCGATCTGAGCTGATGAACTTCATAATTGAGCTATCGAATACTCTTTAATTGCTAATAGAAGTGGGTTTCATTGAAACATAATATATCCCTATGTGTTGATTTCGTCTCAGACCTCGATTGGACGTTGGAAGAAGATGCATACCAGTAAGGGGAGGGACATGTCTGCGGAGGTTAACGAGAGGAGCAGAATCAACAAGGCTGCGTTGCTTCCGGACGAGAGGAGGAGGATCAACAAGGCGGCGTCGCTTCCGGACGAGAGGAGGTCGATGAACAAGGCGGCGTCGCTTCCTGACGAGATGATCATAGAGGTGCTGCAGTTGCTCCCCATCAAATCCGTCCTCCGCTTCCGGGCCGTCTGCCGCTCCTGGGACGCGCTACTCTCCTCCGATGAGTTCCGCAGCCTCCACCTGGCCGCACGGCGGGAACCACTGAAACTGCTCTACATCTCACCCACTGCCAGATTTCTCTCCACCGCGGTGTATGCTCGCTCCTTCACGCCGTCATCATCAGGCGGCAGCACCGGAGATCGGGGGCACCTATTGTTCACCATTGACGGCGCCCGTGGCAACTGTGTGGAGGTAGTGACGCCGGTACCATGCTGCGGCCTCACCCTTCTCTACGATGCTCTCGCAATGGCTTACTACATCTGCAACCCGGCCACACGGGCAACCACGCGTCTGCCACCTTCAACTGACATAGCATCAAGGTCCACTACTGGGCTGGGGTTTGATGCCCGCACCAAGGAGCACAAGGTGGTGAGGCTAATCAACGGGATGTGCCATGACAAGGTCGGGGTTCGGTGTGAGGTGTACACGCCCGGAGGTCGCCATGGCGATCGCTGGAGGCATGTCGCCGGTGGAGTGCCCTCCAGCTTACGCCAATTAGTAAGTTCCGCTGTTACCAATGCATCACTGAACAAATTACCACCTGTGTTCGCAAACGGTTGCCTGCACTGGTTGATGGATCCTATAACATCAAGAGTTGCCATCATATGCTTTTCGATCACAGAGGAAACCTTCACATGCGCCGGGTCACCGCCCTTCTGGGTACCAGCACCACGCCCGACTTCCAGGCCCTGGTCATCAGGAGAGCACCTAGTGGAGATGCATGGCCAACTGTATATGGTCCGAGACCTTCGCAACCGAGTCATGCTCTTTGGAGATTTGGAAACTGCTGGATTATGGCTCAGGCGGATGGTCACTGCATCATCAAATCAAATTCTCCGGACTGCTGGGAAGAGATTTACGTGAGCCACAAATTTTCAGAGTTATTGGGTCTTTTGGCGATTGCAGGTCATCAAGGAAGAAGATAATCATCGCTACTAGTAAGAACAAGGTTGACAACAAGTATGAGAAGAAGGTTCACACCTATGACCCTAGGTCTGAAACTCTAGAGACCATTCTTTCAGTCATTGAGACACACTCATCTCCTCGATGCGAGCGCCCTAGTTCAAGATTCAGTTTATTTGAAGAGACCTTATCTCCAGTACATAAAACAGATGAAGAGATAGCCTTGTCATCCACCCAGGCTAAGGCGACTAGAGAGATCCTACTCCGCCTCCCAGCTAAATCAGCAATACACTCTAAATTGGTCTGCAAGCAGTGGCTCAGATTGATTGAGAATGAAAACTTTACTGAGTCATACTTTAAACATAAGAACATCGACAGAAGGCCCAAGGTCATGCTTGTGGGCAAGGGCACTGGACAATTGGGCTTCAGTTTTGCTCCTTTGAATATATGTCTCCGAGGAACTCCTAGCCACAGTAGATTGCTGGATACGAAGTTGGTTTGCTCTAAGCCTTGCCATGGGCTGAACCTGGTAAGCACCGAGACAAAGGACTATATCTGCAACCCATGTACAGGTTTTTTCTGGTGCTACTCTACCTTGGGGCCAACTTTGGGCCTACACTGGAGGATGCCTCAAGCAGAAGAGCATGCTTTTACCGTCGGCAACAAGAATATTGGCTTGACTTTTGACCCCTCGACTCGTGAACATGTTATTGTGCAAATCTTCTATCACCAAAAGGACTTCAAATCTCGTCAGTATCACTTGACATGCGTGCTACGGTGGTGCGGCTCCCGGGAGCCTGCCCTTCAGAACTGGGTACCACCTCTGCCCGTGAATGATATGCCACCTGCCTATCTTGATGGGATGCTGTACTGGATGAGTGAACCAAGGTTGGGACAGAGCTGGGAATGGGCCGTTGTCTCTTTCGACATCACTACAAAAATGTTTCAGGTTATCCCTTGCCCTTCATGGTTTGCGAGATGGCATAGCAGAAACCATTGCCGTGCGTTTGTGGTTGAGCTCGCGGGAGTGTTGTGTGCTGTTCTAGCAGACCCGGCAGCACTAGAGCACGACCAATGGGGCAGATCATGCATAATTCACTTGAAAGCATGTCCTGGCTATTCCCTGGAGACAAATGTTGTGGTGCCATTAGCTATTGACCCCGATGATGGGAGGATCATGCTCAACACCGGGAGGAAAATCGGTCTATATGATCCAGTGGAGCAAACAATTGAAACTTTACATTCACTTGACCAGGTACCGGTTGTTAGCAATAGACCCAATATGCTTTCAACTTCATCAGAGAATAGTTTGACACGCTCTAAAGACCAGTCAGGGGAAGAGATGAATATAGCAGACACTAGTATTATCCCTTTCGTTCCCATGTTATATGAGGAGAGCTTAGCCTTTTACCCCCGTGTGAACAAAGTAAAATTCTTGTGGTGATAAAAGCTTGCTTTCGTGTTGGTGAACTGAAACCTGTTTCTTTATAATGTGATAGTATGAATCATGATAATGGACAACTCGTTGACTATCTGGTGTTCCTTCTTGTATATCGTTATTTGTTTTTAGAATTTAATGCTTATTTATAGCTGCATAGGTAGGAGATAATGATCACAATTATCCTTACATTAGGTGTATTTTTTTTACAGTGTTTTGTTATATTTTCTGTTTATCTGATCTGCTATTTTGTGTTCAGTAACCATTGCATTGCTTAACAAAACAATGGCCAGCAATTGTTGATCCTAGAACTAACACACAAACTCTGACAGATTTCTTGCGGTTAAGTCAGAAGTGAAGAACAATTGTTGGTGTGGTGCCATGTAGTTTAACCCCTTTTCTTACACACACACACAGACACACACACACAGACACACACTATCTTTATGTAAGACATGTGTCAAAAAGTCAACATCTCAATTTGTTTGCTCTTTGTTGTCAATTTAGTTATGATGACTGCAATTTTGCCATATGACCAAGTATATATTTCACCTCGAAATTTTGTAAATTGCATATATCCTATGATGAAAGTCATCATCCAATGCTTTGAAATGCCTATTAGGGTTGTGACTTAGTGAAATATTTGATGTACAATTGCTCTTTTCTGATGAAGGTCTGTACTCCACATATCCTTCCATTTTTTAAATCTAGTTTTAATTGCTAAATCTAAATTTGTTGCAGAAAATTTTAAATGACATAACGAACTTCAGATTTGACTGAGTTAGACCATGCTATGTTAATATGCAAATTTGTTACTCCTATGTAGATACTAAGGTGACATAGTTATTTAGTGTTTTATTTCAGATTATCTCCATTCTTAAGTTTCTGTAGTAGAACAGAAATTTTATAAAATCTCATGTGATGAAGATTGTTGTGTGTTGCGGGAAGCTGCACCAGATTAATTATTTCGACGAACTCACAGAGATATGGAGACAGCATAAACATATCTCTAACCGGCCGGCACAGTAGCTACAGCAGCGCCACCACTCAGTCCTGGTCTCCTGGACCAAGAAGAGAAGAACGAGGAGGCACAAAATGATGGACGCAGCGACGGCATTGCTCAGCGCACCTACCACTCATCCCAGTATGGGCAATCCACATTTACATATATAGATATATGCTGGATAGAGTGTGTTGCTATGGATGTTTATACTTATAAATTAATCCCCCATTATCTCCCATAACTTGATGAAGATATATGCTGGATGGTGGGTTGTGCCATGGATGAAAATCCTGGCGTATGAATTATATATGGTCTGAACAACCTAAATGTTCTCCCACTACTATCAGCTGTGATTTATAGGCCATCAAAAAGATACTCTTGGGTTTATGCACTGAAGTAATTCATTTCAAATTTTCCTTTTAAGACAAAGTTGCATTCAGATTTAGTGAGAGCGTGTTTTACAATATTCTGCACAACTGCTATTGATCACAATCAGTAAATGTGAAATCGTATTACTATTTTCCTGTTTTACAAATACTGATAGTCGATACCATGACACTACTATTTTTTTTTTTGATATTTTATAGGCCAATCAATAAAGATATGACTATCCATGTTTATAGCCTACAACAGTTAGGTAGTGCCAAGCATCAGATATGCCATGTTCACATTATTTTTTCCTTCAATTTCTAAGTACTAAAAAATTCTGGGCATTTCCTTATGTAGAATACATCTTATACCTTGCACCTATTGGCTCCCTTCCCAGGAGATAACTACCCCCTATGTTATATGGTGTCATAAATTTCAGAAAACCATGCTAGTATCTTTATCATTCAGTAAGGTATTTGATGGCTCCCTTTGATCAAAAAATTCTTCCCCTGTTTCATTACATAATCTGTAGAGAAATCATGGTGCACTTATTGTTAGCATACTTCTCTTACCTTCAAAGTACAATTTACCCTTTTGTTTTTCCCCTGCGAATGGCAAGTGTACTGTTTTTTTTTTGCTAATATTTTCTTCAGATTTCTTATCTCTTGCAGAAAGACACTATTTCTACGTGCTAGCAATTTCAATGTTAGAATTGCAAGGTCTTCGTCTCGAACAACCATTGTTCACTGATAACAAGCCTCCCAGTGTACAAAAATATGGCGTTTGGGGCTTTTGTTGTCCTCTGATGTTCAAACTGCTTTCACAACTGTTATGTCGTCGTGTCATGCAGGTTAAAAGTCTATATATAAACGATAACAACAGTCAGCCTTTTAGGCACCAGGTTAACAAAAGAAATACGTGTGTTTGTCAGTTGTTCTTGGTATCCAAGTGATGAGAAAACTATTCTATTTTTCTTTCAGCCTGCAAATGTCTGTTTCATATCTACGTGCCCTGTCAAAATCTATGGTAAATGTAATTAGATAAATGAAACTAGAAGAGAAGGTAAACTTTAGGAAGAGAAAATAAATACCTCTACATTTCTGAAACCAGATTTTCTGTAAACCGATGAACAATGTTTACATATAAATTGCTACTTCACCCATCGGAAATTTTCGCGGCCACACACTAACTTTTCATATCAGAAACTTGTATTGACTGCATACTTTCTGTTGGAGAGCAAAACCAGTATTCACTCGTATCTGATTGAGCCCAAAGGCATTTTCTTTATTTTATAGTACTGCCTAATAATTTGTTTACTATACATAACAACGGGCTCACCCAGGCTTCCTTCGGGCAGCATGCCGCGCCTGTTGCCTGCTAGTCCTTTTGAATTTTAGTAAAAGATGTAGACAGTCTTGCCAATTTCTTGTCAGCTGATTGTCTATAAATATGAAGGCCAATCTATTACTTAGTTGCCTTCCTGCTAGAAAAAAAAAGCCAACCAGACAACCAACTACTGCCTTAATAGTATATGCCCAAGCTTCAAAGGCTGACATATCCAAGGGCAGTGCCCTGATAAGAGAGTGCTTCTTTACAGCCTGATTACTTGACACTAAATCCAATGTAACCCACATCCTTATTAACTGGTTCCAGAATCAGACCATATAATGACAGTTTTTCTGGATGCCCCATGTTGTATACTCCCTCCATTCCTGGATACTCCCTCCGTCTCAAAATTCTTGTCTTAGATTTGTCTAGATACGGATGTATCTAATACTAAAACGTGATTTGGTACATCCGTATCTAGACAAATCTAAGACAAGAATTTTGGGACGGAGGGAGTATTTGTCTTTTTAGAGATTTCAAATGGATTACCACATACGGATGTATATAGACATATTTTAGAGTGTAGATTCACTCATTTTACTCGGTATGTAGTCACTTGTTGAAATCTTTAGAAAGACAAATATTTAGGAACGGAGGGAGTAGAAAACATATGGTGTTATAAAAAAAAACTCCCATAAGAAGCTAGCATCTGATGAACAAAGAAGTATACCGAACAATGGGGACAACAGTTATTCTTCTCCATGGTACAAATGGGAGCAAGACAAATGGCAATATCAGTAAGTGAAATTGTGAATATTAGCATATAAACATGTATGAGAGTGTTGCACCATTTCTAGCAGATAAACATGTATCAGTCACTTCATGCTAGAAAGTTATTGGACCATATAAACTAATCATCGCACATGAAAGCATTAATTTTAGATGAACAGATGAGCAGCCAAAGAGCGTGTGAGAGATTTGCAGGTGCTGGTTCCTTGTTGAGGAGGGAAAAGCCATTCTGGACATGGAAGTGGTCGTCTGTGAAGACGATGGCGCAGAGTGTGAGAAAATCAGTAGTCGGATCAATGTGGTAGCCCAATCGGCAGATGGTAATTTTGCAAATGGAACATATCTGCATTAATATTTCTTAGGTAGTATAGGAAATGAAATAATATGATAGAAACAGTAATACTATGAAAAACACATCAATCCCCGCCCCCCATGTCGCCCTCCTCTGGAGACACGGGGTGAAACCCTAGATCGCGCCGCGTCCCTTCCCCTCCTTCCTCTCCCCGTCTCGCCGCCACTGGAGGGCCGACGGTGAAGTCCGTGCTTGCTCTCGGGAAGGGGGCGGCAAGGCCCTTCACTGTCGTTCGTGGAGTGGCGGCTCCAGCCGTTTGGGAGCGGGGCATAGGCAGTTTGAGGCGTTGGTCTGTGCGGCGTAGCCGGCGGTGCGAAGGTGACCTTCCCTGTTGTGTGGCAGGCATCAGCGACTAGCGTGGTGGGCGGCTTGCGGTGGTGCTCCGGGTGGGCTTTAGATTTGGCGCGACAGGGGCGCAGGTCGCGTGCAGCGGCTATGGTGGCGGAGGTGTGGGCTGGTGTGGCGGCGGCCATGGCCACAACCATCGGCGTCTCCCTCCTCGCCAGCAACAGGAGGCGGTTCTCCTCCTCGCAGTGTTCCAAGCAGGCGGCTTGCTTCCTCCCCTCCATGTGGCGCTGCTCCGGCGGTCTTCTAGGGTTTCAGACTGGGGTGGGAGAAATCCATGCATGCCAGCAAACGTTGCAGGTGACGACACCTACGGGTGTCGTCTCCTCCTTGGAGGTGTCATCTTGGCCATGTCCAGGCCTTGCTCAAGCACCAGGGGAAACATTAGGCGGTCGGCGTTGTGCTTTTAGGTATCCGGTGTTGGTCGAAAGCAACAAGAAAGAACAATCCGATTGGAAGAATGATACCCTCTTGTTAGGGTTTCTCCTCCCCTCGGCGGCGACTTGCTTCGCCCCGTAGGGTTCCGCCTACCCTCCCCCCGTCTTCGCCGTGGTGCTGTGCTCGGATCAATCTCGGCGCACTCGAGCAGGGCGGCCCGGTCTTGGCACACGCACCTTTGGTCTGGGGTCAGGCTAGGGTTTGGTTACAAGACCCGATTGAAACTTCTCGGGTTAGGGAAAACATCGCGGTGTCTGCTTCGAGTTCCAAGGCTAGGGATTTGGAGGCGCTCATAAGCGAGCTTGGACTCCAGGAGGAGGACATGGATGATATGGTAGTGGAACAGGAAGATCCACTGCCGCCGGAGACGACTAGATGGATGGCCATAGCGCGCGTCCACACGGAGAAGAAGTACAACCAATACGGATTCTACAAGACGATGAGAGTTGCTTGGGATCTCGCGCAGCCAGTCCAGATCCGTCCTTTGGAGGAAAATCTATATACAATGCAATTTGCCTGTCTTGGTGATTGGGAGAGGGCGATGCAAGAGGGACCTTGGAACTACAAGGGCAACGCAGTTATCATGGCTGAGTACGATGGATTTACGAAGCCCTCGTTGATGAAGCTGGATACGCTGGAGCTATGGATGCAGGTGCATGATTTGCCTGACGGTTTCTACCCTCTCATAAAAGCTCTAGCCAAGAAGGTAGGAGAGTTCGTCTACACTGAACCTAAGTCGCATGACTTCGAGGGAAATTTCTACAGGGTGAGAATCAAAATTAATGTGTTCAAACCCTTGAAGAATGCAGTGAGCCTGGTTCACAAGGATGAGCGGCAGATTTTCAAGGTCAAGTACGAGAGGCTTCCTGGTTGGTGTGTCGTTTGCGGCCACCTGGGGTATCAGTTTAAGGAACATGGGGACGACATTCATCCAAAGCCGGCCCTAGTTTTTAAGGAACTCAGAGCAGATTGGTTCCGGGGTGCTGGTCTAGGCCCGGGGTAGAACCGTTCAGCAGGAAGAGGCGGACACGGAGGACGTGGAAGAGGCGCAGGGCGAACTAGCCAGTCAGGGGATCGGGGCACAGAATCAGATGATTACTCTGAGGAGGGCACGCAACATGACACCGCGATGACAGAAGCCGAGGACAACAACAAACGCTCCAAGGGCGATATGGTTGCGAAGAACCAATCATCAAACCCTCAGGCGCAGGTGGCGCCTGCAGGCCCCATGAAGACAGGAGATACAGCTCTCATGCTCTTATCACCACCCGTGGAGGTCAGTCCAAGCTCCAAGCAGGAACCCAAGCGGACCAAGATTGTTTCAGCCTCCGAGAATGCTCCTAAATTCTCGCTAGCGGTCAAGTTTCAAGAAAATACATCAGCGTCCTCCGATTTGGAGGGTCGCCGGTTGCAATGAATACCCTATGTTGGAACTGTCGCGGTCTGGGCAATGCCGCGACAGTTAATGAGCTTCACGAGTTAGCGAAGAAGTTTGCCTCCCCTATTCTCTGTATTGTAGAAACTCAGATTGAAAGAGGTAGGGTAGAAGCACTTGCTGGAACCTTGGGATATGACAATAGTTTTGCTATAGATATTCAAGGGAGGAGCGGAGGCATTGGTATTTTCTGGAACAATCCAATAAAACTGGAGATTCTTGGTTACTCTGTGTATCATATTGATTGCTCAATTCTCGACCCTAGGAAAGACCAGTGGCGTCTAACATGTGTGTATGGGGAAGCACAAACCCAGTCGAGACACCAAACCTGGACTGTGCTAAAATATATAAGCAGTCTAAGCGCACTGCCTTGGCTCTGCATTGGAGATTTTAACGAAGTTCTGCGTCCGGATGAGCACGAAGGGGTGGGGCAGTGGAGTAATGCCCAGATGCAGGGTTTTCGAGACGCAATTGACGTGTGCATGCTGATGGACTTGGGGTACAAGGGCCGTTTTTGGACTTTTGAAAAGAAGGTCGTGGGCGGCACTTTCACACGTGTCAGACTTGATAGGGCGCTTGGATCAGCAGAATGGAGCCCTCAGTTCCCTCTTGCTAGCTTGTCTCACCTGACGGCGGCTACTTCGGACCACTGTCCGATATTCCTGGAGATCAACGAGCCGGCGCGCCATCTGGACGTAGGGGCTTCAGGTATGAGACCATGTGGGAAACTCGTGAACAATGGCAGGAGACAATCTTAGAGAAGTGGAGTTCAAAGCACTCGGGCCACACCGTGGAGGATATTCGACGCAAGTTGACTGCACTAGCTACAGACCTGTCAAAGTGGAACAAGGACACTTTTGGTAGTGTACGGAAAGAGATCCGAGCTTTAAAACTTGAACTGGAACGCCTTAGGGGCGATCATGAGAGATCGGGACCTTCACATGTTGAGTTAAAAATCAATGACAAACTAGTAGAGTTGTATCATCGGGAAGAATTAATGTGGCGATAGAGGTCGAGGATCTAGTGGCTCGCTTCCGGGGACAAGAACGCGCGTTTTTTTCATCTCAGGGCTAGTATCAGGCGCAAGAAGAATATGGTGAAAGCCATGGCTAATTCGCCTGGAGTCCTAATTGATGATCCTGGTGAACTTAGAGAGATGGTCAACGATTTCTATCAAACTTTATACACATCTAAGGGTGTAACAGGACTTGATGAGGTCATGGCTCATGTCCCGGTTAAGGTGACAACGGGCATGAATGTTATTTTATGCGCACCTTATACAAATGAAGAGGTGAAGGTGGCCCTATTCCAAATGTTCCCGACGAAGGCACCGAGACCAGATGGTTTTCCCGCTCATTTTTATCAGAGGCATTGGTCACTGTGTGGAGATGAGATCACGAGGGTTGTACTTAGAATTGTCAGAGGAGAGGAAAGTGCTGTTGGGGAACGTTGCAGAAAACAAAAAAATTCCTACTCGTTTCACCAAGATCATCTAGGAGTTCATCTAGCAACGAGTGATTAGATGCATCTACATACCTTTGTAGATCGCGCACGGAAGCGTTCAAAAGAATGGTGATGATGTAGTCGTACTCGACGTGATCCAAATCACCGATGACCAGTGCCGAACGGACGGCACCTCCGCGTTCAACACACGTACGGGACGGGAGACGTCTCCTCCTTCTTGATCCAGCAAGGGGGGAGGAGAGGTTGATGAAGATCCAGCAGCACGACGGCGTGGTGGTGGATGCAGGGCGTCACAGCAGCAGGGCTTCGCCGAGACTACAAGGGAGAGACGTAACGAGGGGAGATGGAGGCGCCAGGGGCTGGTGTGAAATCCCTCCTCTTCCCCCCACTATATATAGGGGTGCCAAGGGGGGGCGCCGGCCCTAGTAGATGAGATCTACTAGGGGGGGCGGCGGCCAAGGGGAGGTTTCCCTCCCCCCCAAGGCACCTAGGGGTGCCTTCCACCACATGGACTCTTCCATGGTGGAAACCCTAGGCGCATGGGCCTATAGGGGCTGGTGCCCTTGGCCCATCTAGGCCAAGGAGCACCCCCTACAGCCCATGTGGCCCCCCGGGACAGGTGGCCCCACCCGGTGGACCCCCGGGACCCTTCTGGTGGTCCCGGTACAATACCGATAACCCCGAAACTTGTCCCGATGCCCGAAATAGCACTTCCTATATATAATTCTTTACCTCCGGACCATTTCGGAACTCCTCGTGACGTCCGGGATCTCATCCGGGACTCCGAACAACATTCGGGTTTCTGCATATACATATCTTCATAACCCTAGCGTCACCGAACCTTAAGTGTGTAGACCCTACGGGTTCGGGAGACAAGCAGACATGACCGAGACGACTCTCCGGTCAATAACCAACAGCGGGATCCGGATACCCATGTTGGCTCCCACATGCTCCACGATGATCTCATCGGATGAACCACGATGTCGAGGATTCAATCAATCCCGTACGCTATTCCCTTTGTCTATCGATATGTTACTTGCCCGAGATTCGATCGTCGGTATCCCAATACCTCGTTCAATCTCGTTACCGGCAAGTCACTTTACTCGTACCGTAATGCATGATCCCGTGACCAGACACTTGGTCACTCTGAGCTCATTATGATGATGCATTACCGAGTGGGCCCAGTGATACCTCTCCGTCATACGGAGTGACAAATCCCAGTCTTGATCCATGTCACCCAACAGACACTTTCGGAGATACCCGTAGTCTACCTTTATAGTCACCCAGTTACGTTGTGACGTTTGGCATACCCAAAGCACTCCTACGGTATTCGGGAGTTACACGATCTCATGGTCTAAGGAAAAGATACTTTGACATTGGAAAACTCTAGCAAACGAACTATACGATCTTGTGCTATGTTTAGGATTGGGTCTTGTCCATCACATCATTCTCCTAATGATGTGATCTCGTTATCAATGACATCCAGTGTCCATAGTCAGGAAACCATGACTATCTGTTGATCAACGAGCTAGTCAACTAGAGGCTCACTAGGGACATGTTGGTGTCTGTTATTCACACGTGTATTATGATTTCCGGATAACACAATTATAGTATGAATAAAGACAATTATCATGAACAAGGAAATATAATAATAATGCTTTTATTATTGCCTCTAGGGCATATTTCCAACAGTCTCCCACTTGCACTAGAGTCAATAATCTAGTTACATTGTGATGAATCGAACACCCATGGAATTCTGGTGTTGATCATGTTTTGCTCTAGGGAGAGGTTTAGTCAACGGATCTGCTATATTCAGGTCCGTATGTACTTTACAAATCTCTATGTCTCCATCTTGAACATTTTCACGAATGGAGTTGAAGCGACGCTTGATGTGCCTTGTCTTCTTGTGAAACCTGGGCTCCTTGGCAAGTGCAATAGCTCCAGTGTTGTCACGGAAGAGCTTGATCGGCCCCGACGCATTGGGTATGACTCCTAGGTCGGTGATGAACTCCTTCATCCATATTGCTTTATGTGCTGCCTCCGAGGCTGCCATGTACTCCGCTTCACATGTAGATCCCGCCACGACGCTTTGCTTGCAACTGCACCAGCTTACTGCCCCACCATTCAAAATATACACGTATCCGGTCTGTGACTTAGAGTCATCCAGATCTGTGTCGAAGCTAGCGTCGACGTAACCCTTTACGACGAGCTCTTCGTCACCTCCATAAACGAGAAACATTTCCTTAGTCCTTTTCAGGTACTTCAGGATATTCTTGACCGCTGTCCAGTGTTCCTTGCCGGGATTACTTTGGTACCTTCCTACCAAACTGACGGCAAGGTTAACATCAGGTCTGGTACACAGCATGGCATACATAATAGAACCTATGGCTGAGGCATAGGGGATGACGCTCATCTCTTCTATATCTTCTGCCGTGGTCGGACATTGAGCTAAGCTCAATTTCATACCTTGTAACACAGGCAAGAACCCCTTCTTGGATTGATCAATATTGAACTTCTTCAATATCTTATCAAGGTATGTGCTTTGTGAAAGACCTATGAGGCGTCTCGATCTATCTCTATAGATTTTGATGCCTAATATATAAGCAGCTTCTCCAAGGTCCTTCATAGAAAAACTTTTATTCAAGTAGGCCTTGATGCTGTCCAAGAGTTCGGTATCATTTCCCATCAAAAGTATGTCATCTACATATAATATGAGAAATGCTACAGAGCTCCCACTCACTTTCTTGTAAACGCAGGCTTCTCCATAAGTCTGTGTAAACCCAAACGCTTTGATCATCTCATCAAAGCGAATGTTCCAACTTCGAGATGCTTGCACCAGCCCATAAATCGAGCGTTGGAGCTTGCACACTTTGTCAGCATTCTTAGGATCGACAAAACCTTCCGGCTGCATCATATACAATTCTTCCTTAAGGAAACCATTAAGGAATGCCGTTTTGACGTCCATTTGCCATATTTCGTAATCATAGAATGCGGCAATTGCTAACATGATTCGGACGGACTTCAGCTTCGCTACCGGTGAGAAAGTCTCATCGTAGTCAACCCCTTGAACTTGTCGATAACCCTTAGCGACAAGCCGAGCTTTATAGATGGTCACATTACCATCCGCGTCTGTCTTC
>NC_041381.1:549341497-549372360 GCF_002162155.2 Triticum dicoccoides | reverse complement strand
GGGCAAGTCAGTCAAAGTCCATACTTTGTTTTCATACATGGATCCTATCTCGGATTTCATGGCTTCTAGCCATTTGTCGGAATCCGGGCCCGCCATTGCTTCTTCATAGTTCGAAGGTTCACCGTTGTCTAACAGCATGATTTCCAAGACAGGGTTGCCGTACCACTCTGGTGCGGAACGTGTCCTTGTGGACCTTCGAATTTCAGTAGGGGCTTGATCAGAAGTATCTTGATCATTGTCATTAACTTCCTCTCTAGTCGGTGCAGGCACCTCAGGAACATTTTCTTGAGTTGCGCCATTTTCCGGTTCAAGAGGTAATACTTCATCAAGCTCTACTTTCCTCCCACTTACTTCTTTCGAGAGAAACTCTTTCTCCAGAAAGGACCCATTCTTGGCAACAAAGATCTTGCCTTCGGATCTGAGGTAGAAGGTGTACCCAATAGTTTCTTTTGGGTATCCTATGAATACGCATTTTTCCGACTTGGGTTCGAGCTTTTTAGGTTGAAGTTTCTTGACATAAGCATCGCATCCCCAAACTTTTAGAAACGACAGCTTAGGTTTCTTCCCAAACCATAATTCATACAGTGTCGTCTCAACGGATTTCGACGGAGCCCTATTTAAAGTGAATGCGGCAGTCTCTAAAGCATAGCCCCAAAAGGATAGCGGTAAATCGGTAAGAGACATCATAGATCGCACCATATCTAATAGAGTGCGATTACGACGTTCGGACACACCATTACGCTGAGGTGTTCCAGGCGGCGTGAGTTGTGAAACTATTCCACATTTTCTTAAGTGTGTGCGAAACTCATGACTCAAGTATTCTCCTCCACGATCTGATCGTAGAAACTTGATTTTCCTGTCACGTTGATTTTCAACCTCACTCTGAAATTCCTTGAACTTTTCAAAGGTTTCAGACTTGTGTTTCATTAAGTAGATATACCCATACCTACTTAAATCATCAGTGAGGGTGAGAACATAACGATAGCCACCGCGAGCCTCAACACTCATTGGACCGCACACATCAGTATGTATGATTTCCAATAAGTCGGTTGCTCGCTCCATTGTTCCTGAGAACGGAGTCTTGGTCATTTTACCCATAAGGCATGGTTCGCATGTGTCAAATGGTTCATAATCAAGAGACTCTAAAAGTCCATCAGCATGGAGCTTCTTCATGCGTTTGACACCTATGTGACCAAGGCGGCAGTGCCACAGGTATGTGGGACTATCATTATCAACCTTACTTCTTTTGGTACTCACATTATGAACATGTGTAGCATCACGTTCGAGATTCATAAAGAATAAACCATTCACCATAGGAGCATGACCATAAAACATATCTCTCATAAAAATGGAACAACCATTATTCTCAGATTTAAAAGAGTAGCCATCTCGAATTAAACGAGATCCCGATACAATGTTCATGCTCAAAGCTGGCACTAAATAACAATTATTAAGGTTTAAAACTAATCCCGAAGGGAGATGCAGAGGTAGCGTGCCGACGGCGACCACATTGACCTTGGAACCATTCCCGACGCGCATCGTCACCTCGTCCTTTGCCAGTTTCCGCTTATTCCGCAGCCCCTGCTTTGAGTTACAAATGTGAGCAACTGCACCGGTATCAAATACCCAGGAGCTACTACGGGCACTAGTAAGGTACACATCAATTACATGTATATCACATATACCTTTTGTTTCGCCGGCCTTCTTATCCGCTAAGTACTTAGGGCAGTTCCGCTTCCAGTGACCGCTTCCCTTGCAATAAAAGCACTCAGTCTCGGGCTTGGGTCCATTCTTTGGCTTCTTCCCGGCAGCTTGCTTGCCAGGCGCGGCAACCTCCTTGCCGTCCTTCTTGAAGTTCTTTTTACCCTTGCCTTTCTTGAACTTAGTGGTTTTATTGACCATCAACACTTGATGTTCCTTCCTGACTTCTACCTCTGCTGATTTCAGCATAGCAAATACTTCAGGAATGGTCTTTTCCATCCCCTGCAAATTGAAGTTCATCACAAAGCTCTTGTAGCTTGGTGGAAGCGACTGGAGGATTCTGTCAATGACCGCATCATCCGGGAGATTAACTCCCAGCTGAGTCAAGCGGTTATGCAACCCAGACATAGTGAGTATGTGCTCACTGACAGAACTGTTTTCCTCCATCTTACAGCTGAAGAATTTGTCGGAGACTTCATATCTCTCGACCCGGGCATGAGCTTGGAAAACCATTTTCAGCTCTTTGAACATCTCATATGCTCCATGTCTCTCAAAACGCTTTTGGAGCCCCGGCTCTAGGCTGTAAAGCATGCCGCACTGAACGAGGGAGTAGTCATCGGAACGTGCCTGCCAAGCGTTCATAACATCTTGTTCTGCAGGGAGAACGGGTGCGTCACCAAGCGGTGCTTGTAGGACATAATCTTTCTTGGCAGCTATGAGGATGATCCTCAGGTTCCGGACCCAGTCCGTATAGTTGCTGCCATCGTCTTTCATCTTGGTTTTCTCTAGGAACACGTTGAAGTTGAGGACTACGTTGGCCATTTAATCTACAAGACATATTGTAAAATATTTAGACTAAGTTCATGATAATTAAGTTCAACTAATCAAATTATTAATGAACTCCCACTTAGATTAGACATCCCTCCAGTCATCTAAGTATTACATGATCCGAGTTTAACTAGACCGTGTCCGATCATCACGTGAGACGGACTAGTCAACGTCGGTGAACATCTTCATGTTGATCGTATCTTCTATACGACTCATGCTCGACCTTTCGGTCTTCTGTGTTCCGAGGCCATGTCTGTACATGCTAGGCTCGTCAAGTTAACCTAAGTGTTTGCATGTGTAAATCTGTCTTACACCCGTTGTATGTGAACGTCTGAATAAAACACCCGATCATCACGTGGTGTTTTGAAACAGCGAACTGTCGCAACGGTGCACAGTTAGGGGGAACACTTCTTGAATTTATTGTGAGGGATCATCTTATTTACTACCGTCGTTCTAAGTAAACAAGATGCAAAACATGATAAACATCTCATGCAATCAAATAATAAACGTGACATGATATGGCCAATATCACATAGCTCCTTTGATCTCCATCTTGGGGCTCCATGATCATCTTGTCACCGGCTTGACACCATGATCTCCATCATCATGATCTCCATCATCGTGTCTCCATGAAGTTGCTCGCCAACTATTACTTCTACTACTATGGCTAACGCGTTTAGCAATAAAGTAAAGTAATTTACATGGCGTTTCTCGATGACACGCAGGTCATAAAAAGAATAAAGACAACTCCTATGGCTCCTGCCGGTTGTCATACTCATCGACATGCAAGTCGTGAATCCTATTACAATAGCATGAACATCTCATACATCACATATAGATCATTCATCATTCATCACAACTTTGGCCATATCATATCACAAACCACTTGCTGCAAAAACAAGTTAGACGTCCTCTAATTGTTGTTGCAAGTTTTACGTGGCTGAATTAGGGTTCTAGCAAGAACGTTTTCTTACCTACATTAAAGCCACAACGTGATTTGTCAACTTCTATTTACCCTTCATAAGGACCCTGTTCATCGATTCCGCTCCAACTAAAGTGAGAGAGACAGACACCCGCCATCCACCTTATGCAACTAGTGCATGTTAGTCGGTGGAACCGGTCTCACGTAAGCGTACATGTAAGGTTGGTCCGGGCCGCTTCATCCCACAATACCGCTGAAGCAAGAAAGGACTAGTAACGGCAAGAAAGTAGACAAATCTACGCCCACAACAAATTGTGTTCTACTCGCGCAAGAAGAACTACGCATAGACCTAGCTCATGATGCCACTGTTGGGGAACGTTGCAGAAAACAAAAAATTTCCTACTCGTTTCACCAAGATCATCTAGGAGTTCATCTAGCAACGAGTGATTAGATGCATCTACATACCTTTGTAGATCGCGCACGGAAGCGTTCAAAAGAACGGTGATGATGTAGTCGTACTCGACGTGATCCAAATCACCGATGACCAGCGCCGAACGGACGGCACCTCCGCGTTCAACACACGTACGGGATGGGAGACGTCTCCTCCTTCTTGATCCAGCAAGGGGGGAGGAGAGGTTGATGAAGATCCAGCAGCACGACGGCGTGGTGGTGGATGCAGGGCGTCACAGCAGCAGGGCTTCGCCGAGACTACGAGGGAGAGACGTAACGGGGGGAGATGGAGGCGCCAGGGGCTGGTGTGAAATCCCTCCTCTTCCCCCCACTATATATAGGGGTGCCAAGGGGGGGCGCCGGCCCTAGTAGATGAGATCTACTAGGGGGGGCGGCGGCCAAGGGGAGGTTTCCCTCCCCCCCCCAAGGCACCTAGGGGTGCCTTCCACCACATGGACTCTTCCATGGTGGAAACCCTAGGCGCATGGGCCTATAGGGGCTGGTGCCCTTGGCCCATCTAGGCCAAGGCGCACCCCCTACAGCCCATGTGGCCCCCCGGGACAGGTGGCCCCACCCGGTGGACCCCCGGGACCCTTCCGGTGGTCCCGGTACAATACCGATAACCCCGAAACTTGTCCCGATGCCCGAAATAGCACTTCCTATATATAATTCTTTACCTCCGGACCATTCCGGAACTCCTCGTGACGTCTGGGATCTCATCCGGGACTCCGAACAACATTCGGGTTTCTGCATATACATATCTTCATAACCCTAGCGTCACCGAACCTTAAGTGTGTAGACCCTACAGGTTCGGGAGACAAGCAGACATGACCGAGACGACTCTCCAGTCAATAACCAACAGCGGGATCTGGATACCCATGTTGGCTCCCACATGCTCCACGATGATCTCATCGGATGAACCACGATGTCGAGGATTCAATCAATCCCGTACGCTATTCCCTTTGTCTATCGATATGTTACTTGCCCGAGATTCGATCGTCGGTATCCCAATACCTCGTTCAATCTCGTTACCGGCAAGTCACTTTACTCGTACCGTAATGCATGATCCCGTGACCAGACACTTGGTCATTCTGAGCTCATTATGATGATGCATTACCGAGTGGGCCCAGTGATACCTCTCCGTCATACGGAGTGACAAATCCCAGTCTTGATCCATGTCACCCAACAGACACTTTCGGAGATACCCGTAGTCTACCTTTATAGTCACCCAGTTACGTTGTGACGTTTGGCATACCCAACGCACTCCTACGGTATCCGGGAGTTACACGATCTCATGGTCTAAGGAAAAGATACTTTGACATTGGAAAACTCTAGCAAACGAACTATACGATCTTGTGCTATGTTTAGGATTGGGTCTTGTCCATCACATCATTCTCCTAATGATGTGATCTCGTTATCAATGACATCCAGTGTCCATAGTCAGGAAACCATGACTATCTGTTGATCAACGAGCTAGTCAACTAGAGGCTTACTAGGGACATGTTGGTGTCTGTTATTCACACATGTATTACGATTTCCGGATAACACAATTATAGCATGAATAAAGACAATTATCATGAACAAGGAAATATAATAATAATGCTTTTATTATTGCCTCTAGGGCATATTTCCAACAAGTGCAGAGAGCATAAATGATACAGTATTGGTGCTAATACCAAAGGTAACGAATCCAACTCTCCTTTCTCAATTCAGACCGATAGGCTTATGCAACGTCCTATATAAGGTAGCTTGAAAGGTTGTGGCAAACAGGCTTAAGCAAATACTTCCTGACATCATCTCTGAGGAACAGTCGGCCTTTGTCCCAGGCAGGCTAATTACTGACAACATCATATGTGCCTACAACTGTTTACATTTCATGAAGAGGTATAGGGCAAAGAGTAACAACACATGCACTCTGAAACTTGACATGATGAAAGCGTATGACCGTTTGGAGTGGCTGATTTTTGGGCATGGAGTAGAGAAAAGAGAGGTATGTTCACCGTCTGTTCGGCATATCGCATGATCCAGTGCACCAAGCTAAGCCGTGAGAATTGGCTATATGGTACCGAGGGTCCTTCCAGCGTCGAGGAGAGCAACAGCTGGACATCTCTCTGGAATACCCAGGTTCCGAACAAAATTCATGTGTTCTTGTGGCGTCTGGCAAGGGAGTCTATACCCACATATGATATATTACACCACCGCAACATGGCTACCTCGCCGGCGTGCCAGATGTGTGGGGCGGCGGATTCCTGGAGACACGCCTTGCTCGACTGTGCAATGTCGAGGAGCATGTGGGCCCTGGCACCGGAGCACTTGGTCGGCCAAATGAGTACCTGCGATAACCCAAGTGCCAAGTCATGGTTGTTCACAATGAAAGACACGTTATCACATTAGGAGTTCACCAGACTTGGCACTTTGTGGGCAATCTGGAGCTCGAGGAGGAAAATGATTCATGAAGGGCTGCACCAAACACCACATGCAACAAACACTTTTGTGGCCTCTTTTATCAGCGATCTCCAGGTCCTAGCGAAGCCACAAGGGGAACCTAGGGTGGCTCAACCACGTCCGAACCAATGGGTACCACCAAAAGAAGGAACATGCAAGATCAATGTTGATGCTGCACTCATGAGAACCAGACCCGTAGGGGCAGTAGCAACGATGTGCATGGATCGTCAAGGAGTTTTTTTGGGCGCGTCCACAATTACATTTCATGGCATTGATGATGCTACGACGCTTGAAGCCTTGGCTGTTCGGGAATCATTAGCACCGACGGATGATCTATATGAAAACAAAATCTCAATGGCCTCAGACTGCAAAGTGGTCATTGATGATATTGGATAGAGGAGTGCAACGGTTTATGGAGCTATCATTAGGGAGATTGTAGATCGTTCCAAGAATTTTGTTAATTGTTTTTTAGCCATGATTTTAGGAGCTCGAATGTCGAGGCTCACAATCTAGCGAAGCATGCTCTCTCCCTTGGGGTGGGCCGCCGTGCGTGGTTAGACAATCCGGGTGATCTATCTCGTGTCCCTGTAAACATTGTGACGAGTTAAATAAAAACTTCGCGAGATTGTCTCAAAAATAAAGGAATCCGGTGTTGGTCGAGACTTGGTCTTTGATCTCTTGTCGTTGTAGTCGTGGTATTGTGAATTGTTTCCTGAAAGGCATTGTATCAGCCATTTGACTCTTCTTCCATGATACAGATACACCTCTCCATGGTGTATCTGTTGGAAATATGCCCTAGAGGCAATAATAAAATGGTTATTATTATATTTCTTTGTTCATGGTAATAGTCTATTATTCATGCTATAATTGTGTTATCCGGAAATCGTAATACATGTGTGAATACATAGACCACAACGTGTCCCTAGTGAGCCTCTAGTTGACTAGCTCGTTAATCAACAGATAGTCATGGTTTCCTGACTATGGGCATTGGATGTCATTGATAACGGGATCACATCATTAGGAGAATGATGTGATGGACAAGACCCAATCCTAAGCATAGCTCAAATATCATGTAGTTCGTTTAGCTAGAGCTTTTCCAAATGTCAAGTATCATTTCCTTAGACCATGAGATTGTGCAACTCCCGGATACCGTAGGAGTGCTTTGGGTGTGCCAAACGTCACAACGTAACTGGGTGACTATAAAGGTGCACTACGGGTATCTCCGAAAGTGTCTGTTGGGTTGGCACGAATCGAGACTGGGATTTGTCACTCCGTATGACGGAGAGGTATCTCTGGGCCCACTCGGTAATGCATCATCATAATGAGCTCAGTGTGACCAAGTGTCTGGTCACGGGATCATGCATTACGGTACGAGTAAAGTGACTTGCCGGTAACGAGATTAAACGAGGTATTGGGATACCGACGATCGAATCTCGGACATGTAACGTACCAATTGACAAAGGGAATTGTATACGGGATTACTTGAGTCCTCGACATCGTGGTTCATCCGATGAGATCATCGAGGAGCATGTGGGAGCCAACATGGGTATCCAGATCCCGCTGTTGGTTATTGACCGGAGAGGCGTCTCGGTCATGTCTGCATGTCTCCCGAACCCGTAGGGTCTACACACTTAAGGTTCGGTGACGCTAGGGTTGTAGAGATATGAGTATGCAGTAAACCGAAAGTTGTTCGGATTCCCGGATGAGATCATGGACGTCACGAGGAGTTCCGGAATGGTTCGGAGGTAAAGAATTATATATAGGAAGTGAGGTTTCGGCCATCGGGAAAGTTTTGGGGGTTATCGGTGTTGTACTGGGACCACCGGAAGGGTCCCGGGGGTCCACCGGGTGAGGCCACCTATCCCGGAGGGCCCCATGGGCTGAAGTGGGAGGGGAACCAACCCCTGGTGGGCTGGTGCGCCCCCCTTGGGCCCGCCCTGCGCCTAGGGTTGGAAACCCTAGGGGTGGGGGAGTCTCCACTTGCCTTGGGGGGCAAGCCACCCCCTTGGACGTCGCCCCCCCCTAGGAGATTGCATCTCCTAGGGCCGGCGCCCCCCCTAGGGGCCCTATATAAAGAGAGGGGGAGGGAGGGCAGCCGCACCCCATGCTCTTGGCGCCTCCCTCTCCCCTTGCTACACCTCTCCCTCTCGCAGACGCTTGACGAAGCCCTGCCGAGATCGCTGCTGCATCCACCACCACGCCGTCGTGCTGCTGGATCTTCATCAACCTCTTCTTTCCCCTTGCTGGATCAAGAAGGAGGAGACGTCTCCCTGATCGTACGTGTGTTGAACACGGAGATGCCGTCCGTTCGGCGCTAGGATCTCCGGTGATTTGGATCACGACGAGTACGACTCCCTCAACCCCGTTCTCTTGAACGCTTCCGCTCGAGCTACAAGGGTATGTAGATGCACTCCTCTCTCTCGTTGCTAGGTGAACTCATAGATTGATCTTGGTGAAACTGTAGAAATTTGTTTATTTTCTGCAACGTTCCCCAACAGTATTCTTGAATAAAACAAGGCTTTTGGAATCTGTAACCCTAATAGAGCCACGGAAATGTTGTGCTTCATGAGGTTCTGAATAGTGTGTATGTCGATGGCAAAACTTACTGCGTTAATCCCAAATAGATCATCACAACATCTGAAAACGAAAGCAAAATTAATCTGGGTTTGGCCGCTCCAACACAGCGATGACAATTACGGGAAAAGCTGCAAAATAGTACACGATAAAATTCAGAGATGTCTTGAATATTCATGAACAATATAATTATGGGGCGTGCTACACGTCGGTCGACGGATCATTTGAAAAAATCTGCCGCCTCGCGAGCTGTCGGATCAAGGTCAATCTAGTGGCCGAGCGTCATCTCTATTTCTGCAACATAAGTCGTGCTGTAGAAACATTTGACAACATAAGTCGTGTTGCAGAAATATTTGCAACAGAGATCGTGTTGCTGAAATTTTTCGCAACAGAGATGGTGTTGCTGAAATTTTTGTAGATTTTTTTTGCAACAAAGGTCAAGTTGCAGAAAATTTATGCAAACAAAAATAATGTTCTTCCGGGGAGGCGACAACCATGGACGCCAGTGCTCCTCCGAGGCGACTGTATCGGCGTGCTTGCCGACGGCAGGCCTCGATGGCGGCATCGAAGCAACATGGGGGAGGCGTCACCTTGGGGGAGGGGGCTCGGGAGGAACACAGGACGACTGCTTGTGCTTGTCATCAGCCTCGTCAACATGCTTGTCGGCGGCCTCTGTGGCGTGCTTGCCATCGGCGGCGGTTGTGCTTGTCGGTGGCATCGTTGGAGTGTTTACTAGCAGCGGTGATCTGAGCAGCACATGGGGGCTTTGGATTAATGGGGGCTCGGGAGGAGCACGCGAGGCGGGGATCCAGATCCCGCGACACACCAATTGTTGCGGTAGGGGAGATTGCAACAACTACTAGAGTTGCAAAACTTAATCTACGTAATACGTTGCTCCTGAGCTATCTGACTAAAATCAGATCCAACGGCTACGGAGGCTGCGGATGCATGCGCTGTTGCCAGTCGGATGATTAGAATCATTTCCCTATAATTATTCACATGTCAACTATATACCAAATAAAAAGCCCTTTCTTTTCATCTGAAAAGAGCTTACCAACATAACAATAACATATACAGAAGGGAATCTTCTCAAAATGTAGAGAAGGGAGGAAAGGCAAAGGAAATAATATAGTATACTTTATGCATTGCAATGACACAATATTCCAAGCCCATGGCATGAGTCGCTTTAGACATTTCCAAGATTAATTACCATACAACTAACCTCCATCCTTCCAAATCAAGAGACTTAATTGCTGCTATATGGTCTGGGATCTTTTGTGAAGATTATTTTGTGATGGCATAGATTGAGAAAAATAGGGACTTTTGCCCCTTCATGAATCCATATTTTTTAGTGAAAGATGTAGGCAGTCATTACCTAGATTGATGTTGCCGACATTCTAGCCCATGGCAAGGCCAACGAAGGATCAATGTTTTGAGGTCGATCAAATGCTTGTCTTGCCAGTTGCTTGTCAGCTGAATGTCTATAAATATGAAGGTCAATCTGGTAGTTACCTTCCTGCTAGAAAAAAAAAGCCAACCAGACAACCAACTACTGCCTTAATAGTACTCCTAGTACGGTATGCCCAAGCTCCAAAGGCTGACATATCCAAGGGCAGTGCGATAAGAGAGTGCTTCTTTATGGATTGAGATCCAGTGCCTTGACTGAGCCAAGGCACCAGCGAATAGTGTCGTGCCTTGCCCCCCATTTCTGTCCGTCGGATCAAGAGTCGATGGTCGGATGAACATGAACAGGGGCACTGCTACAGGAACTATCCACAGTACAATCTGCTACATAGTTCTTTCACAGATCGGTGCTACAGTACATAATCTACAGTGCGTGATCTTGTCTGTCCGTTTCCAATCCAACGGCCAAGTCAGCAAGGCACCACACTATTCATCGGTGCCTTGGCTCAGTCAAGGCACCGGATCTCAATCCCTTCTTTATAGCCTGATTACTCGACACTAAATCCAATGTAACCACATCCTTAATAACCGGTTCCAGAATCAAACCACACAATGACAGTTTTTATGGATGCCCCATGTTGTATAGAAAACATACCGAAAAAGGATTCCCTGCTTTGTATTCCAAAGCACCAACACCGAACATAGCATACGCTGGGGCGAGCAGCACAACAAGTCAAAGAAAAAGAAAAAGAAACAATGCCAACATCGGCAGCTCGAAAAAGCGCGGAAGACCCACTTCCGCTGCGCCCTCTGAAATCTACCCACCACAATCCTAGGCTCCGATCCTCCGCGTACCAAGCAGCACCTCCAGGAAAGAATGCGACGCCGACGACGCTACTGCTCGGACGTGTCCTAGGGTTTCCCCCGGCACGCGGAGGGTAGAGGGGAATGAAGGCCACCGATACCCTTCAGGGAGGAATGGTGGCACCCGCAGGCGTCACCGTATCGTAGCCGGAAGACCCGACGAGGATTTCTCCCAACTCCAGACCCCACCGCCAAATCGGATCGGAGCTAACCAGCCAGCTCGCTGCCCACCAGCATGCGCCACCACGGTCGCAACGCCACCCACGCCGCCTCACTGAGATCACCACCAGGAGGCCAAAATGTTGGGGAACGTTGCATAAAATAATATATTTTTTCTACGTTCACCAAGATCAATCTATGAGTTCATCTAGCAACGAGAGAGAGAGATGCACCTACATACCCTTGTAGATTGCGTGCGGAAGCGTTCAAGAGAACGGGGTTGAGGGAGTCATTCTCGTCGTGATCCAAATCACCGGAGATCCTAGCGCCGAACGGACGGCACCTCCGCGTTCAACACACGTACGGTCAGCGTGATGTCTCCTCCTTCTTGATCCAGCAAGAGGGGAAGGAGAGGTTGATGAAGATCCAGCAGCACGACGGCATGGTGGTGGATGCAGCAGGGTTCCGACAGGGCTTCACCAAGCAACTACGGGAGGAGGAGGTGTAGCAGGGAGGGGAGGGAGGCGCCAGGGTGTTGGGTGCGGCTGCCCTCCCACCCCTCCTCTTTATATAGGGACCCCAGGGGGGGCGCCGGCCCTAGAGATGGGATCTCTAGGGGGCGGTGGCCAAAGGGGTGGAGTGCCCCCCAAGGCAAGTGGAGGCGCCCCCTCCCCTAGGGTTCCCAACCCTAGGCGCAGAGGGAGGCCTAGGGGGGCGCACTAGCCCACCAGGGGCTGGTTCCCCTCCCACTTCAGCCCATGGGGCCCTCCGGGATAGGTGTCCCCACCCGGTGGACCCCGGGGACCTTTCTGGTGGTCCCGGTACAATACCGGTGGACCCCGAAACTTTCCCGATGGCCGAAACTCGACTTCCCATATATAATTCTTTACCTCCGGACCTTTCCGGAACTCCTCGTGACGTCCGGGATCTCATCCGGGACTCCGAACAACTTTAGGTTTGCTGCATACTCATATTCATACAACCCTAGCGTCACTGAACCTTAAGTGTGTAGACCCTACGGGTTCGGGAGACATGTAGACATGACCGAGACGGCTCTCCGGTCAATAACCAACAGCGGGATCTGGATACCCATGTTGGCTCCCACATACTCCTCGATGATCTCATCGGATGAACCACGATGTCGAGGATTCAAGCAATCCCGTATACAATTCCCTTTGTCAATCGGTACGTTACTTGCCCGAGATTCGATCATCGGTATCCCAATACCTCGTTCGATCTCGTTACCGGCAAGTCACTTTACTTGTACCGTAATGCATGATCCTGTGACCAGACACTTGGTCACTTTGAGCTCATTATGATGATGCATTACCGAGTGGGCCCAGAGATACCTCTCTGTCATACGGAGTGACAAATCCCAGTCTCGATCCGTGTCAACCCAACAGACACTTTCGGAGATACCTGTAGTGCACCTTTATAGTCACCCAGTTACGTTGTGACGTTTGGTACACCCAAAGCACTCCTACGGTATCCGGGAGTTACATGATCTCATGGTCTAAGGAAAAGATACTTGACATTGGAAAAGCTCTAGCAAACGAACTACACGATCTTTGTGCTATGCTTAGGATTGGGTCTTGTCCATCACATCATTCTCCTAATGATGTGATCCCGTTATCAATGACATCCAATGTCCATAGTCAGGAAACCATAACTATCTGTTGATCAACGAGCTAGTCAACTAGAGGCTCACTAGGGACATGTTGTGGTCTATGTATTCACACATGTATTACGATTTTCGGATAGTACAATTATAGCATGAATAAAAGAAAATTATCATGAACAAGGAAACATAATAATAATCCTTTTATTATTGCCTCTAGGGCATATTTCCAACAGTCTCCCACTTGCACTAGAGTCTGTGATGAATCGAACACCCATAGAGTTCTGGTGTTGATCGTGTTTTGCTCGCGGAAGAGGTTTAGTCAATGGATCTGCGACATTCAGATCTGTATGTACTTTGCAAATATCTATGTCTCCATCTTGAACATTTTCACGGATGGAGTTGAAACGACGCTTGATGTGCCTGGTCTTCTTGTGAAACCTGGGCTCCTTAGCAAGGGCAATAGCTCCAGTGTTGTCACAGAAGAGAGTGATTGGCCCCGACGCATTGGGTATGACTCCTAGGTCGGTGATGAACTCCTTCATCCATATTGCTTCATGCGCTGCCTCCGAGGCTGCCATGTACTCCGCTTCACATGTAGATCCAGCCACGACGCTCTGCTTGCAACTGCACCAGCTTACTGCTCCACGATTCAACATATACATGTATCCGGTTTGTGACTTAGAGTCATCCAGATCTGTGTCGAAACTAGCGTCAACGTAACCCTTTACGACGAGCTCTTCGTCACCTCCATAAACGAGAAACATGTCCTTTGTCCTTTTCAGGTACTTCAGGATATTCTTGACCATTGTCCAGTGTTCCTTGCCGGGATTACTTTGGTACCTTCCTACCAAACTTACGGCAAGGTTTACATCAGGTCTGGCACACAGCATGGCATACATAATAGATCCTATGGCTGAGGCATAGGGGATGACACTCATCTCTTCTTTATCTTTTGCCGTGGTCGGGCATTGAGCCGAGCTCAATCTCACACCTTGCAATACAGGCAAGAACCCCTTGGACTGATCCATTTTGAACTTCTTCAAAATCTAATCAAGGTATGTGCTTTGTGAAAGACCTATGAGGCATCTCGATCTATCCCTATAGATCTTGATGCCTAATATGTAAGCATCTTCTCCAAGGTCCTTCATTGAAAAACACTTATTCAAGTAGGCCTTAATGTTGTCCAAAAGTTCTATATCATTTCCCATCAAAAGTATGTCATCTACATATAATATGAAAAATGCTACAGAGCTCCCACTCACTTTCTTGTAAACGCAGGCTTCTCCATAAGTCTGCATAAACCCAAACGCTTTGATCATCTCATCAAAGCGAATGTTCCAACACCGAGACGCTTGCACCAGCCCATAAATGGATCGCTGGAGCTTGCACACCTTGTTAGCATTCTTAGGATCGACAAAACCCTCCGGCTGCATCATATACAGTTCTTCCTTAAGATAGCCGTTAAGGAATGCCGTTTTGACGTACATCTGCCATATCTCATAATCATAGTATGCGGCAATTGCTAACATGATTCAGACGGACTTCAGCTTCACTACGGGAGAGAAAGTCTCATCGTAGTCAACCCCTTGAACTTGCCGATAACCCTTAGCGACAAGTCGAGCTTTATAGATGGTAACATTACCATCCACGTCCGTCTTCTTCTTAAAGATCCATTTGTTTTCTATCGCTCGCCGATCATCGGGCAAGTCTGTCAAAGTCCATACTTTGTTTTCATACATGGATTCTATCTCGGATTGCATGGCTTCAAGCCATTTGTTGGAATTTGGGCCCGCCATTGCTTCTTCATAGTTCGAAGGTTCACCGTTGTCTAACAACATGATTTCCAGGACAGGGTTTCCATACCACTCTGGTGTGGAACGTGTCCTTGTGGACCTACGAAGTTTAGTAGCAACTTGATCCGAAGTACCTTGATCATCATCATTAATTTCCTCTCTAGTCGGTGTAGGCACCACAGGAACATTTTCCTGAGCTGCACTACTTTCCGGTTCAAGAGGTAGTACTTCATCGAGTTCTACTTTCCTCCCACTTACTCCTTTCGAGAGAAACTCTTTTTCCAGAAAGTATCCGTTCTTGGCAACAAAGATCTTGCCTTCGGATCTAAGGTAGAAGGTATACCCAATGGTTTCCTTAGGGTATCCTATGAAGACGCATTTTTTCCGACTTGGGTTCGAGCTTTTCAGGTTGAAGTTTCTTGACATAAGCATCGCATCCCCAAACTTTTAGAAACGACAGCTTAGGTTTCTTTCCAAACCATAATTCATACGATGTCGTCTCAACGGATTTAGACGGAGCCCTATTTAAAGTGAATGTACCTGTCTCTAGAGCGTATCCCCAAAATGATAGCGGTAAATCGATAAGAGACATCATAGATTGCACCATATCCATAGAGTGCGATTATGACGTTCGGACACACCGTTACGCTGAGGTGTTCCAGGCGGCATGAGTTGTGAAACGATTCCACATTTTCTTAAGTGCGTACCAAATTCGTGACTTAAATATTCTCCTCCACGATCTGATCGTAAGAACTTTATTTTTCGATCACGTTGATTCTCTACTTCATTCTGAAATTCCTTGAACTTTTCAAAGGTCTCAGACTTGTGTTTCATCAAGTAGACATACCCATATCTACTTAAGTCATCAGTGAGAGTGAGAACATAACGATATCCTCCGCGAGCCTCGACGCTCATTGGACCACACACATCAGTATGTATGATTTCCAATAAGTTGGTTGCTCGCTCCATTGTTCCGGAGAACGGAGTCTTGGTCATTTTGGCCATGAGGCATGGTTCGCATGTGTCAAATGATTCATAATCAAGAGACTCTAAAAGTCCATCAGCATGGAGCTTCTTCATGCACTTGACACCAATGTGACCAAGGCGGCAGTGCCACAAGTAGGTGGGACTATCGTTATCAACTTTACATCTTTTGATATTCACACTATGAATATGTGTAACATTACGTTCGAGATTCATTAAGAATAAACCATTGACCATCGGGGCATGACCATAAAACATATCTCTCATATAAATAGAACAACCATTATTCTCGGATTTAAATGAGTAGCCATCTTGCATTAAACGAGATCCAGATACAATGTTCATGCTCAAACTTGGCACTAAGTAACAATTATTGAGGATTAAAACTAATCCCGTAGGTAAATGTAGAGGTAGCGTGCCGACGACGATCACATCGACCTTGGAACCATTCCCGACGCGCATCGTCACCTCGTCCTTCGCCAGTCTCCGCTTATTCTGCAGCTCCTGCTGTGAGTTACAAATGTGAGCAACGGCACCGGTATCAAATACCAGGAGTTACTACGAGTACTGGTAAGGTACACATCGATTACATGTATATCAAATATACCTTTAGTGTTGCCGGCCTTCTTGTCCGCTAAGTATTTAGGGCAGTTCCGCTTCCAATGACCCTTCCCTTTGCAATAAAAGCACTCAGTCTCAGGCTTGGGTCCATTCTTTGACTTCTTCCCGGCAACTGGCTTACCGGGCGCGGCAACATCTTTGCCGTCCTTCTTGAAGTTCTTCTTACCCTTGCCCTTCTTGAACTTGGTGGTTTTATTGACCATCAACACTTGATGTTCTTTCTTGATTTCTACCTCTGCTGACTTCAGCATTGAAAATACTTCGGGAATAGTTTTCACCATCCCCTGCATATTGTAGTTCATCATAAAGCTCTTGTAGCTCGGTGGGAGCGACTGAAGGATTCTGTCAATGACCGCCTCGTCCGGGAGGTTAATGTCCAGCTGGGACAGGCGGTTGTGCAACCCAGACATTTTGAGTATGTGCTCACTGACAGAACTGTTTTCCTCCATCTTACAACTATAGAACTTGTCGGAGACTTCATATCTCTCGACCCGGGCATGAGCTTGGAAAACCATTTTCAGCTCCTCGAACATCTCATATGCTCCATGTTTCTCAAAACTCTTTTGGAGCCCCGGTCCTAAGCTGTAAAGCATGCCGCACTGAACGAGGGAGTAATCATCAGCACGTGACTGCCAAGCGCTCATAACGTCTTGGTTCTCTGGGATGGGTGCTTCACCTAGCGGTCCTTCTAGGACATATGCTTTCTTGGCAGCTATGAGGATGATCCTCAGGTTCCGGACCCAGTCCGTATAGTTGCTACCATCATCTTTTAGCTTGGTTTTCTCTAGGAACGCGTTGAAGTTCATGTTGACATGAGCGTTGGCCATTTGATCTACAAGACATATTTTGCAAAGATTTTAGACTAAGTTCATGATAATTAAGTTCATCTAATCAAATTATTTAATGAACTCCCACTCAGATTTGACATCCCTCTAGTCATCTAAGTGTTACATGATCCGAGTCGACTAGGCCGTGTCCGATTATCACGTGAGACGGACTAGTCATCATCGGTGAACATCTCCATGTTGATCGTATCTTCCATACGACTCATGTTCGACCTTTCGGTCTCTGTGTTCCGAGGCCATGTCTGTACATGCTAGGCTCGTCAAGTTAACCCTAAGTGTTTTTGCATGTGTAAAATTGTCTTACACCCATTGTATGTGAACGTAAGGATCTATCACAACTGATCATCACGTGGTGCTTCGAAACGACGAACTTTAGCAACGACGCACAGTTAGGGGGAACACTTTCTTGAAATTATTATAAGGGATCATCTTATTTACTACCGTCGTTCTAAGTAAACAAGATGCATAAACATAATAAACATCACATGCAATTATATAGTAGTGACATGATATGGCCAATATCATATAGCTCCTTTGATCTCCATCTTCGGGGCTCCATGATCATCTTCGTCACCGGCATGACACCATGATCTCCATCATCATGATCTCCATCATCGTGTGTCCATGAAGTTGCTCGCCAACTATTACTTCTACTACTATGGCTAACGGTTTAGCAATAAAGTAAAGTAATTACATGGCGTCAAATCATTGACACGCAGGTCATACAATAATTAAGACAACTCCTATGGCTCCTGCCAGTTGTCATACTCATCGACATGCAAGTCGTGATTCCTATTACAAGAACATGATCTCATACATCACAATATATCATTCATCATTCATCACAACTTTTGGCCATATCACATGACATAGCAATTGCTGCAAAAACAAGTTAGACGTCCTCTAATTGTTGTTGCATCTTTTACGTGGCTGCAATTGGGTTCTAGCAAGAACATTTTCTTACCTACGAATAACCATAACGTGATTTTGTCAACTTATATTTACCCTTCATAAGGACCCTTTTCATCGAATCCGCTCCAACTAAAGTGGGAGAGACAGACACCCGCTGGCCACCTTATGCAACTAGTGCATGTCAGTCGGTGGAACCTGTCTCACGTAAGCGTACGTGTAAGGTCGGTCCGGGCCGCTTCATCCCACAATACCGCTGAAGAAAAATAAGACTAGTAGTGGCAAGCAAGTTGACAAGATCTATGCCCACAACAGATTTGTGTTCTACTCGTGCAATAGAGAACTACGCATAGACCTAGCTCATGATGCCACTGTTGGGGAACGTTGCATAAAATATTTTTTTTTTCTACGTTCACCAAGATCAATCTATGAGTTCATCTAGCAACGAGAGAGAGAGATGCATCTACATACCCTTGTAGATCGCGTGCGGAAACGTTCAAGAGAACGGGGTTGAGGAAGTCGTTCTCGTCGTGATCCAAATCACCGGAGATCCTAGCGCCGAACGGACGGCACCTCCGCGTTCAACACACGTACGGTCAGCGTGACGTCTCCTCCTTCTTGATCCAGCAAGAGGGGAAGGAGAGGTTGATGAAGATCCAACAGCACGACGACGTGGTGATGGATGCAGCAGGGTTCCGGCAGGGCTTCGCCAAGCAACTACGGGAGGAGGAGGTGTAGCAGGGAGGGGAGGGAGGCGCCAGGATGTTGGGTGCGGCTGCCCTCCCACCCCCCTCTTTATATAGGGACCCCAGGGGGGGCGCCGACCCTAGAGATGGGATCTCTAGGGGGGCAAGGGGGTGGAGTGCCCCCCAAGGCAAGTGGAGGCGCCCCCTCCCCTAGGGTTCCCAACCCTAGGCGCAGAGGGGGGCCCAGGGGGGCGCACCAGCCCACCAGGGGCTGGTTCCCCTCCCACTTCAGCCCATGGAGCCCTCCGGGATAGGTGGCCCCACCCGGTGGACCCCCGGGACCCTTCCGGTGGTCCCGGTACAATACCAGTGGACCCCGAAACTTTCCCGATGGCCAAAACTCGACTTCCCATATATAATTCTTTACCTCCGGACCATTCCGGAACTCCTCGTGACGTCCGGGATCTCATCCGGGACTCCAAACAATTTTCAGTTTGCTGCATACTCATATTCATACAACCCTAGCGTCACCGAACCTTAAGTGTGTAGACCCTACGGGTTCGGGAGACATGTAGACATGACCGAGACGGCTCTCCGGTCAATAACCAACAGCGGGATCTGGATACTCATGTTGGCTCCCACATACTCCTCGATGATCTCATCGTATGAACCACGATGTCGAGGATTCAAGAAACCCCGTATACAATTCCCTTTGTCAATCGGTACGTTACTTGCCCGAGATTCGATCGTCGGTATCCCAATACCTCGTTCAATCTCGTTACCGGCAAGTCACTTTACTCGTACCGTAATGCATGATCCCGTGACCAGACACTTGGTCACTTTGAGCTCATTATGATGATGCATTACCGAGTGGGCCCAGAGATACCTCTCCGTCATACGGAGTGACAAATCCCAGTCTCGATCCGTGTCAACCCAACAGACACTTTTGGAGATACCTGTAGTGCACCTTTATAGTCACCCAGTTACGTTGTGACGTTTGGTACACCCAAAGCACTCATACGGTATTCGGGAGTTACATGATCTTATGGTCTAAGGAAAAAATACTTGACACTGGAAAAGCTCTAGCAAACGAACTACACGATCTTTGTGATATGCTTAGGATTGGGTCTTGTCCATCACATCATTATCCTAATGATGTGATCCCGTTATCAATGACATCCAATGTCCATAGTCAGGAAACTATAACTATCTGTTTTTTTTGAGGAATTAGTGACAGTGGGAGAGGCTCCCACTGACTTTGTATTACTCACAACAGAACAGTTACATTTGTGTTACATAGGGTTCTTAGGCCCCCCGGCCATGATTAATACAAAAGCTAGCTGCCCAAACTAACAATGAAATCAGAGAGGAAAGGATGAACGTTCTCAGGACAGTTGTGAGTCACCAAACCCAGCATATGTTTGAATCTAGCTAACCATGCCCCGAAAGAATGTGGGATCCCCCTGAAATGTTGGTTGTTCCTTTCCATCCACAGGCTCCAAGCAGCAAGCAAGAAGATGTCCATGAATAGCGGCCGACGCCAGTCATCTCTACCACCATGCAAGATGGCAAGCCTGTTGGTCCCCCCTGGCCACGTCAGACCGATCTTACTCCAACATTGTTGGGCAAAAGGGCACGTGAAGAAGAGATGTTCCACGGTTTCCTCGGGTGGGTTTTGGCAGAGCATGCAGGTATAGTTGCCCCCATCCACATTATAGTGCTGCCGCTTCAGCATATTCCTGGTGTTCAACCGATCTACCATAAGCAGCCACCCAAACATCTTGAACTTGACCGGGCATTTGGATTTCCATAGCCATCCAAAGGCCTCATCAGCCATTACCTGCCTGAAGCAGTGGATATAGTATTTCTTAGACGAGTATCGTCCCAGGTCACAGACCCAAGTATCAACCGATCCACTATCCAGACCGACGTGTGCGGACCCTTGCTGTATCTCTCTGATCTCTTCCCTGGCCTGGATCGAAAGAGGCAGACTGAAGATCGCGGCAGGATCAGTGGATCTGAGGATCTTGGCAACAGAATCATCCTCATTCAGAGCATATGAGAATGCCCGCGGATGCGTATCCATCAATGCGGAGGCTGGGTCTCCAAACCAGACATCCTTCCAGAATAGTGAGGTGCGACCATCTCCGGGAACGACCCTGGTGATCCCACGGAAGATTCCACTGAGCTGCATTACATCTTTCCACCAGAAGGAACCCACTGGCTCGGTGGTGTGCGGCACCTTGTTCGGGTAGTACGTCTCCCAGATCAGCTGAACCCAGGGTACATCCTCACGATTGTAGAATTTGAACAAGTATTTTAGGAGAAGCGCGGTATTTTGTATTCTGACATCAATAACACCAAGGCCACCACACCGTTTCGGTCGACAGACAAGCTCCCATGCAACAAGGGAGTTGGATTTGATCCCATCATCAGAATTTTTTGCCCATAGACAATAGCGGCGGAGTTTGTCCAGGTGTTCAACTATTTTTGGGTGTAGCTTGATCGTACACATTGCATATATCAACATGGAGGTGACCACCGAATTGACCAACGTTAGTTTGGCCCCCGACGACATCAGTGATAGGGCAGTGGAAGTTTTCCTCTCAACCGAATGAACTAATGGCATGAGATCAAGAACAGTCGGCCTCGTCGTCCCCATGGGAAGACCAAGGTATGTAAACGAGAGGGAACCAACCGAGCAACCAAACACTTCCGCCAACCCCCCGGCATGCTGGTGGTCAACGTTGATGGGTATGAGGGTCGATTTATGGAAGTTAATTTTGAGCCCTACCGAAGCCGCATAATCCTCCAAGATAAGTTTCATGCGGATTGCCTGTGTAGGACAAGCTTGCATAATCAAGATCGTGTCGTCAGCATACTGCACCACCGGGAAGTCACCTGCATTTTCACGTGGAATGGGAAGCTATAGCAATCCCTGAGCATAAGCATCATTGATCGCAGCTTGTAGCAGATCAGCTGCAAGAACAAAGATTAGTGGCGACAGAGGGTCACCCTGGCGTACTCCACATTTGCATTTGAATTTCCGGCCAGGAACGCCATTCAAGAGGACTGACGAAACTCCCGAGCCAAAAATCAGTTCCATCCAGCCCAGCCACCTATCATCAAAACCCATATGTTTCATGATTTCCAACATGGGGGCATGCTCGATCGTGTCAAAGGCCTTAGCAAAGTCTAGTTTGAGCAATATGATCTCTCTCCCAGACGAGTGGCACTGATGAATGTACTCGTACGACCACGCGAGACAATCCTGGATGGTCCTGCCTTTGATAAACCCATACTGATTCCTGTGAATAATTTTTAGAATCACTTTCTGCAGTCGGTTCGCCAGGATCTTTGTAATGACTTTCAGACAACAGTTCAGTAAGGTGATTGGTCTGAAGTCATTAGCCGTCTCCGGAGAGAATTTTTTTGGAATCAAGGTGATATAACCCTCACTTATGCTAGTGATATCCAGACCACCTGCATGAAATGCATGACAGAGCTCATAGAAATCTGTCTTGATAATTTGCCAGCACTTCTTAAGGAAACAGCCATTAAACCCATCCGGGCCAGGTGCTCTGTCATTCGGCATTTCCTTAACAACAGCATCTATTTCATCATTAGAGAAGGGCGCGCTCAGCTGATCCAACCCATCAATCCTGCGGATGATCCTAAAAAGATCAAATTTCATGTTGGTAGGTTTAGAAGAACCCAAACGGTCCCTGTATGTATTGAACAGTACCCCCTCCTTGCCAACATGGTCATGTATTTCGACCTCCCCAACTCTGAGCATGGCAATAGTGTTGTGTCTGTACCTCTCTGTGGCCAAAGACTAAAAGAGCTTTGTGTTTTCATCGGCAAAACGAAAGTACCTGATCGTATACCTCTTTCGCCAGTACTCATTCTGGTTTTTGAGCAAGGCCTGTAGATGGTTTTTCAGTATCTTCATGAAGTTTGACTCCTGAACATATAGGGGTCGTCTGTCCTCAAGTGCATCCATGTTTGCCAGAACCTCATTACTGATTTGAATCAGAACTTTAAGTTTGGAGACACCCTTACTCCAACGCTTGAGATCATATCTCAGAATTTTAAGCTTTTTGCAAATTCGTGCCGCCGCATTGGGTGCGTGACATGATTTAGACCATGATCCAGCAACAACCTCCATGAACCTCCATGATCCAGCAACTATAACTATCTGTTGATCAACGAGCTAGTCAACTAGAGGCTCACTAGGGACATGTTGTGGTCTATGTACTCACACATGTATTACGATTTCCGGATAGTACAATTATAGCATGAATAAAAGACAATTATCATGAACAAGGAAACATAATAATAATCCTTTTATTATTGCCTCTAGGGCATATTTCCAACACAAAAGAATGATGAGAGGAGGCGTTGGATGACGGGAGCAGCAACGCCATAGCCGCGCGGGAGGGAACCACCTCCTTCGCCGTCGTGCAGGAGGCTTGTGCCTCCGGCACCGTCATGCTCGCCGTCCGGACGCAGCAGCAGGGCATACCAGGGCACCCCTGGCCCGGCCAGGCCCGAATCGGGCCCGCTAAGCCCCGCCGGCCACGCTGCAGCAGGGCGGCGCCAGCACCGCCAGCCCCCAACGCCCGTCGCCGCTCCCGCGCCTCCTGGAAGCCACGCCGCCAACCCGCCCCGCCGTCGGCCTGCACGGACCCAGATGGGGCCCGAAGGGCCCAAATCTGGGCCGAGCGGGCGCCGCCAGGCCGCGCTGCCGCCAACAGCGACGCTGTCGTCCAGCCGATCTCCCGCGCCGCGTTAGGGAGCCCCGCCGCCCCGTCGGACCGCCACCGCCTAGGGAGCACCCCCCGGCGCCCTCCGCCCCGTGCCGAAGAGCAACCGAGAGGGGAATGGCCGGGGGCCGCCGCCACCAGCGGTGAACGCCGGCAACGGCGGCGGGGAGGGGGGAGTGAGGGAGAGCTGGCGGAGGAGGATCTGGGGCGCGGCCGGTCGCCTGCGGGGCGACGCGGTCGCGAGAGCTTGAGGTTTTTTTTTCCCGTCTTCTTCCTTCGCAAAAACTCCCATAAGAAGCTAGCATCTGATGAACAAAGAAGTATACCAAACAATGGGGACAACGGTTATTCTTCTCATGCTACAAATGGGAACAAGACAAATAGCAATATCAGTATGTGAAAATTGTGAAAATTAGCTTCCCCCAGGCCCAGAGTGAGATGCAAAGCTCGTTGATATGAGAGTGTTGCACAATTTCTAGCAGACAAACATGTACTCCGTATTACTAGTCACTTCATGCTGGAAAGTTATTGGACCATATAAAGTTATAAACTAATCATCGCACATGAAAGCATTAATTTAGATGAACAGATGAGCAGCCAAAAAGCGAATGAGAGATTCGCAGGTGCTGGTTCCTTGTTTGAGGAGGGAAAAGCTACTTTGGTCAGGGAAGTGGTCGTCTGTGAAGGCGATGGCGCAGAGTGTGAGAAATCAGTAGTCGGGTCAATGTAGTAGCCCAATCGGCTAGATGGTAATCTTGCAAATGGAACATATCTGCATTAATATTCTTAGGTATCATATGAAACGAAATAATATGATAGAAACAGTTATATGAGAAAACTGTCTTTGCTTAGCAAGGCTTTTGGAATCTGTAACCCTGATAGAGCAAGGAAATGAGCCACAAAAATGTTGTGCATCATGAGGTTCTGAATAGTGTATATGTAAACGGCAAAACTTACCGTGTTGATCCCAAATAGATGGTCACGGCACCTGAAACTGAAAGCAAAATTATTCTGGGTTTGGCCTCTCCAACACAGCGATGAGATACAGTATTCTGATCCTACATAGAACTTAATATACTTTGTCAGGCTGATTGGGAAATCAAAGCTGCAAATTAGTACTCCCTCCGTTCCTAGATATAACTTATATTTAAAAGAAAGGGCTTTCTATTTGGTATATAGTTCATGAATATCCAAGACATCTCTGAATTTTATCTTGTATACACCCCCCTCCGTTCCTAGAGTTAGGAACGGAGGGGGGTGTATACAAGATAAAATTCAGAGATGTCTTGGATATTCATGAACTATATACCAAATAGAAAGCCCTTTCTTTTCACCTGAAAAGAGCTTACCAACATAACAATCAACCTGTACAGAAGGGAGGAAATGCAAAAGGAATTAACATATACTTTATGCATCGAAGAAACGACACAATATTCCAAGCCCATGGCGTGAGTCGCTTTAGACATTTCAAACCGATGTCGAAAAGAATGTACCAACAATTTGACCGGTAAAAACGCCTAGGCTGGTCGGCTCGACGACCGTTCCGGTTTCTAAAACTATGCTCCCACCAGCCCTTGGCACTTTCTCCGCCATAACCTAACTTTTCCTTTTTTTTTTGAAACTCATTACCTAACTTTTCCTAGCCCTACAAAAAAAAACTTTCCTCGACGTACTCCCTCCGTTTTTATTTAGTTCGTATATTAGCTTTGGTCAAAGTCAAGCTTTACAAAGTTTGACCAAGTTTATGAACAAAAATATAAAGATATACAATAACAAATCAACAACATTAAATTTATTAGTAAATGTACTTTCACATCATATAGATTTGTTATGATAAATGTCTATATTGTTATCTATAAACTTGGTCAAACTTTACAAAGTTTGACTTCAGTCAACTCTATATGCAGAGTAAATAAAAACGGAGGGAGTAATTCATGCACAGGACTTCAATAACCGAAAGAAATGTAACAGCTGAACGGTTTACACCTAACCCATCCATAAAGCTCAGAGAGAGAGAGAGATAGAGAGACAGCCGAGAGAAAAAATCCAGAGAGAAAAATGCGGCTTACGCGTCCCGTCGGCCTCGCCGGAGGAGCGTTCCCACGACAGGCGTTGAACGGCTCTTTTCTCGCCGTTACCCTCGCCGTCGCCGTGCCGCGGCTGTGCCTCAACGGCAGCCAGCGGAAAAGCGTGCGCCTAACGGCGCATCGAATGGAAGGAAAGATGCGCCGTCCGTCCGTCCGTCATGTGGACTCTTCCCTCCCCTCGGCGGCTACGCGTCCCTCCCCAACCTCCCCATCCCCACGAGCACACACCACAGGGTCCCTGGGAGGCTGCACCAGACCGAACCTTCCGCGCTGTCTTTTCTCCCAGCCTAGCCGACACGGCGGCGGCGGCGGCGGGAGGAAGGCAAGGATCCGCGCCTTTGCTTGCGCGCCAGGTGAGCGCCCCTCCCCCCTCTCTTCTGCTCCGTGCCGCTCTCATGGATCTGGGTGAATCCGACGCGCCGTTCCTCTGATTTGGCCGCGCCTGTTTGCTTGCTCCCGCGGTTTTCGCTTTCGCCGTAGCAGTAAGCCGGTGCTGCTCCCGCCGCCTCCCCGTCCCCGCTAGGCAACCCCGAGCCGAGCGCGCGGGCTGCGCCCGCTGGCGCCGCCGCGGAGCTACCCGTAGCAGCCAGGTCGGTTTGTTGAAGAACTAGTGGTGGTATTGACTTTCTGATATTTAGCATTCCACTTGGCGTGGCGTGGTTCAGGAGCGTGCACGAGCTACCTATTTCCCCTTTGTCAATTCATTCATTCACTAATAGTTAGATTTTCTTGTGCGTTGCAGTAATGTTTAGACGCCCCCGTCTTCTGGTTATCTATGTGGTATAGCGTTTTTGTACTCACTCATTCCGACGTTCTAATAAATCCAAGGGTCGAGTTATTTAGCCGTGTTACAGCTTTGGTTGATTCACATAGATAAAATATGTGTGAGTGTTGATAGCAACGGCTGTTGAAACATACCTTTTGTAAGATTCTCCCATGGTAAGCGGTACCAAAAGCATGCCATGAGATTGAGATGTTAGGATTGATCATAATGCATTCGGCAATATGAACTCAAAGATATCACACATAGACACAAGCTATGGGAGAGTTGTATCCACACAACTACTTAAAAGCATCTCCAATTCTAGATACAGCTATAAATCCGAGCCAATGGGGGTACCTACCTACTGCACTTATAAAACTGCAATGTTGTAGAATGATGTGGGTGGTGTTTATAGAAAAGCTTATGCAGAGTAAGTATTGCTTGTATTGTTGTTTTTCTTCATGCTGCTTGAACTCTATCGATAGCCGATTTGTGATGTATCTGCCTAGTGCCTACTGTGCTTGCTACATGCGTTTGCTGTTGCTGTTAGCAGCTGAAATTTTATATAGTAGCACAAAAATCTGTTGGGAAAGCAATTCGGATTTCATGGAGGTTTGAGATGTTGATTTTTATGTGTTCACCTTAGATAGACAATGCCAGTAATGATGGACCATGGCTGTGCTGTTGGTAATCGACCCCTCTTATTCAGTTATTCTTCAGGATCATATTTTCAGGTTTATATATGCCCTTTGGTTTTGCTGTATAACTATAGCCGGTGATTGGTGGATTGTCCGATTGAGAATTTGAGATGCTTATGTATAAGTTGTCAAAAATTAATTCCCAGAATAGCTGAAAGATCGAAACAAGATAAGATGATAAGAGTCTTGTACCTTTGTCTAACTTTTTGTCTAAATTTGAGATGCTTATGTACATATGAGTTTGGACTAACTTTTTGCCTAAATTTGTGTAATGATCATCTGCTTTCTTTTGGACCTGTTTCTGTTTGTGCAGAATTCGGTGGCCAATGCCCAGTTCATATAAAGATTACAGTACAACAACCATTCCTGTGGAACATGGAACTTCAAGTCCGATAGTAAAATAGCTTGCCCTTGTTTTGTGAAGAAGATTTGAAGGAGGTTAGGACTGTTTCTACTATCTGAAGACTCCTGCTGAACAAAATGGTTCCTAATGGTAATGGAAACCTCAAAGCTGATATTCAACAAGTAGAGTCAAAGACATCAGAAAATGATCCCGGAGCCACAGATGTCAACAATCTTCCCACTCAAAATGTTTCAAAACAAGGAAATCAGCGGAGTGGGTGTCTGAACTTTGTGAATCGCTTTTCTAGTGGTGCCCACTTTAAGAAGTTGGGCCCTTCTCCTTCAGTCAAGTTTCGACAGCTTGCACTTCAGCGTGATGATTTTTCGCGTTCAATCCATTCTGACAACCATGACAATCACGAACATTTTCGATTAATCAGGAAAATTAACTGGGGCCATCTGTGGGCAATGGGCAAGGATTGGATAAGGCAGCCTCTTAACATGGCCCTTTTCGTCTGGATTGCTGTTGTTTCTGTATCTGGTGCAATACTCTTCATGGTTATGACTGGAATGCTGAATCATGCTTTGCCTAGCAAATCAGAAAGAGACGCCTGGTTTGAAGTGAACAATCAAATTTTGAATGCATTATTCACACTGATGTGCCTTTACCAACACCCAATGCGGATCTATAACTTTGTGCTTTTGTGTCGATGGGACCAAAAGGACATTTTAAGGCTTAGGAAAGAATACTGCAAAAATGGTACATACAAGCCTAATGAGTGGATGCACATGATGGTGGTTGTAGTCTTTCTTAATTTGAACTGCTTTGCCCAGTATGCCTTGTGTGGTCTCAACATAGGATACCGCAGATCTGAAAGGCCTCCTCTTGGTGTCGCCGTGACTATTTCTTTTGCATTTGGGGCCGCGTTATTCGCCAGTGTGTATAACATTGTCAGTCCTCTTGGGAAGGATTATGATGCAGATCTGAGAGAAGGTGATCCAGAAGCACAAGCTGGGGTCACCTCAACTGAAGGCGCCAGGCCAGCAACTTCAGGGAGGTCACTTGAGAGAAGATACTCTTTTCTTCAAAGCGAAGAGCGCCGTTTCGTGGAGAGCAGGCCTGAGTGGGTCGGCGGACTATCAGATTTCTGGGACAGCATAACCATTGCATACTTGTCAATTTTCTGCAGCTGCTGTGTGTTCGGGTGGAACGTGCAGAGGCTTGGATTCGGCAACATGTATGTCCACATTGCAACATTCCTGCTCTTTTGCCTGGCTCCGTTCTTCATCTTCAACCTGGCTGCAGTCAATATCAACAACGAAACCCTGCGAGAAGCGCTGGGGCTCACAGGCATCGCACTTTGCTTCTTCGGTTTGCTGTATGGTGGCTTCTGGAGAATACAGATGAGGAAGAGATTCAACCTCCCTGGGAACCCCTTCTGCTGCCGTAACCCCGATGTGACGGATTGCTTCCAGTGGCTGTGTTGCTGCTCATGCTCTCTTGCTCAGGAGGTGAGGACTGCTGATTACTATGACATTGCAGAGGAGAGGTCATACAGAGGGCAGGTAACCGGGGAGAGTCAGCGTGTGATGTCCCCATTGGCTCGTGAAGACGGTCTGCCGCTTTTCAAGTCAACTCCAGCCTCGCCGTACAGGGGCAGCACAGCTGGTCAGTCCATTTTCATCATGGAGAGCCCATCAGCTCCACGGAGGTCGTCCGGTGCAACCCCTCCCGGCGCTTCGCCGACGAACGGCAACATGGTGATGAAGGCGCCTGCTCCATCTGTTGTACACAGAGAAGGTGAAGATGAATCGTAGCATGTGGCGGCCCAGTTTGCTTATCATGAGGTCACGAGTCTTGCTCAGTCCATGAGAATGTGAGATGGACATGTATATTTGCTGTAAAGAAAATTTACCACGCCTCTCTTCATCCGTGGCTGAGTTTTTCTTTTTCTTTTTGGGTGCTGATCGCTCTTCCGTGGGAGATGCATAGAGTATTCAGTAATTCTGTAGATTTCTGCAGTGCAAACTCTCTTTTGAGGTGGAATGGCGTGATTGGTCTCCGTATGTTTATTACAGTAGTATTTGGCTGGAGACGTCATGGCTAACAACTGAACGTGACGCTGCTATCGGTAACCTTGGAAAAGAAGTCGTTTCAACTCACTGTTTTCTTGCGCAGGAGGCTGTTCTGATGTACCCTGCCCTCAAAAAACATACCGTATGTGTGGTGATGAGCCCATTTCTTGGAGGTAATAGCACCCCAGGTACCCTAACTTGCACGGGATGTGATGATCTAGTCCCAAACTTGCAAAAATTGACCAAGCCATACCCCAACTTGCATCTCACGTGATGTTTTAGTCCCAGACCAATCACAGCGCGTCAATTGGCTGCCAAGTGGCTGGACCGGTCAGCGCGCACAGTTTTGCACAAAACCCCCTGCCGTTTGCCTGATTCAACCCGCGCCACCTGCTCCCCTCGGCCGCCTCGCGCGACGGAAGGCTGCACCCGTCGAGGAGTTCCAGTGGCTCGGGCTGACGCTGTTCGTCGCCGTCCCGTTCCCAGGCACAGGAGCATGGACCGGCGCCATCATCGCGTCCGTCCTGGGCATGCCGTTCTGGTCAGGCTTGTCCGCCAACTTCGTGGGAGTGGTTCTCGCGGGGTTGCTGGTAAACTTGCTCATGAACCTCGGTCTGAAGTACGCCATTGGCACCGGGGTGCTCCTCTTCATTGTATCAACTGTCATGTGGGGTGCCCTTCGGGGTGTGAAGAAATCGTTGAATACGAAATGATGCTCTAGCTGAATGAATCCACACTGAAATTTTTTGCGGTCCGTTGAAAGGAGTTTATTTGTAATAACCCTTGCGAGGCCTGTTTGATGAGTTGCAAAGACCATTTCTGCTCCGCTTTCCCTCCGTGCAGTAAACCGTCAGCTCATAGTCTTTTGCTTGCAGTTATTCGTCAAAGATTCAGAGTAACCGAAGTAGTAGTGAACAGATGTTGTGTTTCGCTGAATCCCTTGTGTTTGTAGCAACAGTGGATGGTTGAGATCCAAATCGTAAGATGGTGTCACTCAAGATGGAAGTTTGTAACTAGAATTTCATGTCACAAACTTGTCTTTGTGGTAGCTGCAGGACGGAAGCTTCACTGCCGTAACATAGCGCAGACGGCAGATCCATCCATGTTACGAAACTAGAATGGGTTTTTTACAGTACAGTTTTTTTGTAACAGCATTCCGTAAGATGGTTGTGTTCCGTTCCGTCTAAAGAAGAAGAAGGCGTAGCTGGTGAACATTGGCGGTACTGCCTCCCTCGGTGCATGCTGATCAAAAAGAGAGATCCAAACGAGTAAAAACCATTGCACAGAAATGAAATTACCGAAGGGAAGCAAGGGGAGATGATACA
>NC_041381.1:549340825-549341468 GCF_002162155.2 Triticum dicoccoides | reverse complement strand
TAAAACAAAATGTACCAGGCATGGATTCATGTAAGTGCTTCCTTAGCAGTCTCTACCATTAGACAAAGTGATAAGTATAAGCACTACAATTTCATCGTATGGACATACTATCAAAGAGGTAATTTCATGATTGACTGATCAATATTGCTGAAGTAAACATAAGTAAGAGATATAAAAGGTTGACAAAATGAAGCAGTAGGGCAACGTCAAAACTGACCTGATAGCTCTTGTGAAACTCAGGTGATTGATCATTGGAATTGTATATAGTCTCAGCATTATTGAGAGGAGCCGATAAGTCGGAATAGTTCGTCTGGTCTGCAGCCTGGCGTGCCCCAGCTCTGCTGCGGGGCGCCGGGGTGGCCGCGGTGCTGCGGCGAGGAGCAGGCGTACGCGATGGCCTGCAGCCTGGCGCCGGCCCTCGAGCTCGCGCGCGCGCCCGGCTCCAGCAGCCTCGACGCGGTGGCGTGCACGAGGCGGCTCCGCTTGGGGCTCCTCGCCGGCAGGTCGGCACTGTGGTGGCTCCACGGCGCGTGCGTGGGCGAGCCGGGCGCGGGCGGGCGCCGGCTCGGCGGCAGCATCACGACCACCGGTGCCGGCTCATTGTCTCCTCCCCCCGCCGACGCCTCCACCTTCGTCTGCTTCT
>NC_041381.1:549269227-549340446 GCF_002162155.2 Triticum dicoccoides | reverse complement strand
AGGCGCGCGACGACGCCGGGAGGGGCGGCACCAGCTTTGCCATCGGCTCCAGCGGCCGCGCTCGGCGCGTGACGAGGAAGCTGCGGGGCCGACGGAGAGGGCGGCGGCGGCGGCGCGAGCCTGCGGAGCGAGGAGCTGCGGGCGGCCGAGGGGAGCAGGCGGCGCGGGTTGAATTAGGCAAACGGTAGGGGCTTTTGTGCAAAACTGCGCGCGCTGACCGGCCCAGCCAATTGGCGCACTGTGATTGGCCTGGGACTAAAACATCACATGAGATGCAAGTTGAGGTATGGCTTGATCAAGTTTTGCAAGTTTGGAACTAGATCATCACATCCCGTGCAAGTTAGGGTACCTTGGGTGCTATTACCTCCATTTCTTGCTCACCAATCACGAATCGGACGACCATTTCACGTCCATTGAACTCCTTCATTCGGCGAGACGCACGCCACGTACGTACGTTTGACAGCTTCAGCACCGTCAGTCCATATCATTTCGTCATCTGAGTATCTGACGCTCAGAAGAAAATCGACACATCTCCACACCCTGCCGGGTCAACGAAAGCCACACTCCAGCATGCACAAGTGCGATTCACTTCACCAGGACTGGTTCTTTCTCGCCCTTCTCGATCGGTTCAACCGTTTTGACACGAGAGAGCAGCGTAGCGTCTCCTCCTTTCACAGTCCACCTCCAACGTGCAGAGCAGCCTGCACGCTCCTCCTGTTTCCCCGCGGGAGGCAGCTTCCCAGAAAGTTTTTACCCGGTTCCGAGGGCGTGCCACTGGTGCGTGAGGCGAGGGCCACACCGACTGACCGTCGTGCTGGCACGCACCCAGGCTGGCTGGTTGGTTGATTTCTCTCCGCTGACCCCTCGTCGCAGGGCTCCATCTCTCGTGAGTCGTGAACCAACCGTGCTTGGCAGCGTTGATTTTCCCTGCAATGTCTCGTCTCGTGAGGCTACACATCCACGGACGGAGTTTTTTCTTTGACATGAAGCATTCAAAGCCTCTCCGGGCACGTCAACCATGCACGTCGATCACGCGTCTGTACCTACTTCGCCGGTGCATCTTGGAGAGATTTGTCGCCGGGCGATCGACGTGGACGCCCAGCCGTGTAAAGCCGCTGCCTTGCAACTTAAGCCTGTGATGCGTCTGGGCAAACTGAGCCTATAAGTTTGGAGCTCGACAAGCTTTGATCTGCAGTAACTGAGCAATCAGAGAAGAGGTCAAGCGATCCGACAATCACTAGAGCTCCACACGTACCTCATTTCATCCCGAAAATGGGCCATGGTGACTTCCCCTGCCGTTGAAAACACAAACTGAGCATATACCCGGCCTGGGTGCGGTTTTGTCAATACGATCCGTCGAACCAGTCAATTTGATGACAAACTGAAATCACGGGATGCTTTACACAAGAGGCTGTCCCCCCCTCTCTAAGCTTTGGGGGTCAACTTCCATCCACTATTCTAGATTTTACTACGTGGATACCGAGCATCTCCAACAGACGCGCTATATTAGCGCCGTGCTGGAAAATTAGTGGTTTTTGCGCGCGCTACCGCTCCGGGCGCTCCAGTGGAAGCGCAAAAACCGCACGCGCGGCATTACTAGTTCAGCGCGCGGGCCGAAACACCATCGCGTGCCGTTTATTTGCTACGCCCGCTCCCGCGCGATGGACACTCGAGCGCCCGCTCGCAACTTCCACCTACCCCCATCCAGCCGCTGGCGCCGCTGCCACCCGCGCCACCCCATTTGTTCCGGCGACTGTTCCGGCGCTGCCCCAGCGTATCCCCGCGCCGCCGCTGCTTCCTCCGTCTCCCTCTAGTCGCCGCCGCCCCTCGCGCGCGGCATTCCTCTGACGAACAACGCTCTGCTGCCCACTACCGCTCGGCGCCCGCAAGGTGTTCGACAAAATGCTTGCAAGGTATGTATTGCTTCAACTTCACATTTTTTACATGAATTTGGTGCATGTTGTTTGTAGTTTTTATAGCCTAGTTTAAATTGAACATCGTAGATGAGTTTGTCATATGATTCTTCCGAAGAAGAATTTGATATTGAAGAGGAGGAGGATCTTGCAATGAATCCTAACTATGCACATCAATAAAAAAACCGAAGCACGGTGGTTCGGTTATGGGTCGGCAGAAAATTTGAAGGGATATGATCGATGCCCACAACAGATTGATCAAGCACTATTTTGCGGATCCTCCCGTGTACCCCGAGTCGTACTTCCGGCGCCGGTTTAGGATGAGCACCGAGTTGTTCAGACGCATTGCAGAGAAACTAGCGAGCCATGACTGGTTTTTTCAGCAAAGGAGGAATGCCGCCAGAGAGCTCGGGCATAGCACATTTCAAAAGGTGACAGCCGCTTTGCGTATGTTGGCATACGGTATCCCCGCTGATCTAGTTGATCATCACTTGGCCATGGGTGAGAGTCAAGCGATCATGTGTGTCAAGCGCTTCGCAGTCGGAATTGTGCAAGTGTTTGGCCAGGAGTATTTGAGATCTCCCAATGCCGAAGACGCCGCAAGGCTATTGAAGATGAACAAAGCTCGCGGCTTCCCAGGTATGCTTTGGCTCAATAGATTGCATGCATTGGAGTTGGAAGAATTGTCCTAGGCATGGGATGGCCAAGTCCATGGCCAAAAAAAGGTTTCAACTATAATCCTTGAAGTGGTGGCCGGTCAAGAGACTTGGATTTGGCATGCATTTTTTTGGAATGCCTGGATCTTTGAAATGACATCAACGTTGTTAATCGGTCACCACTGATGAATAAGATTACAAATGGTGAACTGCCACCTGTGTAGTTTGTAGCAAATGGTCGTACATAAAACTATGGCTACTATCTTGCGGATGACATCTACCCAAAGTGGCAAACATTTGTGAAGCCGTTGAAAAAACCGGAAGGTAAGAAAAACCTTGATTTCCACAATGCTCAAGCGGCGGCTAAAAAGATGTGGAGAGAGCTTTTGGGATTCTACAAGCCCAATTTGCTATTGTGAGAGGACCGGCTAGTTTTGGGATCAAAAGATGCTCTGGTACATCATGCACGCTTGTGTGATCATGCACAACATGATCATCGGTGAACATGGCCAAGATGTAGACTACTCTTAGTATGAGCTCTTTGGACATCCCGTGCGAGTGCAGCGGAGGGCTGCCAGAGTGGCCCGTTTTGTTACCTCCTATCATGCCATTCAACGTGCTGAAACGCATGATGATCTTTAGAAGGATCTCATCGAGAAGTGGTGGGCATGGAATGGCCGACAAAGTGCATCATGATTTATGCGTTTGATGTTGTATTATTGAACTATTTGTTGTATTGAAAGATAAACTATTTGTTTGAGTTGCAATAACGAAATTGAACTTTTTATTGTTGATTTATTTTGTTTGTCTTTGATCTTCTTGTTTGTGTTTGGAGTGCATATGTTATTTGTGCAAGAGCGCGTGCAGTATTTTTGCAGTGCCCGCTGGAGCTACTCACGCGCGCTAAAGTTTACAGCGGCCGCTGGAGCCAGCGCTCCGCGCCGCGCAAAAACAGGCGATCGACGCGCTGCAAAGGCTTTTTTAGCGCGCCGCGCGTTGGCGGCTGTTGGAGATGCTCTTAGAGACTAAATGTTGCAAACACAAAGTCAGCGTTCTAAGTGAAAACCTGCAATTTGGCCTCCAAGGAATAGGTCTGACGATTACATATGTGTGTTGTCTCCTTGCTAAAGGCATCGTCGTCATGGTAGAAGCTCTGACCTACATTCCTTAGACTTAGCAACAAGGGTTGATCCCCACTTCGGGATGGAGGGGTTTCATTTTATGATGAAGCTCCTATCACGATTGAGAGACTACCCAAACCAATTGCAATGGAAACTCACATACATGGGCGCTGGAATATTTGGCGGCAAACGACTGGAAAGATCTTTAGGTACATAAATCCCTTTCTAGATTCCTAGAAACACTTCTTCAGAGCAGATCTAGAGCTTCTAAGTCACAGGATTAGGGACAAACATATGGTTGCGTCCAAGATTTGTTAACATTTTTTTCCTAATTTCAATAGCTATGGTGTTTGCTAAAGCTGGCATTGGTTAACTTAGTCTTTGGGATTATATTTTTCTCTTTTCTTCCTGCCCACCTCCCCCTCGTTGTAACATACTTATAATTGATTAATAGAAAATTACCGTAGAGCAATTGTTCTACAGCCAGGGCCTAAAAAACAAGCGTTGATACCCTTCGGGGTGAAAGTATTTGAACTAGTATTCACTCGTTAGAACCGGCCACGTATGAAATTACCGACACATGTATAATTGATACGTCCATTTTGTATCATGCTTTTATATTGATATTTGTTGCATTATGGGCTGTTATTACACATTATAGCACAATAATTATGCCTTTTATCTCTTATTTTACAAAGTTTACATGAAGAGGGAGAATGCCGGTAGCTAGAATTCTAGACTGGAAAAGAAGCAAATCTGAGAGACATATTCTGCACAACTCCAAAAGTCCTAAAAATTTAAGGAGAATTATTTTGGTATATATAAAAAATATTGGGCGAAGAAAGTATCAGAGGGGCCCCACCAGGAATCCACAAGGGTGGTGGCGTGCCCCCTGCCTTGTGGGCCCCCTGGCAGGGCTCCGGTGCCCATCTTCTACTATATGATGTGTTTTGACCTGAAAAAAAAGAGGAAGCTTTCGAGACGAAGCGCCGCCGTCTCGAGGCGGAACTTGGGCAGAACCAATCTAGGGCTCCGGCGGAGCTGTTCTGCAGGGGAAACTTCCCTCCCGGAGGGGGGAATCATCGCCATCATCATCACCAACGATCCTCTCATCGAGAGGAGGTCAATCTCCATCAACATCTTCACCAGCACCATCTCCTCTCAAGCCCTAGTTCATCTCTTGTATCCGATCTTTGTCTCAAAACCTCAGATTGGTACCTATGGGTCGCTAGTAGTGTTGATTACTCCTTGTAATTGATGCTTGTTAGTTTATCCAGTGGAAGATCATATGTTCAGATCCTTAATGATAATTATTACTCCTCTGATTATGAACATGAATATGCTTTGTGAGTAGTTACTTTTGTTCCTGAGGACATGGGAGAAGTCTTGTTATAAGTAATCATATGAATTTGGTATTCGTTCAATATTTTTATGAGATGTATGTTGTCTCTCCTCTAGTGGTGTTATGTGAATGTCGACTACATGACACTTCATCATTGTTTGGGCCCAGGGGAAGGCATTGAGAAGTAATAAGTAGATGATGGGTTGCTAGAGTGACAGAAGCTTAAACCCTAGTTTATGCGTTGCTTCGTAAGGGGCTGATTTGGATCCACATGTTTCACGCTATGGTTAGATTTATCTTAATTCTTATTTTGTAGTTGCGGATGCTTGTGAGAGGGGTTAATCATAAGTGGGAAGCTTCTCCAAGTAAGGACAACACCCAAGCACTAGTCCACCCACATAAAATTATCAAAGTAACAAACGCGAATCATATGAGCATGATGAAAACTAACTTGACAGTAATTCCCATGTGTCCTCGGGAGCGCTTTGCATTATATAAGAGTTCGTCCAGGCTTGTCCTTTGCTACAAAAAGGATTGGGCCACCTTGCTGCACCTTAGTTACTTTTGTTAGTTGTTACCCATTACGAATTATCTTATCACAAAACTATCTGTTGCCCATAATTTCAGTGCTTGCAGAGAATACCTTGCTAAAAACCGCTTGTCATTTCCTTCTGCTCCCCGTTGGGTTCGACACTCTTACTTATCGAAAGGACTACGATAGATCCCCTATACTTGTGGGTCATCAAGACTCTTTTCTAGCGCCGTTGCCGGGGAGTAAAGCGCCTTTGGTGAGTGAAATTTGGTAAGGAAACATTTATATTACGTGCTGAAATTTACTGTCACTTGTCACTATGGAAAATAATCCTTTGAGGGGCTTGTTTGGGGTATATTCACCTCGATCAATAGAGCAAAGAGTTGCTCGTCAACCTACTGAACCTACCGAAAATATTTATTATGAAATTCCTCCGGGTATGATAGAGAAACTGCTAGCTAATCCTTATGCAAGAGATGGAAAATTAAATCCTGATATGCATCTAATCTATGTGGATGAAGTTTGTGGATTATTTAACCTTGCAGCTTTGCCCGAGGATGATGTCAGGAAGAAGATCTTCCCTTTATCTTTGAAGGTAAATGCATTGACATGGTGTAGGCTATGTAATGATATCGGGTCATGGAACTACAACCGATTGAAATTGGAATTTCATCAAAAGTTTTATCCTATGCATCTCGTTCATTGTGATCGGAATTATATTTATAATTTTTGGCCTCATGAAGGAGAAAGTATCGCACAAGCTTGGGGGAGGCTTAAGTCAATGTTATATTCATGCCTCAATCATGAGCTCTTAAGAGAAAGTATTATTCAGAATTTTTATGCTCGGCTTTCTCATAATGATCAATCCATGCTTGATACTTCTTGTACTGGTTCTTTTATGAAGAAGATTACTGAATTCAAATGGGATTTATGTTGGGGAACGTAGCAGAAATTCAAAATTTTCCTACGTGTCACCAAGATCTATCTATGGAGAAACCAGCAACGAGGGGAAGGAGAGTGCATCTACATACCCTTGTAGATCGCTAAGCGGAAGCGTTCAAGAGAACGGGGTTGAAGGAGTCGTACTCGTCGTGATCCAAATCACCGGAGATCCTAGTGCCGAATGGACGGCACCTCCGCGTTCAACACACGTACAGCCCGGTGACGTCTCCCATGCCTTGATCCAGCAAGGAGAGAGGGAGAGGTTGGGGAAGACTCCGTCCAGCAGCAGCACGACGGCGTGGTGGTGGTGGAGGAGCGTGGCAATCCTGCAGGGCTTCGCCAAGCACCGCGGGAGAGGAGGAGAACTTGTGAGAGGGGGAGGGCTGCGCCAGAACTTGGGTAAAGCTCCCATGCGCCTCCCCACTATATATAGGGGTGGAGGGGGCTGGTTTCTTGCCCTCCAAGTCCATTGGGGCATTGGCAAAGGTGGGAGGAAAGAAATCCCATCATTTCCTTCCCCACCGATTGTTATCCCCCCTTTTTAGGGATCTTGATCTTATCCCTTCGGGATATGATCTTATTCCTTCTAAGGGGGGATCTTGGTGCACCTTGACCAGGGGTGTGGGGCCTTGCCCCCACTACCCACGTTCATGTGGGTCCCCCCATGCAGGTGGGCCCCACTCCAGAACCTTCTAGAACCTTCCCGGTACAATACCGAAAAATCCCGAACATTTTCCGGTGGCCAAAATAGGACTTCCCATATATAAATCTTTACCTCCGGACCATTTCGGAACTCCTCGTGACATCCGGGATCTCATCCGGGACTCCGAACAACATTCAGTAACCACATGCAAACTTCCTTTATAACCCTAGCGTCATCGAACCTTAAGTGTGTAGACCCTACGGGTTCGGGAACCATGCAGACATGACCGAGACGTTCTCCGGTCAATAACCAACAGCGGGATCTGGATACCCATGTTGGCTCCCACATGTTCCATGATGATCTCATCGGATGAACCACGATGTCAAGGACTCAATCGATCCCGTATACAATTCCCTTTGTCTAGCGGTATTGTACTTGCCTGAGATTCGATCGTCGGTATGCCGATACCTTGTTCAATCTCGTTACCGGCAAGTCTCTTTACTCGTTTCGTAACACATCATCCCGTGATCAACCCCTTGGTCACATTGTGCACATTATGATGATGTCCTACCGAGTGGGCCCAGATATACCTCTCCATTTACCGGAGTGACAAATCCTAGTCTCGATTCGTGCCAACCCAACATACACTTTCGGAGATACCTGTAGTGCACCTTTATAGCCACCCAGTTACGTTGTGACGTTTGGTACACCCAAAGCATTCCTACGGTATCCGGGAGTTGCACAATCTCATGGTCTAAGGAAATGATACTTGACATTGGAAAAGCTTTAGCATACGAACTACACGATCTTTGTGCTAGGCTTAGGATTGGGTATTGTCCATCACATCATTCTCCTAATGATGTGATCCCATTATCAACGACATCCAATGTCCATGGTCAGGAAACCGTAACCATCTATTGATCAACGAGCTAGTCAACTAGAGGCTTACTAGGGACATGGTGTTGTCTATGTATCCACACATGTATCTGAGTTTCCTATCAATACAATTATAGCATGGATAATAAACAATTATCATGAACAAGGAAATATAATAATAACTAATTTATTATTGCCTCTAGGGCATATTTCCAACAGTCTCCCACTTGCACTAGAGTCAATAATTTAGTTCACATCACCATGTGATTAACACTGACAGGTCACATCGCCATGTGACCAACATCCAAAGAGTTTACTAGTGTCGCTAAACTAGTTCACATCATCATGTGATTAAGACTCAATGAGTTCTTGGGTTTGATCATGTTTTGCTTGTGAGAGAGGTTTTAGTCAACGGGTCTGCAACATTCAGATCCGTATGTACTTCCCATATATAAATCTTTACCTCCGGACCATTCCGGAACTCCTCGTGACGTCCGGGATCTCATCTGGGACTCCGAACAACATTCGGTAACCACATACAAACTTCCTTTATAACCCTAGCGTCATCGAACCTTAAGTGTGTAGACCCTACGGGTTCGGGAACCATGCAGACATGACCGAGACGTTCTCCGGTCAATAACCAACAGCGGGATCTGGATACCCATGTTGGCTCCCACATGTTCCACGATGATCTCATCGGATGAACCACGATGTCAAGGACTCAATCGATCCCGTATACAATTCCCTTTGTCTAACGGTATTGTGCTTGCCCGAGATTCGATCGTCGGTATACCGATACCTTGTTCAATCTCGTTACCGGCAAGTCTCTTTACTCGTTCCGTAACACATCATCCCGTGATCAACCCCTTGGTCACATTGTGCACATTATGATGATGTCCTACCGAGTGGGCCCAGAGATACCTCTCCGTTTAGACGGATTGACAAATCCCAGTCTCGATTCGTGCCAACCCAACAGACACTTTCGGAGATACTTGTAGTGCACCTTTATAGTCACCTAGTTATGTTGTGATGTTTGGTACACCCAAAGCATTCCTACGGTATCCGGGAGTTGCACAATCTCATGGTCTAAGGAAAAGATACTTGACATTAGAAAAGCTTTAGCATACGAACTACGATCTTTGTGCTAGGCTTAGGATTGGGTCTTGTCCATCACATCATTCTCCTAATGATGTGATCCCGTTATCAACGACATCCAATGTCCATGGTCAGGAAACCGTAACCATCTGTTGATCAACGAGCTAGTTAACTAGAGGCTTACTAGGGACATGGTGTTGTCTATGTATCCACACATGTATCTGAGTTTCCTATCAATACAATTATAGCATGGATAATAAACGATTATCATGAACAAGGAAATATAATAATAACTAATTTATTATTGCCTCTAGGGCATATTTCCAACAGTCTCCCACTTGCACTAGAGTCAATAATCTAGTTCACATCACCATGTGATTAACACTCACAGGTCACATCGCCATGTGACCAACATCCAAAGAGTTTACTAGTGTCATTAAACTAGTTCACATCATCATGTGATTTGGACTCAATGAGTTCTGGGGTTTGATCATGTTTTTCTTGTGAGAGAGGTTTTAGTCAACGGGTCTGCAACATTCAGATCTGTCTGTACTTTGCAAATCTCTAGGTCATATTGTAAATGCTGCTTCCATTCTCCACTTGGAGCTATTCCAAATGGTTGCTCCACTATACGTATCCGGTTTGCTACTTAGAGTCATTCGGATAGGTGTTAAAGCTTGCATCGACGTAACCCTTTACGCCGAACTCTTTATCACCTCCATAATCGAGAAACATATCCTTATTCCTCTAAGGATAATTTTGACCGCTATCTGGTGATCCACTCCTTGATCACCTTTGTACCCTCTTGCCAGACATGTGGCAAGGCACACATTAGGTGTGGTACTTAGCATAGCATACTGTAGAGCCTACGTCTGAAGCATAGGGGACGACCTTCGTCCTTTCTCTCTTTTCTGCCGTGGTCGAGCTTTAAGTCTTAACTTCATACCTTACATCTCAGGCAAGAACTCCTTCTTTGACTGATCCATATTGAACACCTTCAAGATCATGTCAAGGTATATGCTCATTTGAAAGTACCATTAAGCGTTTTTGATCTATCCTCATAGATCTTGATGCTCAATGTTCAAGTAGCTTAATCCAGGTTTTCTATTGAAAAACACCTTTCAAATAACCCTATATGCTTTCCAGAAATTCTACATCATTTCTGATCAACAATATGTCAACAACATATACTCATCAGAAATTCTATAGTGCTCCCACTCACTTCTTTGGAAATACAAGTTTCTCATAAACTTTGTATAAACCCAAAATCTTTGATCATCTTATCAAAGTGTATATTCTGACTCCGAGATGCTTGCTCTATCCCATGGAAGGATCGCTGGAGCTAGCATACCTTTTAGCATCCTTAGGATCGACAAAACCTTTCTGATTTTATCACATACAACCTTTCCTTACGAAAACTGGTAAGGAAACTTGTTTTGACATCCATCTGCCAGATTTCATAAATGCAGCTTGTGCTAACATGATTCCGACGGACTTTAAGCATCGCTACGGATGAGAAAATCTCATCATAGTCAACTCCTTGAACTTGTGAAAAACTCTTCGCCACAAGTCGAGCTTCATAGATGGTGACATTACCATCCACGTCCGTCTTCTTCTTAAAGATCCATTTATCTCAATGGCTTGCCGATCATTGGGCAAGTCCACCAAAGTCCATGCTTTGTTCTGATACATGGATCCTATCTTGGATTTCATGGCTTCTAACCATTTGTCGGAATTTGGGCCCACCATCGCTTCTCCATAGCTCGTAGGTTCATTGTTGTCTAGCAACATGACCTTCAAGACAGGATTATTGTACCACTCTGAAGCAGTACGCATCATTGTCACCCTACGAGGTACGGTAGTGACTTGATCCGAAGTTTCATGATCACTATCATAAGCTTCTACTTCAATTGGTGTAGGTGCCACAGGAACAACTTCCTGTGCCCTGCTACACACTAGTTGTAGTGATGGTTCAATAACCATATCAAGTCTCCACCATCCTTCCACTCAACTTTTCGAGACAAACTTTTCCTCGAGAAAGGACCCGGTTCAAGAAACAATCCCTATTGCTTTCGGATCTGAATTAGGAGGTATACCCAACGGTTTTGGGTGTCCTATGAAGATGCATTTTATCCGCTTTGGGTTCGAGCTTATCAACCTGAAACTTTTTCACATAAGCCTCGCAGCCCCAAACCTTTAAGAAACGACAACTTAGGTTTCTCCAAACCACAGTTCAAATGGTGTCGTCTCAACGGAATTACGTGGTGCCCTATTAAAGTGAGTGTGGTTGTCTCTAATGCCTAACCCATGAACGATAGTGGTAATTTGATAAGAGACATCATGGTACGCACCATATCCAATAGGGTGCAACTATGATGTTCGGACACACCATCACACTATGGTGTTCCAGGCGGTATTAATTGTGAAACAATTTCCACAATGTCTTAATTGCGTGCCAAAGCTTGTAACTTAGATACTCATCTCTATGATCATATCATAGACATTTTATCCTCTTGTCACAATGATCTTCAACTTCACTCTGAAATTACTTGAACCATTCAATAATTCAGACTTGTGTTTCATCAAGTAAATATACTCAACATCTACTCGAATCATCTGTGAAGTAAGAACATAACGATATTCACTGCATGCCTCAGCACTCATTGGACTACACACATCAAAATGTGTTACTTCCAACAAGTTGCTATCTTGTTCCATCTTACTGAAAACGAGGCTTTTCAATCATCTTTCCCATGTGGTATGATTTGCATATCTCAAGTGATTCAAAATCAAGTGAGTCCAAACGATCCATCTGCATGGAGTTTCTTCATGCGTATACACCAATAGACATGGTTCGCATGTCTCAAACTTTTCAAAAACGAGTGAGTCCAAAGATCCATCAACATGGAGCTTCTTCATGCGTTTTATACCAATATGACTTACATGGCAGTGCCACAAGTAAGTGGTACTATCATTACTATCTTATATCTTTTGGCATGAAAATGTGTATCACTACGATCGAGATTCAATAAACCATTCCTTTAGGTGCAAGACCATTGAAGGTATTATTCAAATAAATAGAGTAACAATTATTCTCCTTAAATGAATAACCGTATTGCGATAGACATAATCCAATCATGTCTATGCTCAATGCAAACACCAAATGACAATTATTCAGGTTTAATACTAATCTTGATGGTAGAGGGAGCGTGCGATGTTTGATCACATCAAACTTGGAAACACTTCCAACACATATCGTCAGATCACCTTCAGTTAGTCTCCGTTTATTCCATAGCTCTTTTATTTCGAGTTACTAACACTTAGCAACTGAACTGGTATCTTAATACCCTGGTGCTATTAGGAGTACTGCTAAAGTACACATTAACATAATGTATATCCAATATACTTCTATCGATCTTGCCAGCCTTCTCATCTACCAAGTATCTACGGTGATTCTGCTCCAGTGGTTGTTCCCCTTATTACAGAAGCACTTAGTCTCGGGTTTGGGTTAAACCTTGGGTTTCTTCACTAGAGCAGCAGCTGATTTGCCGTTTCATGAAGAATCCCTTCTTGCCCTTGCCCCTTTTGAAAAACAGTGGTTTTTACTAACCATCAACAATTGATGCTCCTACTTGACTTCTACTTTCGCGGTGTCAAACATCGTGAATACTTCAAGGATCATCATATCTATCCCTGATATGTTATAGTTCATCATGAAGCTCTAGTAGCTTGGTGGCAATGACTTTGGAGAAACATCACTTTCTCATCTGGAAGATAACTCCCACTCGATTCAAGTGATTGTTGCACTCAGACAATCTGAGCACAAGCTCAACGATTGAGCTTTTCTCCCTTAGTTTGCAGGCTAAGAAAATCGTCGGAGGTCTTATACCTCTTGACGTGGGCACGAGCCTGAAATCCCAATTTCAGCCCTAGAAACATCTCATATGTTCCGCGACGTTTCGAAAACATCTTTGGTGCCTCAACTCTAAACCGTTTAACTGAACTATCACGTAGTTATCAAAACGTGTATGTCCGATGTTCACAACATCCACAGACGACGTTTGGGGTTCAGCACACTAAGCGGTGCATTAAGGACATAAGCTTTCTATTGTCCGCATAATCTCTACTGTCAACTTTCAACTATATTTTCTCTAGGAACATATCTAAAACAGTAGAACTAAAGCACGAGCTACGACATAATTTGCAAGAATCTTTTGACTATGTTCAGGATAATTAAGTTCATATTATGAACTCCCACTCAGATAGACATCCCTCTAGTCATCTAAGTGATTACATGATCCGAGTCAACTAGGACGTGTCCGATCATCACGTGAGACGGACTAGTCATCATTGGTGAACATCTTCATGTTGATCGTATCTACTATACGACTCATGCTCGACCTTTCGGTCTCTTGTGTTCCGAGGCCATGTCTGTACATGCTAGGCTCGTCAAGTCAACCTAAGTGTTTCGCGTGTGTAAATCTGGCTTACACCCGTTGTATGTGAACGTAAGAATCTATCACACCCGATCATCACGTGGTCCTTCGAAACGACGAACTTTCACAATGGTGCACAGTTAGGGGGAACACTTTCTTGAAATTTTAATGAGGGGTCATCTTATTTACTACCGTCGTTCTAAGCAAATAAGATGCATAAACATGATAAACATCACATGCAATCAAAAAGTGACATGATATGGCCAATATCATTTTGCTCCTTTTGATATCTATCTTCGGGTCTCCATGATCATCATCATCACCGGCATGACACCATGATCTCCATCATCATGATCTCCATCATCGTGTCTCCATGAAGTTGTCTCGCCAACTTATTACTTCTACTACTATGGCTAACGGTTTAGCAATAAAGTAAAGTAATTACATGGCGTTGTTCATTGACACGCAGGTCATATAATAAATTAAGACAACTCCTATGGCTCCTGCCGGTTGTCATTCTCATCGACATGCAAGTCGTGATTCCTATTACAAGAACATGATCAATCTCATACATCACATATCATTCATCACATTCTTTTGGCCATATCACATCACATAGCATACCCTGCAAAAACAAGTTAGACGTCCTCTAATTGTTGTTTGCATGTTTTACGTGGCTGCTATGGGTTTCTAGCAACAATGTTTCTTACCTACGCAAGAACCAGAACGTGATATGTCAATTGCTATTTACCCTTCATAAGGACCCTTTTCATCGAATCCGATCCGACTAAAGTGGGAGAGACAGACACCCGCTAGCCACCTTATGCAACTAGTGCATGTCAGTCGGTGGAACCTGTCTCACGTAAGTGTACGTGTAAGATCGGTCTGGGCCGCTTCATCCCACAATGCCGCCGAATCAAGATTGGACTAGTAACGGTAAGCATATTGAACAAAATCAACGCCCACAACTACTTTGTGTTCTACTCGTGCAAAGAATCTACGCATGGACCTAGCTCATGATGCCACTGTTGGGGAACGTAGCAGAAATTCAAAATTTTCCTACGTGTCTCCAAGATCTATCTATGGAGAAACCAGCAACGAGGGGAAGGAGAGTGCATCTACATACCCTTGTAGATCGCTAAGCGGAAGCGTTCAAGAGAACGGGGTTGAAGGAGTCGTACTCGTCGTGATCCAAATCACCAGAGATCCTAGTGCCGAACGGACGGCACCTCCGCGTTCAACACACGTACAGCCCGGTGACGTCTCCCATGCCTTGATCCAGCAAGGAGAGAGGGAGAGGTTGGGGAAGACTCCGTCTAGCAGCAGCACGACGGCGTGGTGGTGGTGGAGGAGCGTGGCAATCCTGCAGGGCTTCGCCAAGCACCGCGGGAGAGGAGGAGAACTTGTGAGAGGGGGAGGGCTGCGCCAGAACTTGGGTAAAGCTCCCATGCGCCTCCCCACTATATATAGGGGTGGAGGGGGCTGGTTTCTTGCCCTCCAAGTCCATTGGGGCGTTGGCAAAGGTGGGAGGAAAGAAATCCCATCATTTCCTTCCCCATCGATTGTTATCCCCCCTTTTTAGGGATCTTGATCTTATCCCTTCGGGATATGATCTTATTCCTTCTAAGGGGGGATCTTGGTGCACCTTGACCAGGGGTGTGGGGCCTTGCCCCCACTACCCACGTTCATGTGGGTCCCCCCATGCAGGTGGGCCCCACTCCAGAACCTTCTAGAACCTTCCCGGTACAATACCAAAAAATCCCGAGCATTTTCCGGTGGCCAAAATAGGACTTCCCATATATAAATCTTTACCTCCGGACCATTCCGGAACTCCTCGTGACGTCCGGGATCTCATCCGGGACTCCGAACAACATTCGGTAACCACATACAAACTTCCTTTATAACCCTAGCGTCATCGAACCTTAAGTGTGTAGACCCTACGAGTTCGGGAACCATGCAGACATGACCGAGATGTTCTCCGGTCAATAACCAACAACGGGATCTGGATACCCATGTTGGCTCCCACATGTTCCACGATGATCTCATCGGATGAACCACGATGTCAAGGACTCAATCGATCCCGTATACAATTCCATTTGTCTAGCGGTATTGTACTTGCCTGAGATTCGATCGTCGGTATGCCGATACCTTGTTCAATCTCGTTACCGGCAAGTCTCTTTACTCGTTCCGTAACACATCATCCCGTGATCAACCCCTTGGTCACATTGTGCACATTATGATGATGTCCTACCGAGTGGGCCCAGAGATACCTCTCCGTTTACCGAAGTGACAAATCCCAGTCTCGATTCGTGCCAACCCAACAGACACTTCAAGAGATACCTGTAGTGCACCTTTATAGCCACCCAGTTACGTTGTGACGTTTGGTACACCCAAAGCATTCCTACGGTATCCGGGAGTTGCACAATCTCATGGTCTAAGGAAATGATACTTGACATTAGAAAAGCTTTAGCATACGAACTACACGATCTTTGTGCTAGGCTTAGGATTGGGTCTTGTCCATCACATCATTCTCCTAATGATGTGATCCCGTTATCAGTGACATCCAATGTCCATGGTCAGGAAACCGTAACCATCTATTGATCAACGAGCTAGTCAACTAGAGGCTTACTAGGGACATGGTGTTGTCTAGGTATCCACACATGTATCTGAGTTTCCTATCAATACAATTATAGCATGGATAATAAACAATTATCATGAACAAGGAAATATAATAATAACTAATTTATTATTGCCTCTAGGGCATATTTCCAACAATTTATTAGAAAGAATTAAATGCAACTCTAAAGACTGGGAACTCGATGAAGGTAACGAGTCAGGTATAAAACTTAAGTTTGACCGTGTTAAATCTTTTACGGATACCGATGCTTTTCATGATTTCAGCACTAAATATGGATTTGACTGTGAGATAGTAGCTTCTTTTTGTGAATCATTTGCTACTCATGTTGATCTCCCCAAGGATAAGTGGTTTAAATATCATCCTCCCATTGAAGTAAAAGTGGTGTAACCTATTAAAGTTGAAGAAGAAACTATTACTTATAATGTTGACCCTATTGTCCCTACTGCTTATATTGAGAAACCACCTTTTCCTGTTAGGATAAAGGATCATGCTAAGGCTTCAGCTGTGGTTCGTAAGAGTTATACTAGAACATCTACACCCCATGAATAAATTATAGTTGAACCTAGTGTTTCTATGGTTAAAGATCTCTTGGTTGATAATATTGATGGGCATGTTATTTATTTCTATGATGAAGCTGCTAGAATTGCTAAACCCGGTATCAAAGATAAGCATAGACCTATTGTTGGCATGCCTGTTGTTTCTGTTAAAATAGGAGATCATTGTTATCATGGCTTATGTGATGTGGGTGCTAGTGTGAGTGCAATTCCTTTTACCTTATACCAAGAAATTATGAATGATATTGCACCTACTGAGATAGAAGATATTGATGTTACTATCAAGCTTGTCAATAGAGATACTCTATCACCAATTGGGATTGTTAGAGATGTTGAAGTCTTGTGTGGAAAAATAAATACCCTACTGATTTTCTTGTTCTTGGTTCCCCACAAGATCCCCCCCCCCCATTATATTTGGCAGACCTTTCTTGAATACTGTTAATGTTAGGATAGACTGTGAGAAAGAAATTGTTACTGTAAGTTTTGGAGATGTGTCTCATGATTTTAATTTCTCTAAATTTCGTAGAAAACCCCATGATAAGGAATTTCCTAGTAAGGATGAAATTATTAGTGTTGCTTCTATTGTTGTGTCTCCTACCGATCCTTTAGAACAATATTTGCTAGACCATGAGAATGATATGTTTATGAATGAAAAAAGGAATTAGATGAAATATTCTTTAACAGAATGCCTGTTTTAAAACACAATGTGCCTGTTGAAATCCTTGGAGATCCTCCTCCACCCAAGGGTGATCCCGTGTTTGAGCTTAAACAATTACCTAATACTTTGAAATATGCTTATCTTGATGAAAAGAACATATATATTATTATTATTAGTGCTAACCTTTCAGAGCATGAAGAAAAGAAATTATTGAAAACTCTGAGGAAGCACCATGCCGCTATTGGATATACTCTTGATGATCTTTAAGGGTATTAGTCCCACTCTATGTCAGCACAAAATTAATATGGAGCCTGATGCTAAACCAGTTGTTGATCATCAACGACGGTTAAATCCTAAAATGAAAGAAGTGGTAAGAAATGAAATACTAAAGCTTCTGGAGGCAGGTATAATTTATCCTATTGCTAATAGTAGATGGGTAAGTCATGTTCATTGTGTCCTTAAGAAGGGAGGTAATACTGTTGTTCCTAACGATAAGAATGAATTGACCCCACAAAAAGAATTGTTACACATTATAAAATGGTAATTGATTTTCGCAAATTGAACAAAGTTACGAGAAAAGATCATTACCCTCTACCTTTTATTGATCATATGCTAGAAAGATTATCCAAAGATACATATTTTTTGGTTTCTAGATGGTTATCCTGGTTTTTCTCAAATACTTGTGTCAAAAGAGGACCAATAAAAGACCACTTTTACTTGCCCTTTCGGTACTTTTGCTTATATACGTATGCCTTTTGGTTTATGCAATGCACCTGCTACCTTGCAAATATGCATGACTGCTATATTCTCTGACTTTTGTGAAAAGATTGTTGAGGTTTTCATGGATGATTTCTTCGTTTACGGAACTTCCTTTGATGATTTCTTAAGCAACCTTGATCGAGTTTTGTAGAGATGTGAAGAAACTAATCTTGTCTTGAATTGGGAGAAGTGCCACTTTATGGTTAATGAAGGTATTGTCTTAGGGCATAAAATTTCTGAAAGAGGTATTGAAGTTGATAAAGCTAAAGTAGATGCTATTGAAAAGATGCTGTGTCCTAAAGATATCAAAGGTATAAGAAGTTTCCTTGGTCATGCTGGTTTCTATAGGAGGTCTATTAAAGACTTCTCTAAAATTTCTAGGCCTCTCATTAATCTCCTGCAAAAAGATGTTCCTTTTGTTTTTTATGATGATTGTATAGAAGCATTTGAAATACTTAAGAAAGCCTTGATTTCTGCATCTATTGTTCAACCACATGATTGGAATTTACCCTTTCAAATTATGTGCGATGCTAGTGATTATGCTGTTGGTGCTGTTCTAGGACAAAGAGTTGATAAGAAATTGAATGTTATTCATTATGCTAGTAAAACTCTAGACAGTGCCGAGCGAAATTATGCTACTACTAAAAAAGAATTTTTAGCAGTTGTATTTGCTTGTTATAAGTTTAGATCTTGTATTGTTGATTCTAAAGTAACTATTCACATTGATCATGCTGCTATTAAATATCTTATGGAAAAGAAAGATGCTAAACCTAGACTTATTAGATGGGTTCTCTTGCTGCAAGAATTTGATTTGCATATTATTGATAGAAAGGGAGTTGAGAACCCCGTTATAGACAACTTGTCTAGGTTACAAAATGTTCTTGATGACCCACTACCTATTGACGATAGCTTTCCTGATGAACAATTAGCTGTCATAAATGCTTCTTGTAATACTCCATGGTATGCTAATTATGCAAATTACATTGTTGCTAAATTTATACCACCTAGTTTCACATACCAGCAAAAGAAAAAGTCTTTCTATGATTTAAGACATTACTTTTGGGATGACCCACACCTTTATAAAGGAGTAGATGGTGTTATTAGACGTTGTGTAGTGATGTCTACTACACAACCTTCTTCTTGTAGACATTGTTGGGCCTCCAAGTGCAGAGGTTTATTTGGACAGTAGCAAATTTCCCTCAAGTGGATGACCTAAGGTTTATGAATCCATGGGAGGCGTAGGATGAAGATGGTCTCTCTCAAACAACCCTGCAACCAAATAACAAAGAGTCTTGTTTCCCCAACACACCCAATACAATGGTAAATTGTATAGGTGCACTAGTTCGGCGAAGAGATGGTGATACAAGTGCAATATGGATGGTAGATAAAGGTATTTGTAATCTGAAATTATAAAAACAGCAAGGTAACAAGTAACAAAAGTGAGCATAAACGGTATTGCAATGGTAGGAAACAAGGCCTCGGGTTCCTACTTTCACTAGTGCAAGTTGTCTCAACGATAATAGCATAATTGGATCACATAACAATCCCTCAATATGCAACAAAGAGTCACTCCAAAGCCACTAATAGCGGAGAACAAACGAAGAGATTATGGTAGGGTACGAAACCACCTCAAAGTTATCCTTTCTGATCTATCCATTCAAGAGTCCGTAGTAAAATAAGATGAAGCTATTCTTTTCGTTCAATCTATCATAGAGTTCGTACTAGAATAACACCTTAAGACACAAATCAACCAAAACCCTAATGTCACCTAGATACTCCATTGTCACCTCAAGTATCCGTGGGCATGATTATAAAATATGCATCACACAATCTCAGATTCATCTATTCAACCAACACAAAGTACTTCAAAGAGTGCCCCAAAGTTTCTACCGAAAAGTCAAGATGAAAACGTGTGCCAACCCCTATGCATAAGTTCATGGAACCCGCAAGTTGATCACCAAAACATACATCAAGTAGATCACGTGAATATCCCATTGTCACCACAGATAAGCACGACAAGAAATACATCAAGTGTTCTCAAATCCTTAAAGACTCAATCCGATAAGATAACTTCAAAGGGAAAACTCAATCCATTACAAGAGAGTAGAGGGGGAGAAACATCATAAGATCCAACTATAATAGCAAAGCTCGCGATACATCAAGATCGTGCCAAATCAAGAACAGGAGAGAGAGAGAGAGATCAAACACATAGCTACTGGTACATACCCTCAGCCCCGAGGGTGAAATACTCCCTCCTCGTCATGGAGATCGCCGGGATGATGAAGATGGCCACCGGTGGGGGATCCCCCCTCAGGTAGGGTGCCGGAACAGGGTCCTGATTGGTTTTTGGTGGCTACAGAGGCTTGCGGCGGCGAAACTCCCGATCTATTCTTGCTCCTTGATGTTTTTAGGGTATACGGAGATATATAGGCGAAAGAAGTCGGCTAGGGGAGCCATGAGGGGCCCACGAGAGTGGGGGCGCGCCCAGGGGAGGTGGGCGCACCTCCCTGCCTCGTGGCTACCTCGAAGCTTCCCTTATGTGCACTCCATGTCCCCTGGATTGCTTCCGTTCCAAAAATAACTTTCCCGAAGGTTTCATTCTGTTTGGACTCTGTTTGATATTCCTTTTCTTCGAAACACTAAAATAGGCAAGAAAACAACAATATGGGCTGGGCCTCCGATTAATAGGTTAGTCCCAAAAATGATATAAAAGTGTATAGTAAATCCCATAAACATCCAAAACGGGTAATATAATAGCATGGAACAATCAAAAATTATAGATACGTTGGAGACGTATCAGCATCCCCAAGCTTAATTCCTGCTCGTCCTCGAGTAGGTAAATGATAAAAACAGAATTTTTGATGTGGAATGTTACCTAGCATAATTCTCAATGTAATTTTCTTTATTGTGGCATGAATGTTCAGATCCAAATGATTGAAAAATAAAAGTTCATATTGATATAAGAAACAGTAATACTTCAAGCATACTAACTAAGCAATCATGTCTTCTCAAAATAACATGGCTAAAGAAAGTTATCCCTACAAAATCATATAGTCTGGCTGTTGCTCTATCTTCATCACACAAAGTATTTAATCATGCACAACCCCGATGACAAGCCAAGCAATGTTTCATACTTTAGTAATCTCAAACCTTTTCAACTTTCACGCAATACATGAGCGTGAGCCATGGACATAGCACTATATGTGGAATGGAATGGTGGTTGTGGAGAAGACAAAAAGGAGGAAGATAGTCTCACATCAACTAGGTGTATTAACGGGCTATTGAGATGCCCATTAATAGATATCAATGTGAGTGAGTAGGGATTGCCATGCAACGGATGCACTAGAGCTATACGTGTATGAAAGCTCAACAAAAGAAACTAAGTGGGTGTGCATCCAACTTGCTTGCTCACGAAGACCTAGGGCATTTTGAGGAAGCCCATCATTGGAATATACAAGCCAAGTTCTATAATGAAAAATTCCCACTAGTATATGAAAGTGACAACATAGGAGACTCTCTATCATGAAGATCATGGTGCTACTTTGAAGCACAAGTGTGGTAAAAGGATAGTAACATTGTCCCTTCTCTCTTTTTTTCTCATCATTTTTTGGGCCTTTTTTTATTTGGCCTTTCTCTTTTCTTGGTGGGCTCTTTGGCCTCTTTTATTTTTATAAAGTCCAAAGTCTCATCCCGACTTGTGGGGGAATCATAGTCTCCATCATCCTTTCCTCACTTGGGACAATGCTCTAATAATGAAGATCATCACACTTTTATTTACTTACAACTGAAGATTACAACTCGATACTTAGAACAAATATGACTCTATATGAATGCCTCCGGCGGTGGACCAGGATATGCAATGAATCAAGAGTGACATGTATGGAAGAATTATGAAGGTGGCTTTGCCACAAATATGATGTCAACTACATGATCATGCAAAAGCAATATGACAATGATGATGCGTGTCATAATAAACGGAACGGTGGAAAGTTGCATGTCAATATATCTTGGAATGGCTATGAAAATGCCATAATAGGTAGGTATGGTGGCTGTTCTGAGGAAGGTATATGGTGGGTGTATGGTACCGGCGAAAGTTGCGCGGCACAAGAGAGGCTAGCAATGGTGGAAGGGTGAGAGTGCGTATAATCCATGGACTCAACATTAGTCATAAAGAACTCATATACTTATTGCAAAAATCTACAAGCCATTGAAAACAAAGTACTATGTGCATGCTCCTAGGGGGATAGATTGGTAGGAAAAGACCATCGCTCGTCCCCGACCGCCACTCATAAGGAAGACAATCAATAAATAAAATTGTGCTTCAACTTCATCACAAAGCAGTTCACCATATGTGCATGCTACGGGAATCACAAACTTCAACACAAGTATTCTTTAAATTCACAATTACCCAACTAGCATGACTCTAATATTACCATCCTCATATCTCAAAACAATTATCAAGCATCAAATTGATCATAGCATCCAATTCACTTTCTATGATAGTTTTTATTATACCCAATTTGGATGCCCATCATTCTAGGACCAATTTTATAACCATAGCAAATACCATGCTGTACTAAAAGACTCTCAAAATATTATAAGTGAAGCATGAGAGATCAATACTTTCTACAAAATAGAACCACCGCCGTGGTCTAAAAATATAAGTGAAGCACTAGAGCAAATGACAAACTACTCCAAAAGATATAAGTGAAGATCAATGAGTAGTCAAATAATTACGTAACTATGTGAAGATTCTCTATCATTTAAGAATTTCAGATCTTGGTATTTTATTCAAACATCAAGTAAAGCAAAATAAAACAAAATGACGCTCCAAGCAAAGCACATATCATGTGGTGAATAAAAATATAGCTCCAAGTAAAGTTACCGATGAACAAAGTCGAAAGAGGGGATGCCATCCGGGGCATCCCCAAGCTTAGGCTCTTGGTTTTCCTTGAATATTACCTTGGGGTGCCTTGGGCATCCCCAAGCTTACGCTCTTGCCACTCCTTATTCCATAGTCCATCGAATCTTTACCCAAAACTTGAAAACTTCACAACACAAAACTCAACACAAAACTCGTAAGCTCCGTTAGTATAAGAAAATAAAACCACCACTTAGGTGCTGTTATGAACTCATTCTAAATTCATATTGGTGTAATATCTACTTATTCCAACTTCTCTATGGTTCATACCCTCCGATACTACTCATAGATTCATCAAAATAAGCAAACAACACATAGAAAACAGAATCTGTGAAAAACAGAACAACCTATAGTAATATGTATCAAACGTATACTTATGTAACTCTAAAAATTCTGAAATAAATTGGTAGACCTGAGGAATTTGTCTATTAATCATCTGCAAAAAAATCAACCTAAAAGTACTCTCCAGGAAAAAATGGCAGCTATTCTCGTGAGCGCAAAGTTTATGTTTTTTACAGCAAGATCATAAAGACTTCACTCAAGTCTTCCCAAAGGTTCTACTTGGCACAAACACTAACTAAAACATAAAACCACATCTAACCAGAGGCTAGATGAATTATTTATTACTAAACAGTAGCAAAAAGTAAAGAACAAAAATAAAGTTGGGTTGCCTCCCAACAAGCGCTAATGTTTAATGCCCCTAGCTAGGCTTGATGTCTACTACACAACCTTCTTCTTGTAGACGTTGTTGGGCCTCCAAGTGCAGAGGTTTGTACGACAGTAGCAATTTTCCCTCAAGTGGATGACCTAAGGTTTATCAATCCGTGGGAGGCGCAGTATGAAGATGGTCTCTCTCAAACAACCCTGCAACCAAATAACAAATAGTCTCTTGTTTCCCCAACACACCCAATACAATGGTAAATTGTATAGGTGCACTAGTTCGGCGAAGAGATGGTGATACAAGTGCAATATGGATGGTAGATAAAGGTATTTGTAATCTGAAATTATAAAAACAGCAAGGTAACAAGTAACAAAAGTGAGCATAAACGGTATTGCAATGGTAGGAAACAAGGCCTCAGGTTCATACTTTCACTAGTGCAAGTTGTCTCAACGATAATGGCATAATTGGATCACATAACAATCCCTCAATATGCAACAAAGAGTCACTCCAAAGCCACTAATAGCGGAGAACAAACGAAGAGATTATGGTAGGGTACGAAACCACCTCAAAGTTATCCTTTCTAATCTATCCATTCAAGAGTCCGTAGTAAAATAAGATGAAGCTATTCTTTCTGTTCAATCTTTCATAGAGTTCGTACTAGAATAACACCTTAAGACACAAATCAACCAAAACCCTAATGTCACCTAGATACTCCATTGTCACCTCAAGTATCCGTGGGCATGATTATACAATATGCATCACACAATCTCAGATTCATCTATTCAACCAACACAAAGTACTTCAAAGAGTGCCCCAAAGTTTCTACCGAAAAGTCAAGATGAAAACATGTGCCAACCCCTATGCATAAGTTCATGGAACCCGCAAGTTGATCACCAAAACATATATCAAGTAGATCATGTGAATATCCCATTTTCACCACAGATAAGCACGACAAGAAATACATCAAGTGTTCTCAAATCCTTAAAGACTCAATCTGATAAGATAACTTCAAAGGGAAAACTCAATCCATTAAAAGAGAGTAAAGGGGGAGAAACATCATAAGATCCAACTATAATAGCAAAGCTCGCGATACATCAAGATCGTGCCAAATCAAGAACAGGAGAGAGAGAGAGAGAGATCAAACACATATCTACTGGTACATACCCTCAGCCCTGAGGGTGAACTACTCCCTCCTCGTTATGGAGATCGCCGGGATGATGAAGATGGCCACCGGTGGGTGATCCCCCCTCAAGCAGGGTGCCGGAACAGGGTCCTGATTGGTTTTTGGTGGCTACAGAGGCTTGCGGCGGTGAAACTCCCGATCTATTCTTGCTCCTTGATGTTTTTAGGGTATACGGAGATATATAGGCGAAAGAAGTCGGTCAGGGGAGCCACGAGGGGCCCACGAGAGTGGGGGTGCACCCAGGGGAGGTGGGCGCGCCTCCCTGCCTCGTTGCTACCTCGAAGCTTCCCTTACGTGCACTCCATGTCCCCTGGATTGCTTCCATTCCAAAAATAACTTTCCCAAAGGTTTCATTCCGTTTGGACTCCGTTTGATATTCCTTTTCTTCGAAACACCGAAATAGGCAAGAAAACAACAATATGGGCTGGGCCCCCGGTTAATAGGTTAGTCCCAAAAATGATTTAAAAGTGTATAGTAAAGCCCATAAACATCCAAAACAGGTAATATAATAGCATGGAACAATCAAAAATTATAAATACGTTGGAGACGTATCATGTACCTGAGCATGAATAGGAACATATCTTATGCAAGTGCCACTCTGACGCTTATGGAGGACACCACACTGGAGATAGAACTGCACACAAGGTATTACAATCTGGTTTTTATTGGCTGACTCTCTTCAAGGATGCTCGTAATTTTGTCTTGTCTTGTGATGAATGCCAGAGAATTGGTAATATTTGTAGACGACAAGAAATGCCTATGAATTATTCACTCGTTATTGAACCATTTGATGTTTGGGGCTTTGATTATATGGGACCTTTTCCTTCCTCTAATTGGTATACACATATTGTAGTTGTTGTTGATTACGTTACTAAGTGGGTAGAAGCTATTCCAACTAGTAGTGCTAATCATAACACTTCTATTAAGATGCTTAAAGAAGTTATTTTTCCGAGGTTTGGAGTCCCTAGATATTTGGTGACTGATGGTGGTTCACATTTTATTCATGGTGCTTTCCGCGAAATGCTTGCTAAATATGATGTCAACCATATAATTGCATCTCCATATCACCCTCAGTCTAGTGGTCAAGTAGAATTGAGCAATAGAGAAATTAAATTTATTTTGCAAAAGATTGTTAATAGATCTAGAAAGAATTGGTCTAAGAAACTTGATGATGCATTATGGGCTTATAGAACCGCTTATAAAAATCCTATGGGCATGTCTCTGTATAAAATGGTTTAGGGAAAGCATGTTACTTACCTCTCGAACTAGAACATTAAGCTTATTGGGCAATCAAAGAGCTCAACTATGATTTCAAACTTGCCGGTGAGAAGAGGTTATTTGACATAAGCTCGCTTGATGAACGGAGAACACAAGCCTATGAAAATGCCAAGTTATTTAAAGAAAAAGTTAAAAGATGGCATGACAAAATGATACAAAAGCGTGACTTTAATGTAGGTGATCATGTTTTACTATACAACTCTCATTTAAGATTTTTTGCAGGAAAGCTTCTCTCTAAATGGGAAGGTCCTTACATTATCGAGGAGGACTATCGTTCTGGTGCCATCAAAATCAACAACGCAGAAGGCACAAATCAGAAGGTGATAAGCGGTCAAAGAATCAAGCATTATATCTCAGGTACTCCCATAAATGTTGAGACCAATATAATTAATACCATAACACCGAAGGAGTACATAAGGGATACTTTCCAGAATGTCTCAAACTCCAAAAAGGAATAGGTATGTGGTACGGTAAGTAAACCGACTCCAAAACTTTTATAATGGCAATATTTCTCCGTTTTGGAATATTTAATAAATTAGGAAAATTAAAAGCAGTCCGTAGAGTGCACAAGAAAGCGGCAAGGCAGGGGGCACACCCTACCCCCTGGGCGCGCCCCTGTACCTTGTCGCCACCTCGTGTGCCTTCCGAACTCCATTTTCTTGCACAATACTTCTTTTGGTCGGTAAAAATTCATTATATAATTTACTGAAGGTTTTGACCACCGTACCATGACAAAATCCTCTATTCTTGTTTTGAGGTGTTTTCTGATAGATCTAGATCACCATGACGTCTCCAAGAACCCCTAAGGACAAATTTTTCGAGAAGGTCATCAACCCCTACCTTGCGAAGGTGCTGCAACACCCTCAAATCATTGAGATGCGTGAGAGGGTGCTCAATATCCGCGATGTTGAAGGGCCAAAGAAGACCGGAAGCGTAGAGACAAGACTCAATGCAATGGAATAGCAAGTTTTCAAGTGCCAAGGGATGGTGGAACGTGGACACAACGCCAATCACTTGATGATCGCGGAATTTACCAATAATCACAAGCGGGATGCCAAGAACATTGGGGAGGCCATCTTCAAGTTTACGATAAGATCGAGCATCTCCAAGCCCAGATCTATGACCTGCAAAACTAAAACTGTGAGTATGAATACAGATTTAAGAGGATGAGTATGGCTGCAGATTTGAGGATCCCGGAGACTTGTTCATCCTTCTATGATGGTGAGCCTATGCCATGGAAGATGGATGACAAGCCTACCACATCAATAACTTCATCATCACCATCCCCGAAGAAAGAAATTTGGTATGGGCACCCCCCTTGGCAACTGCCAAGCTTGGGGGAGGTGCCATGGTATCATATTACCATCACACCTTTACCTTTATCTTTTTCTTAGTTCGATCCTTTTGGTTATCTCTTGATCTAGTAGAATAAAGTCTTTAGTATGATCTAGCTTTGAGTTTTTCTTTGAGATCTATCTATGTAATTGAGTCCGTGAGTTATATATAATAAAGAGTAGTTTTGAGTTGATGGCTTTTCTTTCTTGCTATGATCTTGAGGGAATAAAATAAGAGAAAGAATAAAGAGAAATAAAAAGATCATATAATGATCTTATGTAGAGTGATGACTTCACATATAAAGAGTATGATGAATAAAAGTTTTTGAGAGTTGACAAACATAGTTTTGGTCATTGTTGCAACTAATAGGAAGTAATAAAGAAAGAGAGGCTTCACATATAAATATATTATCTTGGACATCTTTTGTAATTGTGAGCACTCATTAAAATATGACATGCTAAAAGGTTGATGTTGGACAAGGAAGACAACATAATGGGCTATGTTTTCTTATTTCCGAATAGAAGTTATATTGTCATAGATCCCCCAACATGTTGAGCTTGCCTTTTCTCTCTTATGCTAGCCAAATCCTTTGCACCAAATAGAGATACTACTTGTGCTTCCAAACATCCCTTAAACCAGTTTTGCCATGAGAGTCCATCATACCTACCTATGGATTGAGTAAGATCCTTCAAGTAAGTTGTCATTGGTGCAAGCAATAAAAAATTTCTCTCTAAATATGTATGATCTATTAGTGTGAAGAAAATAAGCTTTATATGAACTTGTGATATGGAAGAAATAAAAGCGATAGACTGCATGATAAAATTCTTTATCACAAGCGGCAATATAAAGTGACATTATTTTCATTAAGATTTTGTGCATCAAACCATAAAAGCGCATCAAAACCTCTGCTTCCCTCTATGAAGGGTCTATCTGTTACTTTTATTTTCTACCCTTATACAAGAGTAATGGTGATCTTCACCTTTCCTTTTTACACTTTTTCTTTTGGCAAGCACTATGTGTTGGAGAAAGATCTGGATATATATATCCACTCGGATGTTGGTTATCATAAAGTATTATTGTTGACATTACCCTTGAGTTAAAAAGTTTGGAGGCAAAACTATAAGCCCCTATCTTTCTCTATGTCCGACTGAGGCTTTGAACCCACAAGTATCCAGTGAGTGTTAGCAATTGTGAAAGACTAAATGATAGTTGAGTATGTGGACTTGCTGAAAAGCTCTTATATTGACTCTTTCCGATGTTATGATAAATTGCAATTGCTTCAATGACTGAGATCATAGTTTGTTAGTTTTAAATGAATTTTTGATTCATACTTTACCTTGTGAATGAATTGTTACTTTAGCATAAGAAATTATATGACATTATATGCTATTGTTCTAAAGATGATCATGATGCCCTCATGTCCGTATTTTATTCTTATCGACACCTCTATCTCTAAACATGTGGACATATCTTTTGATTTTGGCTTTCGCTTGAGGACAAGCAAGGTCTAAGCTTGGGGGAGTTGATACATCCATTTTGCATCACACTTTTATATTGATATTTATTGCATTATGGGCTGTTATTACACATTATAGCACAATACTTATGCCTTTTCTCTCTTATTTTACAAGGTTTACATCAATATGGAGAATGACGGCAACTGGAATTCTGTACTGGGAAAGTAGCAAATCTGAGAGACCTATTCTGCATAACTCCAAAAGTCCTAAAAATTTATGGAGGATTATTTTGGAATATATAAAAAATATTGGGCGAAGAAAGTAACAGAGAGGCCCCACCAGGAAGCCACAAGGGTGGGGGGTGCCCCCTGCCTTGTGGGCTCCCTGGCAGGCCTCCGGTGCCCATCTTCTGCTATATGATGTGTTTTGACCTGGAAAAAAAATCAAGAGGAAGCTTTTGGGACGAAGCGCCGCTGTCTGGAGGCAGAACTTGGGCATAACCAATCTAGGGTTCCGGCGGAGCTGTTCTGCCGGGGAAACTTCCCTCCCGGAGGGGGAAATCATCGCCATCGTCATCACTAACGATCCTCTCATCGAGAGGGGGTCAATATCCATCAGCATCTTCACCAGCACCATCTCCTCTCAAACCCTAGTTCATCTCTTGTATCTGATCTTTGTCTCAAAACCTCAGATTGGTACCTGTGGGTTGCTAGTAGTATTGATTACTCCTTGTAGTTGATGCTAGTTCGTTTATCCGGTAGAAGATCATATGTTCAGATCCTTAACGATAATTATTACTCCTATGATTATGAGAATGAATATGCTTTGTGAGTAGTTACTTTTGTTCCTGAGGACATGGGAGAAGTCTTGTTATAAGTAATCATGTGAATTTGGTATTCGTTCGATATTTGTATGAGATGTATGCTGTCTCTCCTCTAGTGGTGTTATGTGAAAGTCGACTACATGACACTTCACCATTGTTTGGGCCTAGGGGAAGGCATTGGGAAGTAATAAGTAGATGATGGGTTGCTAGAGTGACAGAAGCTCAAACCCTAGTTTATGTGTTGCTTCGTAAGGGGCTGATTTGGATCCACATGTTTCATGCTATGGTTAGATTTATCTTAATTCTTCTTTCGTAGTTACGGATGCTTGCGAGAAGGGTTAATCATAAGTGGGAGGCTTGTCCAAGTAAGGACATCCACTACAAAAAAATACACTTCCATGATTATACGTGTTTGTCATAGTAGGCATTTTTTGCCATGCCTGTACATCCATAACTATTTTATGACAGAATTAATATAGTCATACATGTGCTGTCGTACAAGGGTTCTATGACATTACCAAAGTTATCATCACGGAAGTGTCCACTTCCATGACGATAAATCGCGCGTCACAGAAGTGCTTTCGTCAAGGGTGACCGACACGTGGCATCCACTGTAACGGAACGCCGTTAAGCTATTGGGTCCGGTTTTGGATCCGATAACCCGTTAACAGCCCCGACCAATGGGGATTTTCCACGTGTGAAATCATCATTGGCTGGAGGAAACACGTGTCGGCCCACCGTTGGGACAGATGTCATCCACTCATTGGACCCAAGGCGCCTATGATACGTCGACATGTGGCATGGCCCAATAGAGGCCCATTCCTGTGAAAAGGCCGACCCATTTGACTTGGTCAAAAGGTGGCGGGCCGGCCCACGGAAAGCCTGTTAATGGCATGTTCGCATATAGCCCATTTACAGCCCGCTAACTCATGGCCCGTTACGGCCTAACGGAATTAGGCCCAGTAGCATCATCTGTGCCGTCACCGATATACCTCAAGGGTTTGTCCAGGACTCCCACCGCCGGTTTTGTACTACCCATATCATCGATGTACCTCTGAGCATATGGGTAGCACAGAGGACTCCCTCAATACCACAGTTTGATATTGATGATATGTTTAGAACTCTCAAGGGTGACCCCCTACCCGAGAACCTAAAGTCAGGCATCGGACCGGACTCGTTGGACAACGTTCCACTTTCCAAGCTTCCGAATTCAGAAACTTCTCGGCCCTTGAGCCTTGAGATGGGTAGGGTTCCGGACTCAATTCCACCCACCCACCCAGACATATGCGATCTATCTCTAATAAGGCAAGAGCCTGCTGAAACATTACATCGTTACTGGGCCAGATTCCTCCTGGTTATGGACAAGATAAAGGACTGCCGAGAGGAAAACGCAATCTCAATTTTTTGCAATAATTGCACGGACGAGGGAATCTTGAACGCCGTCAGCCATCGTGAAATCACACGCTTCGCCGACCTGGCGTCCATAGTACGAAAGTACTGTGCGATGGAGAGTTTCCGGAAAACCGAAAATAAGTTTTGGGACAATCCGGCCCCGAATACAACCCTAGTCCGCAACAAAAGGGTGCATTACACTCAGGCACCAGGTACAAAAACCAAAAAGCAAAAAACCCATAAAGGGCACAAAACCGTACTGGAGGGATGGCTTAGTGGACCCTGTAAAATTCACAGTACAGAGGGCGCCACCCCAACACATACCTTCGAGCATGTTGGATATTACGGCAGGTGGCCAAAAGTGGCGAGGAGCTTCTAGCCCCGGAAAACCACTCCAACAATACCGGTACGGTATCAACAGTCTTCGAAACTTTCGCATCAAACAATATGCAGAAACGAACAATCCGCAGCCTCGCCGAAGTCTACCAAGTAGCAACAACAAATCCTTGGAGCGACACGGCCATCACCTTCAACGCCAGCGACGAACCTAAATTCCGAACAGCCCGAGCACCAGCCGCATTGGTCCTTAGTCCAATAGTGGATGGCTTTCGACTTACCAAGGTACTCATGGATGGCGGCAGCGGATTAAACCTCATCTACGAGGAAACTCTTCAAAAAATGGAAATAGACTGGAGCCGCATTGAGCAAAGCAGCACAACCTTCAAAGGAATAATCCCTAGCCAGGAAGCGCGCTGCACCGGAAAAATCACACTTGATGTGGTGTTCGGCTCACCAGACAATTACAGGTCCGAAGAAGTCACGTTCCAAGTGGCCCCGTTCAGCAGCGGATATCACACTATATTAGGACGAGAGGCATTCACAATTTTTCAAGTCGTACCCCATTACGGGTACATGAAGCTCAAAATGCCTGGGCCCGGCGGAATAATCACTCTCGTTAGTGATCCGGACATAGCACTCCGCGCCGAAAACAAGACAACCGCATTAGCCCTGGAGGCACTATCCGAAGCCCTAGCGGCAGAAGAACTCACCGCGCTGCGCTCTATGGTGAATAGGGATGATGTGATACTCGATAAGAGATCCAAGTCCACCTCCTTTAAACTAGCGGACGAAATAGTAAAATTCCAGGTCCATCCAACAGACCCGACAAAGACAGCCTCCATCGGGACACAGTTGAATCCTGATGTAGACGCCGCACTGCGAGATTTCCTTCGGGAAAATTGGGACATTTTCGCCTGGCACCCTTCAGATATGCCGGGAATCCCACGCAGATTGGCAGAGCATAGCCTAAATATCCTAAAAGGGTTCAAGCCAGTCAAACAGGCTCTTCAACGATTTTCCGAACCCAAAAGACAGGCAATGGGAGAAGAACTAGCCAAACTATTGGAAGCCGGATTCATTAGAGACATCAAACATCCGGATTGGCTAGCAAACCTGGTAATGGTACCAAAGAAGGACAAATCCTGGCGCCTATGTGTCGATTTTAAAGACCTCAACAAGGCCTGCCCAAAGGATCCCTTCCCCCTCCCCCGCATCGACCAAATAATCGATGCTACCGTAGGGCACGATTCATTGTGCTTCCTGGACGCATACTCCGGCTACCATCAAATCAAGATGGTGGAAGCGGACCAAGCTGCAACAACATTCATTACTCCATATGGACCATTCTGCTTCAACACGATGCCCTTCAGACGTAAAAACACCGGCGCAACATATCAGCACATGATTCAGACATGTCTGGCCACCCAGATCGGCAAAACAGTAGAGGCATACGTAGACGACGTAGTCGTCAAAACCAAACACGTCGAAACTCTAGTAGACGATTTGAGGGTCACATTCGACAACCTCCGAGCATATGACATCAAGCTGAATCCGGAAAAATGCGTTTTCGGCGTACCAGCCGGAAAGCTCCTGGGCTTCATTGTATCCGGTAGAGGAATTGAAGCAAACCCGGCCAAGATCCGAGCTCTGTCATAGCTGGATATTCCAAAAGACCTCAAACAGATCCAAAAATTGACAGGATGCGTGGCGGCTCTAAGCCGCTTTATCTCCCGTTTGGGAGAAAAGGCATTGCCCCTCTATCGCCTCCTCAGACGCACCGAACACTTCGAGTGGACGGATGCTGCCACTGCCGGACTCGAAGAAATAAAAGTATTGGCAACAAATCCGGTCCTGGCTGCGCCTAACCTGGGCGAACCAATGTTGTTATACATCGCGGCAACACATCAAGTTGTAAGCGCGGTACTCGTCGTAGAACGAGAGACAGAAGGACATTAATTCCCTCTTCAAAAACCAGTGTACTACGTATCCACTGTTTTAACTCCCTGCAAGTCCCGTTACCCGCACTATCAAAAGATAGCGTATGCGGTGTTCATGGCATCCCGGAAGCTCCGACACTACTTTCAAGAGTGTTCGATAACAGTGGCCTCCGAAGTACCCCTAAATGACATTATAAACAACCGCTACGCGACGGGCAGGATTGCAAAATGGGCCATTGAGCTCTTACCATTCGATATAACTTACAAACCCCAGCGAGCTATAAAGTCGCAAGTTTTGGCTGACTTTGTCGCTGAGTGGACTGAAGCCGAACTCCCTAAAGAGTACGGCGCATACTCCAATTGGATTATGCACTTCGACGGCTCCAAAATGTTGGCCGGATTGGGGGCTGGCGTCGTATTGACGTCCCCAACCGGGGACACAGTCCAATACGTACTTCAGATAATGTACACGGACTCCAACAACGCAGCCGAGTACGAGGCCCTCTTACATGGCCTCCGGATGGCAATCTCCATGGGCATTCAACGCTTAGAGGTGCGCGGGGACTCAAACCTCGCAATATCCCAAGTAAATGGAGACTTTGACGCCAAGGATCCGAAAATGGCAGCCTATCGTAACGCTGTCCTTAAAATGTCAGCTCGGTTCGAAGGACTTGAATTCCACCACGTAGCCAGGGATAATCACCAAGCGGCCGACGTATTGGCATGCATCGGCGCAAAACGTGACGCTGTCCCTCCAAACATCTTCCTGGAACGGCTGTTTAAGCCATCCGTACTATGGGAAGAGGAGTCCGGAAATAACAAACCGGAAGCAGCCGCACCAACCGACACAGAGCAATCTGACATAATCGGCGATTCAGCCGATGAAATAACACCTTCAACCCACGACATAATGGCAGTAATCGCCCCATGGACAGAGCCATTCCTAGCCTACTTGCTTAGGCAGGAACTTCCCGAAGACCAAAATGAGGCCCGCTGCATAGTTCGGCGATCCAAAGCCTACAAGGTCCATGAGGGAGAACTCTATAAGAAAAGCACAATCGGAGTCCTTCAAAGGTGTATCTCCGAAGAGGAAGGGCGAAACCTTCTGGCTGAAATTCATGCCGGATTAGGCGGACACCACGCCGCAGCCCGAGCCATTGTAGGAAAGGCATTCCGTACAGGATTTTATTGGCCGACGGCCCAGGCAGATGCTCAGGACTTAGTCCAAAGATGCGTCGGTTGTCAGCTCTTTGCTAATCAGAGCCATATGCCACCCACCGCCCTCAAAACTATACCCATTACCTGGCCGTTCGCGGTCTGGGGGCTTGACATGGTTGGACCCCTTAAAGGGGGAACCCACAAGCAAAGGTACCTATTGGTCATGGTGGATAAATTCACCAAATGGATAGAGGCCAAGCCAGTTAAAACGGCAGAGTCCGGACCAGTGATAGACTTCATATCCGGGGTAGTACACCGTTATGGTGTCCCCCACAGCATCATCACCGATAATGGCACGAACTTCACGGCCGACGAGGTTAAATCATGGTGCAAAAATATGGGCATTAAGCTCGATTACGCTTCAGTCTATCATCCTCAAACCAACGGTCAAGTGGAACGAGCAAATGGTCTAATAATGAGCGGCATCAAACCCAGACTAGTGCGGTCCCTTACGAAATCTGACACGCACTGGGTAGAGGAGCTCGACTCCGTACTCTGGGGGGCTGCGGACAACGCCCAACCGTACTACCGGATTCACACCATTTTTTATGGTATACGGCGCAGAAGCAGTTCTGCCCTGCGACATCATTCATGACTCACCTCGAGTGCGCATGTACGAAGAAAGAGAAGCCGAGCTGGATCGGCAGGACAACTTGGACGCATTGGAGGAAGAACGCGACGTCGCCAAGGCTCGTTCCGCATTCTATCAGCAGCAGGCTTGAAGATATCAAAGCAGAGAAGTACGGGCCAAGACTTACAACGTTGGCGAACTAGTTCTACGCCTGCCGGACAAGAAAAAGGACAAGCTCAAGCCCAAATGGGAAGGCCCCTTCATCATCGATCAAGTCTTGACCGGCAGAGTGTACCGTCTATGAAATGCGTCGGACAACCGACTCGAGCCGAACCCATGGAATGCAGCCCGCCTCCGAAGATTCTATGCCTAGCGCCGGACTAAGAGTTCGTCCCTTTCCCCCGTCCAAATTTTTACACTTCAGCTGTCTTTTGTTTATCTTTTTTCTCTCACCCCTATTCATCAAAGCCTTAAAAGGCTTACTTGCGCATCGTTCGCACGCAATTGATGTGCTATCCGCACTCATTATACCTGGGGGCTTCCTTACCAGAAGCTTAATTATAAGGGCTTCATGCCCAGCACGCGTGTCAAACTTCCACGTGTACCTTTTATTCACCAATATATGCATCGATATGACTTAAGTTTTGGCCAAGCTGGGTTGCCTGGCTCCTGTGCTTACCCCTACATTCCCGATTGTTCAGCTAGGAGGTAAAGGGAGCACCTCTGCGATTGTTACTGCCGGGTCAGCCAGATGTGTACCTCAGACTGGGTGAAGCCGAAAGCTAGCGTTCTTAAGGGAATATTCGGTCGGTGATTTGAAAGATGATTTTTTACCAATTTATTTATCTGCCCCCAGATGTTATCCTGCTCTTTTCGCAGTCCGAACATGCACTTTAGGGCATGCCTCCCAGGGAAAGGAACCCTTAAAGGAACTATTCTCCCTGGAAGATGTTTCTTACTAACCATGTAATATAACATAACTAGTTGGGCACTTGTCTGATAAAGCACTAATGACCCCTACGCCTGGTCTCCATGCATGCCCCGGTTGTTTCTTAACCGAGAAGGTATTCGGACACACTCCGGACTCTAGGGTCCAGAGGTTGAAGCGAAAAGGTCGGCAAAGACAAACGATCTACAATCCGGCTAGAAGGCATTTTACATGTCATTTTAAAATACATTGTCAAATCGACTGACTATATTCCTCCTCAATCCCATCTAACAGGCTGTCTAATTTACAGTCCTGTTGGGAAAATTTAGCGGCCAACTCTACTTGGCCGTATACTAAACTCACAGGGATCTCCTTCCCATCGGGCCCCACAGGTCCGACCTCGGCCATGTGGTTGGGATCCGCCTTCTTGTACCGCGTCTTCATCATGGCCCAGGCCTCCCTGGCACCTTGGCGGCAGGCCGAAATCTTCCATAAATGGAAGCGCTGCCGCACTCCCTGAAGCTTCTCCGCAAGCTCCCCAAGGCCCTCGGGTAGGGAGAGGGCTGGCCATAAAGCCTGGACAACGCCGCTCATTGCCTGCCGAACTCGTTCGAGCAGTTGCAACAGCTCGGGAAGTTGATCACCCTTTGATACGGGCATCTCCTCCGCAGGGTGACCTGTGAGTATACCTACAGACATATTTTGTCAATTGACTTCCTCGCCGAACTCTTCTTTTCAAAGAAGTTCGCTCAAGCACTTACTATAGATGCCGCGACGAAGCCGCTGATTCTCCTTAACGGAGCCAGACAGCTCGGCCCGAACACCTTTCAGTTCTTCTCCAAGCTGGGCGTGGGCATCCTGGAGCCTGTTCCTTTCCTGCTGCACATTATTCAGCACCCTCTCGCCGGCCTTCAGCTGGCGCAGTAGTTCTTGCCTGTTCGGATCTTGTCCGGCAGCACCTGCAACGTCATTATTAGACTTGCGCGCATGCCGCACACCACTTATCTTTTTAAATAATGTGTTACCAGGAGGGGTCCCTGTGTTTCCTCCTGCGGCAGCAAGTGCGGCCTCAAGTTGGGCCTTACACTCTTGCAGCTCCTGAGACAGTTGGGTATTCTTCTTTGTAAGATCCTGCAGTTCAAATGATCCTTAAATCAGTTAATATAACTACTTTAAGTCTCGGGGGCTACTGGCATATACAACTATTAAAATCTCTTACCCGTATGTCTTTTACATACTGCTCCGTGGCTCTGGTCAAACCATCTTGAGCAGCACGGAGGTGCGCGTCCCCCGCGTTAAAGGCATTCAATGCCTCAGGGGAGAAGCACGCGTCACGAAAAACTGTCCGGCGGCGCCTGTGGTTCATGGCGCTCTCCACCTCAGACTTGGTGGCGGACAGTCTGTTGGCATCCTCCGTTGGAGGAGTATTCGGCTCGTGCCTTGCGCTCGCCTCCTCCTCCAGACCAGGTGCTGGAGCTTGGCTGGTAGAGGCTGGGTTGGCAACCTCTACGCCCGCAGTCCGGCGGGCGCTTTTTCTCCTACAAAAGTCATGAGCACTCAAACACTTCCTAGGAACGTTGCTCTAAATAACGAACCGTGAGCTATACCTTTGCGGCGACATTTCAATCCGCGTCGTGCTCCTCTTCCGCCTACTGGGCTGGACTGACCCTTGTTGGTCAGCCGCCGCGGGCTCGGCTTCCCGCCTTGAAGGCGCCTCCTGCAAAACACCATCATATACGGGGGTCAGAAATGAGCAAGGAAGAAATAATGGTGTCAGGACTTCAGTCACAATCACCTGGGAAGCCGGATATAGGCCGGGGTAGTCAGCCGTAATGGCGACTAAAGCGTTGTCCATGCTGAGTTGGTGGAACACCCCGTCAACTAGCTCCACCTTTATGTCTGGGTCCTCTTCGGAGGCCGGATCCTGGGATCTCTCTGGATCCTCGGGCTGCGGAGCTGGACTAAGCAAGCCCTCCACAACCCGACGCAGCTCCTGCGTCGAAAACATAATATAAGAAACTTAAACTTTGAAAGCATGGGTCGGGCACTCAAAGTGTTCGCTTACCCAACGCCGAGGGTTATTCATGGAGAACCCATTCAACGGGCTCGTCTGGAGGAAATCCTCCTTCTCCCCCTTGAACAGGCCGGACAGGATCTTCGCCAGGTCTTCGGCCGATCCCGACCCCTTGCGGCCATGACGGGTGGCATCGTCCTCCCCGTTGAAATCCCACATAGGGTGGCCCCTGTATTGCAGCGGCTGCACCCCTCGCATAATGCACGTTGCCATGACTCCAATCATGGTCAACCCGGAATGGGCCAGTAACCTTACCCGGCCCATCAAATAATGGACGCTCTTGTCTTCCTCCAGCTGGGGGCTCCGTGGGTGCCAGCTAAGGTGTTTCTTCAGAGGAGCATTACTGAACTCCGGGAGGCCAATCCGAACAGGGTCCGGCAGCGGAGCGTCTTCTACGTAAAACCATTCTAAAGGCCAGTCTTCGGATGCCTTCTTAGGGGTTCCGGATGGATATCCGGTCCCGGCGATGCGCCGTATTTCGGCACCGCCCACTTGATATATGGACCCCTCGTGAGAGCGGGGTACAAGGCAGAACAACCTCTTCCACAGCGCGAAATGGGGCTCGACGCCCAGAAATAGCTCGCAAAGAGCTACGTAACCCGCGATATGTAGGATAGAGGCGGGCGTGAGGTGATGGAGCTGGAGTCCGTAGAACTCCAGGAGCTCGCGGAGGAACGGATGTATAGGAAATCCGAGCCCCCTTATTAGATAGGAGACGAAGCATACCCGCTCCCCTTTGTTGGGACTTGGGGTAGCCTCCGCTTGCTTCCCACCTTTGTAGGTGGCCAGCCCAGCTCGAACCGGAACCATGAAGGCCGGAGGGAGATATCCCTCCGCTTGGAGCGTCACCAGCTCGTTGTGCGGGACAGAACATCTCCTCCAATCTCCTGGCAGAGGGCTGGGAGCGCGAGAAGAGGAGCCGCGTCGACGGTCCATGATGGAATGGATTTTTGGTCAGGAGAGCTCCGATGAGTACTCGCGGAAGGAAGACGGTGTGATTTGGATCTGGATTCTTGCCTCACTTATAGGAAGGTTATTTGTGCAGCTAGGGGGTAAAACATAGAAGATACCCTGGCTTTTTGCATTCGTGCGACGCGTGAAAGAAGGCCATTATTGGGCGTGGAATCCAAGAAGCGCGACATTGATAAGGAAGTCGGACACTGTTCGGCAGGTACATGGAACTTAAAGGAGAACCCGCCTTGCAACACCGAAGACTATATACGTGCTGGACTTATCGTCATTGAAGCCTGGTTCGGGGGCTACTGAGGGAGTCCTGGACTAGGGGGTGTCCGGACAGCCGGACTATCATCGTCGGCCGGACTCCAAGACTATGAAGATACAAGATTGAAGACTTCGTCCCGTGTCCGGATGGGACTTTCCTTGGCGTGGAAGGCAAGCTTGGCGATATGGATATGTAGATCTCCTACCATTGTAACTGACTCTGTGTAACCCTAGCCCTCCCCGGTGTCTATATAAACCGGAGGGTTTTAGTCCGTAGGGCGAACAACCATTACAACAATCATACCATAGGCTAGCTTCTAGGGTTTAGCCTCCTTGATCTCGTGGTAGATCCACTCTTGTACTACCCATATCATCAATATCAATCAAGCAGGAGTAGGGTTTTACCTCCATCGAGAGGGCCCGAACCTGGGTAAAAACATCGTGTCCCTTGTCTCCTGTTACCATCCGCCTAGACGCACAGTTCGGGACCCCCTACCCGAGATCCGCCGGTTTTGACACCGACACCGTCCAATATGATTCCAGCCCGTTGTAACTTCCGGCCCATGTATGGCCCATGACGTCTTTCGGCCCATATGAGTCCCTTTGTAACTCTTGGCCCATTAATGGCCCGTGGTGAAACCGACCCGTAATGAATAGTGTATCGCTTTATACCCATTAGCGGACCATTATTCCATTGGGTCGTTTCCAGCCAGTGTTACCTTTTGGCCTTCTAAGGGCCCATTTATTCTTGGGCTCATTTCCAGCATTCGGTTTCTTACGGGCCGTTACTGGCCTTTTTTGCCCGTGGATACAGTTGGCCCATTTGTGGCCCGTTAATCTGTTGGGACATTTTCATAGCATCATCAAATACGGCCTATTAACGGCCTGTTATGGTCAACCCATAAGACATACGATTTCCACTCTTGCCCGTTTACGGCCCATTATACGGCCCGTACAAGGCCCATAGATGAGACGGCCCGTAGAAGGCCCATGGATCCTACGGGACGTAGAAGGCCCATGGAACTGACGACCCATTGAAGGCCCATGGATCCGACGGCCCATAGAAGGCCCATGGATCCGACGGCCCATAGAAGGCCCATGGATCCGACGGCCCATAGAAGGCCCATGGATCGTCTGTCCCATAGATGGCCCATGAATCGTACGGCCCGTGCTGGGCCATGGTCACTACAACTTTTGGGTGAGTTGGGCCCCATTTAAACGATATAGCATCTTCAAAGAGTTATTTGCTCAAAAAAAATCTTCAAAGAGTTATCCTACTCTATACTATCACCTCTAAAAAACATACACTATACAATAAAGAGACTAAGGCATAGAAACGTAGAATAATCCTACACTATACAATAAAGAAATTACAGCCGATTATACCCACTGGGCATTATGGTTCGGCATCGGTGATAATAAAGCATACACAAATATCAAATTACATACACTGGGCAAATACAGCTCATACATCATGGACGCGCATCAACTTAACTTACCATTTGAACTATAATCTCTTCAGAAAACAGGATTGGCCGGATTCAGATAGCACAAATTTCAGTCTGCAAACTCTCTAATTCCTTCATGGTTACCTCAGTGTCATGTTTCATTTTTTACTCCTGCATCTAATACCTGCATGTCCAGTCTCAGCTTGTTGATTGTATGTTGAGAATCATGTACATGTTGTCTTGCCACCTCTAGTTGATGCTCGAGAACATCAGCACATTCCAATTCCAATTCATAATCATTCGGTAACGGCCATGCCGCACTACTCGCAGATCTTTGTGTTGATGTCACTTCATCCTGAAATGTTTCTGTAAGTACACATGAGTAGGGCAAAAATATAGTTACAACAGTGAAGCGAGCAAGACAGACTATTTTGTACATGGCAAAACATGACTAACAATAATGTTACATGTCATGAAGCATAAGCAGGTGATATTTTAAAAATTATAAAAAGGTAGTCTGTGCAGCCTGCATACAGAAATCTCTCTTAGCTCACCAGAGGAGCATGATGTTGGGGCCCAATCCCAAACACAGACAAGTTACAAATTTAGACAACACATTGCGTATAAGTAAGCAAGCAGTTGGCCATTCTGTAGCTCAATTAAAGTCTTAGGGAGCATAATGAACAGCAGAGGGTTTCATACAAACATACTACAGAAAGCAAAACTATACAATCATTAGCCTAGTATAAACTAGATTGTGAGCCTCATGCAATAATAGTTGGTTAATAGACTTCAAAGCTTCAGGCACACTTCGGCAGAGTAATTAAATGGTAAGGCCTTTAATTATGTCAACTAATAGTTATACAACTACCCAACATCAGGCATCATTCTTTGGGCATCTCATTAACTGAGGACAAATAAAGAAATTGAAAAGAGCAAATTAACTATGCCTGAAACAAACAAGGAATTGAACTGTGAGTTGGATATAGTGACTTATCTTAACAGGTTGAAGAGGCTCACCGCAACTCCTACTTCTCTTGCAAGGCTCCTTCCTAACATCTTGTACTTGGAAATCCTCAATCTTATCTTCATTGCACCCCCTCTGCAAGGTGACACAAACAAGTTACTCGTCTCTTTGGAAGATAAATATGCATACTTTCCAGTCTGTGAACACAAAATGATGAGATTATAACAAAACAACACCACATAATGAAACATGCCGCATATCTTGCACTTGCACATAATGAAATGAGCATTTACTATGTCTGCACTATGTAAAAACCAGACATACCTTCGAACTGGATCTCTAGGTACTCTTGGAGGGCCTACTTTAGTGTACAGCCAAACCTTTATGTCACCTATGAGTTAGATAAGGCCCCACTACAACAGAACTTAGTGTTTAAATCATTGACAAGCTCTGTTAGAGTGTTCGGTCAAGAACAACAAGTAATCAAAGCAAACAGTCGTAGTATGAGTGGCTGATGCAAACAAGCAATTGAACAGATGTGTGAGCAAATCTTACATATCAAGAAAAGAAGCAAAGAAGGAGGCTTAAAGACCATCACTTGACTGACCAGATTTAATGGGCATTTAAACATCATATGTTTAAGGGTCATAAACATTGCATATTCCAGTTTCTACAATGGAATGCACATGTATTAGGTTATGCCATATATGATGATGCCTAAATGTACACTATAGCAGGCAGGAGTGATTCATCATTGCACGCACAATTGAATTGCAGGTTAAGGGCCAGTTCGATTCCGCCTTTTCAGGGCTTATTGTCAAAATAAGCCATAAAAGATGTAAAGAAGTCATTTTTGAGTTATGGGCTTGGGCTTAACTAATTTTGCTTTGGAGGGGGGTGTTTCGGGTAGAACATCACTAAAAATTGAAGGGAAGGGGAATAGTGAAATGACTCTGTTGTCTGCCGATATTACACTCAAAATGCAACTGCTGACGCCCGTGTCACACCTGACCCTCAAGTAAAAACAAACATGCAAGCGTTCATTGCCCTGCCTGCTTGCATCTCCTCTCACCTTTCGCTCTACCTCGATCCCCTGCCTGCAGCACTAGGGTTCCTCCAGCGAGCCGTCTCCACTGGTCTCATCTAGCCTGGTCCTCGATGATGCTCTGTCCAGCTAGGCTACATGGCTGGCGGGTAGGGGCAAATCTCCCTGGCTGCTTCTCCCTCTAGCGCCGCCCCTCATTCTCATGGTCTCCAGCAGCTGCTTCATTGTGGTTCGTCCAACACACTACTTCGGCGGGTGCTGCACAACTACGGCTGATGCCACACTGCGGCAGAAGGCACCTTATTCCCCCTACCCCCCAGGTCGTGGCCTTGAGGTGTTGTTGAAGGATGAGCTCATCCAACAAGGTGAGGATCTCCTCTGATTTTTTGCCAAATTTTCATTCTGATGCACTATACGATGAATTGCTATGAGCTGCTTCTGCTGCAGCTATATGATGCATTGCTATGAGCTGCTCCTGCTGCTGCTATATGATGAATTGCTATGAGCTGCTACTATATGATGAACTAGCGGAGTAACCCGAGCATTTGCGTGGCTAGATTATCGGTTGTTACTTATTTTTCTTGTTTTGTTTGACATCTAAAATATGTGTTTAGATGTTATAATATGCGATGTATATTAGGAAGCTTATTTAATCACATGTGAAGGAAACTCTTTGATTCATCCTAACCATGTGCTAGCATTTAAAATTCACATGTGAACATGAGATTCAAATATAAGTTAAATTTTAAATATATACCATTGTCTTATAAAAACTACCACACAGATATACAATATAGGAACTATGTTCTCTATTAATTAGTATTATTTATTTTTTTGAAATAATAGAAACAAACATTTTATATCAGTACAATTTTATCTAGCCGTCATCTATGTAGTAATCATAATTCGTAGGTCAAGAAGCAAACACACTTTTCCTTTTCACTTGTTGGATAGGTTGTGCAAACACATCCACGCAGAGATGTGTGTTCTTATATTCTCATCCATTTTATTCGTTTGCATATCCCAAGAAAAAGATTTACCCACCCTTCTATTTTTCCCTGTCATCAACCTCTGTCTAGCCTATGCCATACGCAGGTGGCACTTCATCAACGTGTATGGTTTCTTGTTGCTGCATGGCTCGCCTACTCTTTCTTATTCACTTATAGTTCTCTTTACCTAGTTATACAAACCAAACCTGAAAGAACATATTATACTTGGTTATGTGGCCCAATTGTATCTCAGTTGGCATACATTGTGACACTATATACTTCACATTTTTTAAATCCTGTAATATCTTCATTAACTTTGTTCTATTTTCATTGTGTGTTTACTATTCTCAGCTATAGTCCCGGATCATGTTTTTGGATCGCTGTAAATAAGGTGCATCTATTTTCATGATGAGTTTATAGATAGTTTATACTTGAAAGACTATTTTAAAAATCATCTCAGTGACTTAAATCATTTTTAATTAAAACCCAGAACTAACTATTTCAGAGAAAATAATCTTGCTGACTCAAATCAATTTAAATTAATGGTCGCAAATTATTTTCTCATGAATAGAATAAATTAGAGATTTCTCAAAAGAATATCAGTTAGTCGTCACTTCCAACTTAAGCATCCATTTGGCTAATCTAGTTAGGCGCAGCGTGTAGGGAAATACATCAATGTGACTCAATTTCTAGTCCCAGTAATTACAGTTGTAGCTGGCCAGAGATGCCTCACTGATTAGTTATGGCTTCTTATCTAATTTTCATTTTTATATCAGTTGCCAATACAATGGCTCTCTTAGACAACTTTTGTATCTGCCCATGTATGTGTCCGTTGTCTTTTTTTTTTTGGTAGAGGTAAAAGTGATCCGTTGGTATGTGTATTTGTATCTATGAGCCCTGCACGTGCGTGTGTCTGGTTTATTATTTCCTCTAGCTATGCATATGTACATGAGATTTTCTTTAACAGTCTTACGTGAAAGTGGATTAGGCGGTGGTTGGGCTATGTGTAACGTGCATTGCTTTTATTGTTTTCTCCTAGTAGAATTCGAACCCGACTTGAACTTGTCCGTGTCCTTTTCCTGCACGTGAATTTCTTTAGGCTTCTTACATGCATGTGATTTGTGATTGCATTTTCCAATTATACATACATATACGTGACAAATTTTACATGGGAAAAATAGTGCATATATACATAATATTTGTATGTAACATCTACATCTTTAAATCTCAGATGTTTGTATCTAAAATTTATGGTCGATAGTTTTTTATCTGTGTGGGCGAACGTGATGTCTTGTTTGCCAACTGTTTTAAGTACATATATATGTTTTACAGGGTTGACGTATTTTCTTTTGCATGTGTATGGGGTATACTTTCACGTGTCCTTCTCATCACTATTTTTAATGGAAAATGCTTAATTTACTATCAACCATTGTAATTAGAAAACATGTCATGACTCATTTATTAAAAAAATGCGAGAATTAAAATATAATTTCTGGCACTTATATTTTTCACGTGTTGTCAGTATAAGATGCCCATTCAGGATTTATTGCCACTAACATCCTATTGTGACTATACTTCATTATAAAAAAATACATTGGTAATTTGTTTGCCGCACATACTCCTATTCTATGTATGTACACATGTACTGCTTTTATCTAGGCAGAGAAAGCATTGCTTTTTCCCATGGGTAGAGAAAGTTTCTTGCGCCAACGTTCATGTAGGGGTCCAGATTTATTTTCCTCAAACACAAAAAAGTTGTCCGGGCTGAATAATTTGCTAAAATCACATCCTACCTTTTTTTTGCTAAACTCATAGACATGATCAGATGTAGTATTGTGACCGGACTCTTGTCTTTCTTCAGGCTGCTGGGACTCCTTCCCTTATAATTCATAGTTGTACGATGCTTAGCTATCTAGTAGCCGTAATATTTTATTAATGGGAGCTGGCAGCATTACTTTCTTTATATTACCTGGCAGTCGTACTTTGCAATGCCAACGTGGGTTTCATATTTGATTGTTTTGGACAAATTTTTTAATGGAAAAAAACATATGACCTGGATGAAGACGTGTTCAGCTATTTTTATTTGCTATGCCAAATTGCTTGTACATACCTATATTTGTATGTAACGCTATATCTTCTAAATCTTAACCATTCATTTCTAATATTGACGATCAAGATAATCTAATAGATATGGACGAACATGGTGGCTTGTTTGACTCTTATTTTAAGTATATAATAGATTGCTATGAGCTGCTGCTGCTATATGATGAATTGCTATGAGCTGCTGCTGCTATATGATGAGTTGTTATAAGCTGCTTCTGCTGGTGCTGTATGATGAATTTCTATGAGCTGCTCCTGCTGATGCTATATGATGAATTGTTATGAGTTGCTCCTGCTGCTGCTATTACGATGAATTGCTATGAGCTGCTTCTGCTGCTACTATATGATGAATTGCTATGAGCTGCTCCTGCTGCTGCTATATGATGAATTGCTATGAGTTGCTGCTGCTATATGATGAATTGCACACTGCTGCTGCTGTATGATGAGTTGCTATGAGCTGCTGCTGCTGCTATATGATGCTTTCAGGTGGTGCTGCTATATGATAATGACCAGTCACTTGGGCCATCGAATTTCAATAAATAATTGTTCTTCATTTAAATGTGGGTCATGCATTCTTTGTTTAAATTAGGCAATGATATCTCCATGGAAAACATCGACCAAAGTAGATTGTGCCAAGTAGATGGTATCTTTGTATTTGCATTTTGATCAAATAGTGATGGTCTATTTTCCTATCATATTAATTACTGCACTGGGTTGAATGTGATGTTTGCAAGTCAAATTAATTTTCATATGGGCAGCAAAATGAAAAAATATAATGCAATCTAGACTTTTCACTGATCATACCAAAGATAAGCTGAAAACGCAATGAAAAGAACTAGTTGGCTTATTACATGGAGCTTATATTCACAGGTGCTTATTTTCTTAGGATAACTCGTAATAATTGTTCCTAAGAAACTTGGCCAGTAGAACTGACATACAAATAACATGTCACGATGATTGCAATGAAGGAGTGATGTACCATAGCACACTGTATAGGCTCACCGTTGCCTCTCCTTTTTTTGAGATGTTCCATAAAATTGCCACATACATCTTGTACTTTTTCATTGTGTAACCCTATCTGCAAGTTGACACGGCTAATTTCAGACATCTCTACATGATAATACATTGCATATCCCTTGCGCATATTTAAACCGCCAATTAATGATTGTGTGCCTAGCATAAACTAGCCATGACTCTGTGTGCTGGACTAGCAGGCACTCTAAGTGAGCCTAATGTAGTGCGCTGGAATTTCTACATGTGACCTATGATTTTGTGTAATGTACTGCCTCTGTTCCTAAATATATGTCTTTGTAGAGATTCTAGTATGGACCACATACAGATGTATATAGATGCATTTTCGAGTGTATATTCACTCATTTTGCTCCGTATGTAGCCTATAGTGGAATCTCTAGAAAGACTTATATTTAGGAACGGAGGTACGAGGTAGTATCATGTATGACATCTACATATCTAATTTAGCAGCCAGTAGTAGAAATCATTGTCTACACAAAGGGATTACTGGCCGAAAATCCTAGCAAAGCACGCTGACAGGCACAGAACAATACAAGAGAGAGACACACTTATAAGATCATAGCAATGCCTCAGTCCAGGATCTTGGTTGGCCAAGCTGTTAGATCTAGAAGAAACATCATCCTTGTAGTTTTTGCCAGCTGCATAACAGGTGACAACGACCTGCTAGTATATTTGAAGTACATCGGGCAGGTGATGCTGGACGGGTTTAAAGGTGACAAGTACCTAGGCCGTGGCAGGTGCTTGGCATCTTGCCAGATGGTGGGAATCAGGTTAGAAACATCAAGGATGATGACGCTGCGCTGGCTGTCGGGGTCCGGTAAGGAGATCTAGAACCCTCGAGTAGGGTGTTTGTCGAGCGGCTCCAGTAAGGTGGACTACAGTGTGGGCGAAGCGGATCTGTGGCCGTGGACGAGGGCATTGGTGAAGCTGCTCCGGTGGTTGGGTTAAGGATGGTGTCGATGATGCGGATCTGCGGCCATGGACGGGGCGTCAGAAGCTGCTCCGGTAGGTTGGATGAGGGTGCGAGGAAGCGGATCTGAGGCCGTGGACTTCTGAGTTGGCAAAGCGGCCCCGATAGGGTTGAGAATGGTATAGACGAAGCTACTCCGTTAGGGTTGATGATGGTGTCGGCGAAGAGGATCAGAGGCCGTCGACGCGGGCGTCGGTGGGGCGGCTCCTGGGGTGTGGACGAAGCGTCTCCGGTGGGGAGTACGAATGAGCCGCTGCAGATGAGCGACGGTTGACGAGAGTAGCGAAGCAGATCCCGTGCCGTGGACAAGGCTGGCACTGAATGGGCTGTGGTACAGTGGCGGATGAGCAGTCTACTTGTTTCTAGGGGAGGTGGGAGGGGTAGATGCGGCCGCAGAAGCAGATCTAGCGAGGTGGACGCCGCTGGCAATGAATGGGCTCTGGTACGTCGGTGGATGAGCAGTCTAGGGTTTTGAGAGGCGAGGGGAGAAAGGCCGATGAAGTACGAACGGCGTGATGTAAGATGCTCTGGTGTTGTGGAGTTAGTCATTTTTGCGGGAGGAGGAGAGGAAATGGGGGTGCCGTGTAGTGGGGGAAACCGGAAGTTACCAAAGCAGCCCCGACCTATTATGTAGATGAGTGCGGTATTGTAACTGTTGGTCTCCGTGCACCAAGGACAAAAGGGGAATTTCGCATGCTAAAGACTAAGGTGGCGGAAATTTTAGAAGGAAGCGGGAGATTTTACCGCCCACGGGATCGTTCGTATCCAGTTTCAACTAATTTTGGACCGTGCTAGTGGGAAGGTCATGCTAGACTACACGGGGCACGCGTCAGCAGTTAATAACTGGTGTGAAGTCCACCGAGAAAAAAAGACAATAACTCGGGATGATGCGCCGATAACTTGGACATTCACACGGGCGCGGCCAATCGTACGGGTGTAGTTGCGCATTCACAAAAAAGGGATCAAACACTCAGCCTATGTATTTCTCGTGTAAATAGATAATTTAGTGCCATTGGTTATTTACTTTAAACATAATGCATTGATGTGTTAGTGTAGAGGCACACAAAATGTAATGGATATTGTAGCCCGCTACTTAAAAGTGTTACCTCATATGATTACATAGCCTCCATTTCATAAATTGTGTACCCGTTGAATTCATATATGAATATTACATATATTACTTCATAATAGAACCTTAAATCATCAAAGACTAATGAATTTGAATGCAAGAGTAACAATGGTGCATGTACATGATAGCTACATTGGTTGTGTGAAGAAACATCACTGTAACTTTGGCATGCACAACTGAAAAGGTTTATTTAAATAGAAAAAATGTGATATGTGAGTGTCCAATCTTTATAGCGCTGAATCGATATTGTACCTTTGGCCACGATACGAAGTAGATATTGATTTATGTTCAAGCGATGCACGTCCACGATCGCTAGATAGTGATACGTGAATGAATTGTGCAATCTCTCTCACACGCATACATCTCTCATTTCCCTGTGGGCATCAGAATCACACACGTGCACTTCGTGTATTTCTCTCCCTCCGTCAAGGTTACAATTCGTCTTTCTATCCCGTCCTACAAGTCTCTCATACAGAAACACACACAGTCTCTCTGTCTAACATGCCCACCCCTTTAATTCCGCCCACACACAGCCACTAATGTCTCAAAGTATAATGATGTCTCTCACACATATGCCTAAGGTTAACTAGAGTTCCGGAACCATATGAATACATACAATGGGATTCCAGCGCACCTTTTGTTTTGAGATTTCGCTCTTTCTCTCTCTCTCTCTTTCTCTCTCTCTCTCTTTCTCTCTCTCTCTCTCACACACACACACACACACACACACACACACACACACACACACACGTGCGCGCACATTGTTTCTCGCTTCATTTTTTCCGGCACTTGCATGCACACCATTTGTTTATCTTCGTGATGCTTTAAGTATGCCTCGCACAAATGCTATCTACCTATCCCTTAATATAGCTATATATGTGTCACACAAACTCCTTCTCCCTACTAGCAAGATGCCCGTGCGTTGTACGGAACATCAAGATGCATTTGTATGAGTAGTTTATCTTGTGGGAGAAAAGGATGAACGTGGGAATGCCTTATTTGCAAATGCGGCGAGGGGTGTGGGTATCTTTTTGCAAAATTGTCATAGTTTCATTCCTATCCGTCGGATATAAATTGGATGGCCTATATTGCGGGATGGTAGGAACACCATCATCACCAACTTTGTTTTTTAGAGATATGTAAGTGTCACTGCCCCCCCCCACACACCCCCACACACCCCCCACACACCCCAACACCGAAGGAGCAGGGTGACACCTCGATCTTGATACTAATCTATCAACTGGCTTCTCTCTCAAACACACACACACACACACACACACTACCCGACACCAAAGGAGTAGGGTGGCACCTCGATCTTGATAGTAATCTATCTACTCCTCTTTCAAACACACACACATACACACACACTGCTAGTTGTGCCTCTGTGCCTACTGTGCACACTCTCGATACGTCTTTCTCTCCCTCCCCCTCCCTCCACCCCAACAATGACAGCAGAAGGGTGACAACTCGATCTGATTGTAATCTGTCAATTGGTTTCTCTCTCAAACATTGTGTCTCTATGCCTCGCTCAGTAGCCCCCTCGATATGTAGACTTCTCGCGCGCGCACAGCTGTAGTGACGATGACGCTGAACCCAGTGTGCCTTGTTTTTACCGACCTCATGTGATAGTTTTCACCCTATTTTCTGTTAATTAACAAGGCAACCTTTTCTTTGTTACTACTAGTGAATCTAAAATCATTCGGGGCAGCCATAAAATATATCACTTCAACCCAATTATCACAGTAACTATTTTAAAAGAAACTAGCTAGATGCCCATGCGTTGCACGGAACATCAAGATGCATTTGTATGAGTAGTTTATCTTGTGAGATAAAAGGATGAACGAGGGAAGGCCTTATTTGCGAACGTGGAGAGGGGTGTGGGTATATTTTTGCGAAATTGCCGTAGTTTCCTTCCTATCCATTAGATATAAATCCGACGGCCTATATTGCAGGATGGCACACACACCATCATCACCAACTTTGTTTTCTACTCCCTCCGTTCCTAAATATTTGTCCTTTTAGAGATTTCAACAAGTGACTACATACGGAGTAAAATGAGTGAATCTACACACTAAAATATGTCTACATACACATCCGTATGTGGTAGTTCATTTGAAATCTGAAAATGACAAATATTTAGGAACAAATGGAGTATAAGAGTAGACATGGAGATATATCTCCAACATGGTCTACAACAAAAATGTGCTGGACTGGTTAGCGCTAGATGCTTGCAACGCGATGACATGAGTTCGAATTCTGTCTTTAACTTTAGATTTTTTATATTATATATTACTTATTTAATATATATACTTCTTTCGCTACTGTACTGACAGTGGAACCAATAGAGTACTTAGAATACAAGATTAAGGATGGACTTGTTTCTTTTTAACTTTCCGTACGAAGCTATAGCCACCCTGCAAGTCACGTGTACACTGTACATGCAATTAACTTTTTATAGAGGGACAACCATACACGAAATTAACTCAAATGGATTGGATGTCACTCTATTATTTCCAGCATAAGAGCATCTCCAACGGCAGCCGACAAATTTCCTCGCGCTTCCTTCCGCGGAGGACGACATCAAACGCTAGCGGCATACATTTTCACAACTCTAACCAAACAGATGAAATTCGTGCAAACACGGACTGATTTCATATAAGCATGAAGGATTTGGTATAAAAAGCCGGATCTTCATATAAACATGATGGATTTCATTACATTTACATGAACTGAACAGTGCCAATCCGGCTCTCGTGGTATAATTAATACTCCCTCCGTCCGGAAATACTTGTCCTAGAAATGGATGTATCTAGACTTATTTTAGTTATAGATACATACAATTTATCCATTCTTAGAACAAATATTTCCCGCCAGATGGATAGGGAGTACATAATCTAAATGGCCGCCCGCGGTTCCCTTTGTCTTCCTCATGTCCGTCAGACACTTGCGGGGTCGACGAAGGTCCTCGGAAGATACGAAGCAGCAAAGAAATCACCTGAATGCACAGTCGTCACCTCGGCAGTGGCCTTCATGGGACCCAAGTGGCGGCGGCCTCTCGTGTTCTACTTCTCCTTGATGATGGCGGCAGACACGGAGAAGCTGGCCACCGACTCGTCATTCTCCATGCACCCGGCTTCTATCATTGGCTGCATGGTGCTGCCGCAGGCACGGGAGGTGCGAACGCAGGCACGGGAGGCGCGGCCATAGACACGGGAGGCGCGGCCACCGCAGACACTGGTGGCGTTGTACGATGTGACAGCGACGATGCCTGTACCAGCGTGCTCGCCGCCATGCCGGCGTGGAGCAACTCGCCACTCCTCATCAAGCTGAACTAGAGCGGCAAGTTGCTGAACCACGCACCTGCTTGGGGTGGCAACTAGCTCCGTCGGGCCAAGCAAGGTTGGTGAAGCACCGAGCGGCCTTTCCCGTATCTAGAGGGCTCGACGGGCCACCCAGCCGGGTAATATGCCGGAGAACGGCTCCTCGGAAGCCATCGAAAGAGTGGATAAAATGGTGAAGGAGGACGGTAGGAGCTGTCTGTCTGGCCTCGTGTAAATAGAGGGCGAACGGTAGGAGCTTGGCTGGCGTCCGGCCTCGTTTAAACAGAGGGCGGACGGGAGGAGCTCGGCCGGTGTTGCGTTTAATTCCGGCCAGCTCATGAATGGACGTGTGGCTGGAATAGGTTTCTCGGTTTGCATGCGGGTTTAACGGAGGGGTTTGATGGAGGCGAGGAGGCGTGTTCAGCTGGGCGTGCAGCAGGCGGTGCAGTACTATTTGATTTGACAGCGGGCAGCATAGTACTATTTGATTTGACAGCGGGCGGCACAGTTCCTGATACGGCTTAAATGCAGACGAGGGAGGGAGTAGCGGTTCCCGAAATGTTGAATGGCCAATGCATCCTCCTTAAATTAATGCATGAGGGAAGTAATGGGAGGAGGTCCGGGAAAAGAGGCTGCACGATGTGAATGCAACGCAGTTTGCCCTCATAAGAAGGCACCCCTCCATTCCAATGCATCTACCTCATCGTACACACCTAAGCATTTGCCTAAGCACCTACACTAAGCGCAAAAGAGTTAACTCCAGACCCATGGCAGCAATGCGCACGAGTGGCCAGTGGCTATGCCAGATGGTCCACGACGCCGGCCTGCGGCATGGCACCGAGGATCGTCTCCAAACGGTGTTGGAGACTGGCTGGTGGATGGCCGCCGTCGACGCCAACTACGAATCTCAGTTGGACCAGATGATCATTGCCACCACCAACAAGTTCACCGTCCTCAAGAAGCTTGTGGACGACATTGCCGTACTCCTCCAGCCCGCATGCCCGGGCTCCTCATTGCCTGCTACCCTAATTGGCCTCCATGGACGGAACCTATTTCAATCACTGATGGCCCTGCGACTGCCCGCCGATGCCACGAAAAATGTCCACCTGGAGGTCGCGCTCACCGTGAGGCGCCTCGCCCTGCAAGAATTTATCAACCTACACATCCATGTGTACGAGCAAATCGTGTACATAGGTATCTACAAGGCTAGTGAGGACGCTACAACATTGGCCTTCCTCAACCGGCTAGAAGCCTTGGATGCCTTTGCTGAGAAGCACCTCGACCTCGCCACAAAAGCCACCGCTCCTTAGCCGCCGGTTGGTGGCCCAGTGCACTAAGTTGAGGAGGAGGAGGTCGTATGTTGATGGATGCATCTTTCTTCTTGCCTTCTGTAACCACCACTGCGATTGCATCATCATGGCCTTAATTCTTATTGTGCTATTGCATTCTCGTTCTAGTCAATACCGACATGTGCGATCCATTTGCTTAATTATATGCATCACTGTAACTAGTACTCCATCCGTCAAATTTATAAGTTGTGCTTACCTTTTCCATCAACTTCGTGCAACGCGCGGGCATCTTGATAGAAATGCACGGGCATCTTTGCTAGAAATGTGCGGGCATCAACTAGTGTGTGAAAAACTTCGAAAGTTGGTCGTTGGATGAAGCCAATCCGATGGTACAAAGATGGAAAATCCGAGCACTACTGGCTGTTGGATATCATCTACATTCCACCAGATTCTGCCACATGTAGAATTTAGAAGACTCCATGGTTGAACTTAATTCATGACCAACTTTGCTGGCTGTTTGTTTTGTGACTAAGATTGCCAAAGATTGCCACACGTAAGGTTAGGCAAGTTTGACTAACTTAGGTGAGTGTTTGGTTCAAGCCACACCTTAGGCAAGCCACATACACACAAAAAATGTGGCAAGATTCCCTTAGGCTTGCCAACTTGTGGCTCTCATTTTGAAGAACTAAGGGGCTGTTTGGTTCTAGGCCTAGCATTGCCACACTTTGCCACATATTTTTGCCAAGCTTGCCTAAGGTTAGTTCATCAAAATGAAAGCCACAAGCTGGCAAGCCTAAGGGAATCTTGCCACATTTTTTGTGTGTATGCCATGTGGGGTCCAAGTGTGGCTTGCCTAAGGTGTGGCTTGAACCAAACACTCACCTAAGTTAGTCAAACTTGCCTAGCTTTAGGTGTGGCAACATTTGGCAAAGTTAGTCACAAACCAAATAGCCCCTAACCTTAGGCAAGTTTGGCAACATTGTATGAGAGTCTGGCATTGCTAGGCCTAAAACCAAACAACCCCTGTGTCTGCCACAAAAAATGTGGCTAACAAAATGGCCACCACAAGTGTGGAAAGATTTGGCAAGAAGTTGAGTCTATGACATGTGGACCATGTAGCTAGAAAAGTGTGGCAAGCCACAAGTGTAGCAATGAACCAAACACATGCCTAAGATATTGTGGCACGCCTAAGCTTAGGCGTGGCAACCTTAGGCTGCAAACCAAACATCTATACCCCTATATAGTGTGTAAATAAGTTTGAAAGTTGGTCGTTGGATGAAGCCAATCCGACGGTACAAAGATGGCAAATCCGAGCACTACTGGCTGTTGGATATGATCTACATTCCACCAGATTTTGCCATATGTAGAATCTAGAAGACTCCACATGTAGAAACATAATGCACAAACCACCAGAATGTCATGCGTGCAATGCACGTGTATGTTACTAGTAGTTGGTAGTGGTAAGAAACAAATTCCGGGTTTGGCATGAGCTCGTACCGCGGGAGCACCATAAGGCCTGCCACAGGAGTTACATTTCCCTCTCGGGGCCCACAAGACCGAACTTCAGTGGCTTAGTGCCCGACCAATGAGTCAATGACATGCGGACCTTAAATGCGGGTGGCCCACATGTCATTCTCATAGTGGTGGCATGGTTCGCGACTCACTCATTCGAGATGAACCGGTCGTGGTGGCGTGGATGTGGCGAGGGTGCCACAGCTGGGCGTTGGGGTGTTACGAGGCGTAGATGGCCACACCGGCGGGTACTACCTGTAGTACAGAAGTACTCCAGCCGAGGATTGAGCCCGGGACGAAATGTGTCACAGCCGATGGATGAAAATTCGATGGTGCGGGAGTACGGATCGGAGCACAGCAGCGGAGCAGGCAAACCGCGTACAATCGGGTGTGGCTATGGTAGAAAGTTGATGGTTGCCGCAGTTCAGCTAACCCGCATGGCATGCACACAAAGGCAGAGGAGCGGTGGGGCCGAGAGGGATGAGGCGCACGTCGGGGGGATGAGGATCCCCTCATGTGAACAATCCTACCATTCTGTCACTGACATGTGGGACCCCCAAGTGTTGGTCCCACCTGTCAGCGAAGGAAATGCAGGGTAAGGCAGTGATAGCCACGTCAGAGGATCCATGTCCACGTCGGGGGACATCGTGCCGTGGGTTGGAGCGGCGTCGTGGGAATCGTGTGTGGGTGTGGTAGTGGTAGAAAAAAGAAACATGATGGTCGCCGTGGTTCAACTTCCATGGACAAGCTGTCATGTCAACTGACACATGTATATCAAAACTAGAGTGTTTATATTTCAAGCACGTGAACACGTATTATTCTACTACTTTGGATCCATTGCAACACACGGGCCAACACATTGGTAGTAGTAGTGTCTATCTCTATCTCTAGAGGCCTTCCCTCGTTCATCCTTTTCTCTCACATGATAAACTACTCATACAAATGCATCTTGATGTTCCGTGGAACGCACGAGGATGTTTCCTTGGGGGTCTCTCCAGCACGGCGTGGCTGTAGTTGCAAGTTGACGCCCCTTGAGATGTCAACGTTGAGGGGCACTCGGATTTCCTCTGATGAGCAGGTAAGATGAGTTTGATCGCGTAGTAAATGCATTCTAAAGACTACTTCTGTGTCCATTTCCTAATTCTCCCCCTGCCCACTGTTTCATAGGTTAGCTCGGTGTGAGTGGAGATTGGCTTGCATATGTACGGGAGGGTGATGACCCACAAGTATAGGGGGATCGCAACAATTTTTGAGGGTAGAGTACTCAACCCAAATTTATTGATTTGACACAAGGGGAGCCAAAGAATATTCTCAAGTATTAGCAGTTGAGTTGTCAATTCAACCACACTTGGATAACTTAGTATCTGCAGCAAAGTATTTAGTAGCAAAGTAATATAGAAGCAACGGTAACAGTAGCAAAAGTAACAGTAGCAGTTTTGTAGTAATTGTAATAGTGGCAACGGTAAAGTAACTAAGCAAAGATCAATATGTGAAAAGCTCGTAGGCATCGGATCAGTGATGGATAATTATGTCGGATGCGATTCCTCATGTAATAGTTATAACATAGGGTGGCACAGAACTAGCTCCAGTTCATCAATGTAATGTAGGCATGTATTACGAATATAGTCATATGTGCTTATGGAAAAGAACTTAAATGCCATCTTTTGTCCTACCCTCCTGTGGCAGCGGGGTCCTATTGGAAACTAAGGGATATTAAGGCCTCCTTTTAATATAGTACCGGACCAAAGCATTAACACTTAGTGAATACATGAACTCCTCAAACTACGGTCATCACCGGTAAGTATCCCGATCATTGTCACTTCAGGGTTAACGGATCATAACACATAATAGGTGACTATAGACTTGCAAGATAGGATCAAGAACGCACATATATTCATGAAAACATAATAGGTTCAGATCTGAAATCATGGCACTCGGGCCCTAGTGACAAGCATTAAACATAGCAAAGTCATAGCAACATCAATCTCAGAACATAGTGGATACTAGGGATCAAGCCATAACAAAACTAACTTGATTACATGGTACATTTCATCCAACCCATCACCGTCCAGCAAGCCTACGATGGAATTACTCACGCACGGAGGTGAGCATCATGAAATTGGTGATGGAGGATGGTTGATGATGATGACGGTGACGGATTCCCCTCTCCGGAGCCTCGAATGGACTCCAGATAAGCCTTCCCGAGAGAGATTAGGGCTTGGCGGCGGCTCCATATCGTAAAACGCGATGAATCCTTCTCTCCTATTTTTAATCCCCGAACGTGAATATATGGAGTTAGAGTTGAGGTCGGTGAAGCTCTAGGGGGCCCACGAGGCAGGGGGCGCGCCCTAGAGGGGGGCACCCGCACCCTCATGGACATGGTGTGGGCCCCTGTTCTTTATTCTTTCGCCAGTATTTTTTATTAATTCCAAAACGTTGTTCTGTAGATTTTCAGGTCATTCCGAAAACTTTTATTTCAGCACAAAAATAACACCATGACAGTTCTGCTGAAAACAACGTCAGTCCGGTTAGTTCCATTCAAATTATGCAAGTTAGAGTCCAAAACAAGGGCAAAAGTGTTTGGAAAAGTAAATACAATGGAGACGTATCAACTTCCCCAAGCTTAAGCCTTTGCTTGTCCTCAAGCAATTCAGTTGATAAACTGAAAGTGATAAAGAAAAACTTTTACAAACTCTGTTTGCTCTTGTTGTTGCAAATATGTAAAGCCTACATTCAAGTTTTTAGCAAAGATTACGAACTAACCATATTCATAATAACACTTAGTCTCATGTTTACTCATATCAATGGCATAATCAACTAGCGAGCAATAATAATAAAACTCGGATGACAACACTTTCTCAAAACAATCATAATTTAAAGACATTATAATTGTGCAGTTTTCCAGCCATCTCAGGCTATTCGCGTTTGTATCCGTCGGATCCTCGGTTTTGGTCCTTCTCAAACGTCGGATTACCTCGGAATCCGATGTCACGCTTCGTTCGCTACGGCTGAGCGCTGTCCGTGATGGGCCGCTGCTCCGGTGACAATTTCAAAAGCCTGTTGTAAAATTGGGCCTAATGGGCTTCGACACAGCCGATTCTACGCGATAGTCCTTTGGTTCGCACGAACGCAACCGTCGCCTACCGGCGGACGCTGGGCACGAGTGAAGGAGATTGACGGCCTCTCATGGCCACCGCGCTTCTGGTCTCATCGACATGGCGCTCCTCGCCGGGCGACCGGACGGCTTCCGGACCGATGACGCCACGGGGCGGTGGCCCCAGCGGCGAATAACAGCTGTCGATTGAAATTCACTCGCCATCGATTGATTGAGGTTTTAATCAAGACTGATTAATGGCGATCGATTAACCAGCCGAACTGAAGATTATTGCAGGTCAGTTACGAATGTCGATTCATGTTTTTTACTTTAATTCACGCATGCTCATATAATCTCCACCTGTCGCTGCGCCTTCCCCACTCCCCTCACTTCTGAAAACCATTCTCCTACAGCCATGGATGATGGTTCATCTGTACATCTCCTCTTACCTTGATTCTTCATCCAATCCAATTTTAGAATTTCATTTTAATCATATTGTTCTTTGTTCTCACAAAATATACAGGTTCTCTAGGTTTACCTGCAGACACTCTCGTCTGCAACGTCTCTCCCCTGTTGAATACTGAATGTAGATTTCTCAAGGTGTTCAATAGCTATCCTTCGCTTCGCTATCTGGGGCTAGCTCACTGACCTGTCCGGAACAACTCCCCTTTGGATTCAATTGTTTAAATCGCTTGAGCAGACAGGCACAAATCGCTTCTTGGTGGAAGTTACACACCGGCTCATGGAGTATCATTAACGTACATGGACAGTGCGGAGCTTCATTGGTTCCACCATCGCCTATTTTCAGCTCTCCACAAGGAATCCATCAGGTAAGAACTCCCAACAATTAATCCTATTTCTAGAGCATTACAATATATTCTACTTTTGGTGACCACTATTGCCTCCAATTAGTTGCAAGTCAGAGATAATGAGTCAATAAAAGGGACATATAATGTACTCCCTCCGTCCCAAAATAAGTGACTAACTTTGTACTAAAATTAGTACAAAGTTGATTCACTTATTTTGAGATGGAGGGACTACAAATTTATGCCCATCGTGAGCTGTTTGACATATGATGCCACTTTTTGTTGCTTACGTTCTTTGGCTATTGGGATGTACAAGCTTTTATGGTATCCTACCATTGGAGTGAACTTTGCACAGTAGCTACTGCTACTATTTCTGGAGATGTGCGTGTTCCTTGATGGTTCAGATTGATGCTCCCGGTCAATATAGGATTAGGAAAAAAATCATTACTTCATTTCAAATAATTCAGGCAATATACTGTAGATGAAATCACTTGTGCGAGCAGTATTTATTATGTAGTTGATCAGAAAGGGACGGCCTACACTCACTGACGTTCTGTAGCATGCAACGAGTGGAGGAATTCACCTATAAGACATCAGATTGTGTATCTTCCTGTCCTCTGCTCACCACACCGTCACCCCAGCCTGCTGCCCTATGCCTCAAGTCATGCAATCACTGTGACTCCATACCGTCAGAACTCAAGTTAATGTCGTGTAGATTAATGTCAGGATTAAGGTGGATTAGTTAGGAAGTTGACTATTCTCAGCAAGGTAATACAAGAGGTTATCCCCTTTCTCAGCATCACCATGAGGAAGGTGATTTCATTAAGTCAGTTCCTTGGTCGAGAAGCTGCGTTTATCCATGTATGGCAGTCGCCTTAGGTAGAGCTTCAGCCCCTACAGGGTGAAACAATTATGAATCACAAGATGCATTTACTGCAGAAATATAATGTATGCAGAGAATAGAGAATAATGATTTGTGTTTTTGTTGCCTTTTCTTGCTTGGTTAAGTTTTCCTCCTATTCCAAGTAAAAATGGTAAAGCAGTTTTTAAGCCCCAATGAAAAGATTCTTGATTTTCTTAGATATATATAGGATATGATTAGACTTATCCTGTCCTCTGCCCTATCAGATGTATCCATAATTATAGACATTTTTGTGCAGTGTTTCTGGTGCCTATTTGAGGTTTGCATTTTCTCCAGTTCGCTATATTCTGCCATACGATCTATTTCCATGTATAATATACTGTCATACGGATAATTCAACCCAGAGCCCGGGCTCAGATGAGCCCGCTGAACAGTATCACGATTTGAAAAGGTAGAAAAGTTCAAAATTTTCCAAAATTTTTCGTGGTGCCTTCTTCAACCGTTATGCATTGCAATTTTATATTATGTTTAATTCCATGTTCGTATCCAACTGCAAACGAACTTGTATGCTTGAGCCAAACTGTAGACAGCCATCCATTTTTTTTTACTGTGGATAGATTGGCTTATGGCACTGCCATATTTATATGCAAGCTTATGTTAACATGGAAGTTGTAATGTTGCCCCATGTGAAGATGATTACATACCCTTATTTTGAAAAAAAGAGAAGTACAAGCTATAGGAAAGCATCATATTTCAAAACAATGCAAGCAAATGTATACATACGACATTATATCCTTAACAACTACGAGCCAAAATAGACGGGTGCAGCAACGCGCGCCATCGATGATCTAGTATGATATAACAAGATGGAATCTCGCTAGCCCTTTCTGAGACCGCAAAACATAAATGTAGAGCACCTTTAAAGATCAAGAACTGACTAAACATTGTAATTCATGGTAAAAGAGATCCAGTCATAGTCATACCCAATATAACCTAATAGTAATGCATGCAAATGACAACGGTGCTCTCCAGCGTGTGCTTTTTAATAAGAGGGTGATGACTCAACATAAAAGTAAATAGATAGGCCCTTCGCAGAGGGAAGCAGAGATTTGTAGAGGTGCCAGAGCTCGATTTTGAAATAGAGATAAATAATATTTTGGGCGGTATACTTTCATTGTCAACATAACAACCAAGAGATCTCTATATCTTCCATGCTACACACATTATAGGCGGTTCCCAAACAGAATGGTAAAGTTTATACTCCCCCACCACCAATAATCATCAATCCATGGCTTGCCCGAAACAATAGGTGCCTCCAACTAACAACAATCCTGGGGGAGTTTCGTTTGCAATTATTTTCATTTGATTTGAGCATGGGACTGGGCATCCCGATGACCAGCCGTTTTCTCGTGAATGAGGAGCGGAGTCCACTCCTCTTGAGAATAACCCACCTAACATGGAAGATATAGACAACCCTAGTTGATACATGAGATGTTCAAGCATATAAAACAGAATTTCATTTGAAGGTTTGGAGTTTGGCACATACAAATTTACTTGGAACGGCAGGTAGATACCGCATATAGGAAGATATGGTGGACTCATAAGGAATAATTTTGGGGTTTAAGGAGTTTGGATGCACAAGCAGTATTCCCGGTTAGTATAAGTGAATGATAGAAAAAGACTAGGAAGCGACCAACTAGAGAGCGACAACAGTCATGAACATGCATTAAAATTAATAGACACTGAGTGCAAGCGTGAGTAGGATATAATCCACCATGAACATAAATATCGTGGAGGCTATGTTGATTTTGTTTCAACTACATGCGTGAATATGTGCCAAGTCGAGTCACTCGAATCATTCAAAGGAGGATACCACCCTATCATACCACATCACAACCATTTTAATAGCATGTTGGCATGCAAGGTAAAGCATTATAAACTCCTAGCTAATTAAGCATGGCATAAGCAACTATAATCTCTAATTGTAATTGCAAACATGTTTATTTATAATAGGCTGAATCAGGAACGATGGACTAATCACATTTACAAAAACAAGATAGGTCGAGTTCATACCAGCTTCTCTCATATCAATCAGTCCATCATATGTCGTCATTATTGCCTTTCACTTGCACGACCAAATGGTGTGGGTAATAATAATAGTGCATGTGCATTGGATTAAGCTGGAATCTGCAAGCATTCAATTCAAGGGAGAAGACAAAGTAATATGGGCTCTTGGTTAAATCAATCAATAATGCATAAAATAGCCACTCAACATTTTCATCATGGTCTTCTTTCGACCCCCAAAGAAAAGAAATAGAAATAAAACTATTTACACGGGAAAACTCCCAACAAGCAAAAGAAGAACGAGAAATCTTTTTGAGTTTTCTTTTTTAATTATTATACTACAAGCATGAAAAGAAGCCTAGCTAAAAGCTATAACTATTTTTTTTGTTTTTCTTAAGGTTATTCAAACACACAAGAAGAAAGCAAGAAAAAGAAAATAAACTAGCATGGAAAGCACAATGAAAAAGTATGAGCACCGACAACTATAATGAGTGTGTGAACATGAATGTAATGTGGGTGAGAAATACGTACTCCCCCAAGCTTAGGATTTTGGCCTAAGTTGGTCTGTGCCCATGGATCAGAGTTGTAGCTGGGGTTGTACCGAGATGCAGCCAATATTGCCTCATGAGCTGCAGCTTGGAGGCGAGCTGCCTGCGTCCTTCTCTCGTACTGATTTGCTTCCTCTCTGGTTATAAAGTATCTTCTTTTTGCCTAGAAGTCAAAGAAACCAGGAGCAGGGAGAGAAATATGGACAGTGCAACGTCTGTCAAAAATTAGTCGGTATTGAAGGAACTATTCATTCCTCTAAAGAAACTGATGGCTAAACATGGCATTATAATCTGGATAAGCAGGAAGCAACTCCATATCATTTTCATGTATGGGTATCTCAAGGAAATTAGCTATGCGGGTTGCATAAATCCCACCAAACAGGTTTCCAAGTAAACCATTATTGTGCAACCTACATGCAACGATGCCCCCCAGGTTATATTGTTTATCTCCTAACACCGCACTCCCGAGAATACTAAGATCAGGAACACACATGTGACAGGCTTCGTCCTTACCATTTATGCATCTACCTATAAAGAGAGCAAAATAATGTATAGCAGGAAAATGGATGCTCCCTACGGTAGCTTGTGTTGTTTCTCTGGATTCCCCCACAGTGATACTAGCAAGAAAATCTTTAAATTCAGATTTGCGAGGTTCACTAGTACTACCCCATTGCGGGAGTTTACAAGCAGTAGTAAAATCTTCTAAGTCCATGGTATAAGAGTTGTCATACAGATCTAACAGGACATTGTGAGAATTGCGCGAAGATGAAAATTTAAACCTTCTCACAAAGGAATCAGTTAAATGGTAGTATTGGGGGCACTTATCTTGCATGAAGTCCTCAAGATCAGCATTATGCACATATGCATCGAATTCATCCTTGATGCCTGCTTTGACCAAAAACTCCTCTGACGTCCATTCACAAGGCCACACGTAAGCTTCCCTTGGCGGTTCATCGTCCTGCTCACATATTGCGAGCCTGGGTCCTTGCTTCCTTGAAGAACCACCTTGGTACATTTCCCTAGACATATTTCTTTCTCAAAGAACAATCCCCCAAAGCAGTTTTGTGAATGGAGCTTTGAGCAAGGAGATCGAAAATTGCAGCAACATGAGCTAGAACTCGTGCTTGAGCTGGTTGATAATTTTTTGGGAGGAAGAAGAAGTGTGTGGGTGCAGGAATCAGTGGAGGGGGCCACCAGGGGCCCACGAGGCAGGGGGCGCGCCCTGGACCCTCGTGGCCAGGTGCTGGCTCCCTCTGGTGTGTTCTCAGTGCCAGATATTCTAAAATATTCCAAAAAAATCATATTTAATTTGCAGGGCATTTGGAGAACTTTTATTTTCGGGGTATTTTTTATTGCATGGATAATTCAAAAAACAGACAGAAAATACTAATTTTACTTTATTTATTCTAAATACCAGAAAGTAAAAGGAGGATACAAAGAGTTGTGCTTTCTAACTTCATCCATCTCATGCTCATCAAAAGGAATCCACTAACAAGGGTGATCAAGTCTTGTTAACAAACTCATTCCGAATCGCATGAAACCGTAGAAATTTCAAAATGACACTAGGTTACCTCAACGAGGATATGTACATCCCCAATAATAAGAATATCAAACTTCTTCTTGACAATAGGAAGACGAAATTCAAAACCTCCAATAATAATTGATGGACTTTTTCCAATAGAATTGATACTGTGAACTTGAGGTTGTTTCCTGGGAAAATGTATCATATGCTCATTACCATTAACATGAAAAGTGACATTGCCTTTGTTGCAATCAATAATAGCCCTTGCAGTATTCAAAAAGGGTCAACCAAGGATAATAGACATACTATCGTCCTCGGGAATGTCAAGGATAACAAAGTCTGTTAAGATAGTAATGTTTGCAACAACAACAGGCACGTCCTCACAAATACCAACAGGTATAGCGGTTGATTTATCGGCCATTTGCAAGGATATTTCAGTAGGTGTCAACTTATTTAGTTCAAGTCTACGATATAAAGAGAGAGGCATAACACTAACACAGGCTCCAAGATGTAACAGCCTGGATTTTGGCCCTTTTCTTTTTCTTCTGATTTATTTGGTTTTTGCTTTGTTTTTCTTTTTGGAGTGGTTCTGTGGCCTTGCCACCTGGGAAATCATCCTCATTCCTCCTCCCAAGTGGCTCATCATTCTCAAAACCTTGACAAAGATCATGTTACTTCACTCCTTGACCAAACCCTAAAATCTTTTTCTAGGGAAAATTCCTTTTTCATTAAAGGAATAACCCTATCTGCCCTAGGTTGTGAAGCAACCTATATTTCTGTCCACCCAAAAATCCCCAAATAATTCTCATAATTTCTTTGGGTCATATATAGCTCAAATATGCCCAAACAATTCCTTGGCCAGTTCAAAAATAATTCCCTAATATTCCCTTTTCTATTCTGCCCTGAATGGCACTTTGTGAAGGAAGTGTCATTTATATTTTTCCTAGTGGCTCCCAACCTTTTTGGGCATGTTTATATGTCCAAATAATTGCCCCATGCACAAGTTAAAATTTATTTTCCTAGCCAATCTTCCTCAGTGAAGTTTCAAAGTTTTTGTCACACAGAAGGCTTTGTGAAGGAAGTACTAGCTAGGAGTATCCAAATGAGTTGAACTTTTGCACACTCCTTAATGTGCTCATATTAACCCCTCCCACCCATTTGGAGCCCCATCCAATCTTCTATCTGAGCACAAGAGCAAATCTTTGATTCTGGCATTATTTCCAGGCTGTGAAGCAAGTATATTTTATATTGCTTCAAAAATCCTGATAAATTACTAGATCATTCTTATACCCATAAAACATCTTTCCACCCAATTTGGCATCATTTCACTGATTCATTTGGTCACCAATATTATTCCAAGTTTCTGGTCAGCAGAGATGTTTGTGAAGCAAGTGCCATTTTGGCTTGTCCATTTGGCATGAGCTTTTTACAGCATCTTCATAAGACCAAATGACCCAGATTTACCCAATCTTAGCCCTAGTTGACACTCCATGTGAGTGCATCTTGCTGATCTTCATTTTTGGACCAAAAATGCAGTTGTGAAGCAACTACATTAAATCTTTATCCAAATCTCCTCAAACTTACCAGGATGTAAGTCCTTCTTTACCTCAACCTAGCAGACAACTCCATTGCTCCCAAAACCCTTCCTGTTGATCACCAGTGCTCACCCAAGTTTACTGCAGTAAACTTTAGAGGGTTATTTCTTTTTGACCATAGCCGTTTTCACCAAGTTACCACCATAGTTACAACCTACCCAGGAAGGACTAACCCCCAGACATCGTTTGGCATCGTTTGTGGCACTGTGTGCACCAGTGTGCGCGGTGAACACCGCCCTGGCATGCAGTAAACGCCCTCTGGATTGTCCCCGGTGCTGTGCTCGTCCGTTCCCTCCTCGTCTTGACTCACCAGCATGTCCAGTGGCCTCCTCGTGATCGACTGTGTCGCCCTGAACCCTTGCCGCCTCCATCCGCTTGCTCACCGACGCAAACCGCTGCGCGCCCACGGGCGTACAGTGGAGCTTTGGATCCATTCGTCACCGTCGTTTTCCTCCCTACGCCTCCTTGGCCTCCTCTGCCCCGTGAGAGCCCCCACTACTCCTCTTACGTCGTCTACCACCAAGTTAATGCACGCGGGCATGCGTCCGCGGCGCCGGACACGCGTCCGCGGTGATGCCAGCTCGGCCCCTCGTCCCGCGGCTATATAAGCCATCCCCGGCCTCGTCCGAGCACTCCAGCAGCCTTGCCTCTCTCCCTGGACCTCGCCTATCCTCTTAGTTAAGCTCGAGGAGCTCTCTGTGCCCCTCATCGCCGCCATGGCCGCCGTTGGGTTCCGCTCAAATTCGAGCAGCCCCGGGCTCCTCCCCTCCTTCTTCCACCTCCAGAGGCCCCCATCCACACCCCAGAGTTGCCCGAGCGCTTCCCCTCCTCCTCTGGTAGCCCCTGACTGCGATGCCCAACCCCACCCAAAGCCAACTCCGCCGGAGTCCTCGCCCTGCCCGACCCCTTCCTCTCCGGCGTGCGCCACTGGCTCAGATCGACGCGGCTCTCCGCGCTGAGCTCGTTGGTAGGCGGAGCGTCGCCAGAGGCCCTCCGTGGCGCCAAAACAGCCGCCGGTGTCGGGCTCCTCCACGGGCGCCGTCGGGAAGAAGAAGGAGATGACCCAGCCGCCCTGCTAGCTGGCCGCGGGCCCCGCTGGTCACCCGCACAGCGCGTTGACCCCGCATGCCAGCGTGGATAAGTGACGGGCCCCACCCATGGGACCCGCGCGCGTCCGGCCCCGCCACTATTCATATGGATAAGGTGAAAGTGTATTTTCCCTGATTACGCTTTCACTTTTTTCTGTTCAGGCCCCTGTTTGAAAATCTTTTCATTACAGCTAGGTCCCTGGCAGAAAAACATCCACAACTTTTTAACCGTGACTCCAAATAAGGTGAAAGCAACGCTCACTTCTTCGTTTCATCGAGCCCTTTCTATTGGTGTCACTTTCATTATGTTTTGGCATACTAAAAATGACCATTTTGCCCCTGCCCTTAACCAGCCCCCTCCGAGAGAGAATGATTTCTGGCGATTCTTTCCGCGAGCTTCTCGCACTTTCTTCCGGTGATTTCTTCCTCCCCAAGCAAGCCACACCCTCCATTTGCATGATTGCAATGCAGTGACATGGTTTATTTCATTTTGAACTTGTTAAAAATATTGCTTTAGCTACATGACTCTGTGCATGGCATTTTCTCGGAGTATTATTTTGATCTTGTTGTTGCCATGCTATTGTTTGGATTACTAGGAGTTATGTTGTAGTTACTTTGGATATCATGCTACCCTTGGATTAGTAGTGGTTAGTATGAATATTTTCATGATGCTAGTTGATGTTCTATTGCTTGGAGTATTATTTTTGGAGATGATGGTTACATGTGGATCTCAGCTGGATAGTTGTATTCTTGTTATTGGAGTAGTAGGATTATTGCTTCGGATTCATCATGATAGTAGTGTTATGCTATCCTCAGAGTATTTTGGTATCATGATATTATGCTTGGATTATTCATTGGATATTGCTATGACTTGGATTATAGTTTGATGGGTGACATCCGAGTATCAGTTATTATGGTTATATTTTTTGGGGATAAATTCCTTCAGTAAGTTGGTCAGGTGCCGCCGAATCAAACTTTTCCAATGCAACCACATTTGTCGGTATAGGACGGCCCTAATGCGGTCTATTGTCATGCCTCTCGCCGGTGCCTCTAACGAGGGAAGGTTATGGGCGTGCGCTACCCTGAACATGTAGGCGTACATAAGCCTTGTGTGCCCGGTTTTGATTTGATTTTGTGCGAGGGTTCCAGAGTGGATCGGGCCACGACGGTGGTCGTTGTGTCAGGAGGTAGACATGGGGCCACCCATGACTTAGCCCAGAGGGGAGTGAGTCGGAGTGGCCGGAAGAGTGTCATGGCAGTAGATCAGTTTTGTCGGAACACCGTTGGTCCACCCAAATGGGAGTGTGAGGCCATGTGTTCTGTGGTGTGGGTACAGTGCGCTACCTCTGCAGAGTGTGTGTTTAATCTACCGATAGCCGCATCCTCGGTTGTGGGCATGGGTTCGTACTAGGGTACACTGTTCGATCAACACCCACATGACAGAATGACTTATAGGTGATGGATATGTGGATAGTTGGAGCAGTACAGATGGGCCATGTATTGGTCGGGTTGTGATCGCCGTAAGGATCACGGGCCATTTATTGGTTGCGTTGTGATCGCCACAAGGATCACGGGCCATTTATTGGTCGGGTTGTGACCATCGTAAGGATCACGGGCCATTTATTGGTCGGGTTGTGATCGCCGTAAGGATCACGGGCCATTTAGTGGTCGGGTTGTGATCGCCGTAAGGATCACAGTTACAGTTTGGTTTTGATCACGAGGTGATCGAGATGGTATATTGCATGGCCGATTAGCCAAGAGAGATATGGTTATGGGGATCAGAGATGGTGATTTATCAGTCTTGCAGTAGTTTCATATTATGCTTAGGAGTTGTTGTTATGTCATGGTAGATGTTAATTTAAATAAACCTGCTTAATGCTATGTTGTTGTCTTGCCTTGATGTTTTTGGTTGTTGTGAGCTTGCAAGTACATTCAATGTACTGACCTGGCGTGTCATGCCAGATTGTAGGTGATGCCGTGATTGCTTGATTGCTTGTCGTGGTTTCCGTTCATGCGAGCTAGATTGTGTCCCAGCCAGAGTCCCTGCGGAGTGGAGTTCACCACCTTCGTCGTTGTTCCGCTGCTAGAAGATTTCCACTGCTAAAAGTTGTTCCGCTGCTAGCATAGAGCAAGTGTAGTATCACAGGCGTAGTGTCGCTGAGCTGATGTGAACCTTTGTATCATCAGACCCTTGTATTTTTTATTCTTGTAATAAGAACTGATTTGTTCTATGTCAAGCAGTGTCGTATTCCAGAGACTTCTCCTCGATCTCTTGTCTGGAATACGGGGCGTTCTGGTTTCTCTGAGCCGGGGTGCCACAGGCTTGGTGTCAGAGTAGGTCTGGTTGTAGGATGCCTAGTCAGCGCGAGCGGTAGAAACTGGTAGAAATCGGTAGTATAGAGTCTGGTGTGTTTATTGTATTTGGTTGCTGCATCTGTTTGTTACATAGCATGCATATAGCCTTAGTATTTGTGATAACGGTTTATCTGGTGAGTGTAGCTGGCATCGGTTCGGATCCACTACAGATCAACCTTTTCATTTCCCCAGTTCCCTTTTCTTTCGGTGTTTGGTGTCATCTCTGTCCCAGCAGAGTGATGCCAAGTGATCCCGACACTATTTGCAAAAATGGTGGTCAGGTATGGCGCCGATGTCTTTCTTCCAGTCTCATCTATCATTTCGGTGATGGACATGCTTCTATCCCGGATCGTTCTTTTATTTTGTCGTGTTGGCAACCCTTAATGATCTTAGTTATCAAGAATGGGCAATGTCAGCAGCCTCAGTTTTTCCCTGCTATCCTGTTTCTTGGACGAGTACGGATCTTTTTCCGTCCACTTGATAATAATGTGGTTGCGACCTTCGTGTCCCAGTGCATGATTACCGAGTAGGTCCTCACCTCTTAGCTAGTCCAGGTTGCTATCTGGCTAAGCTAGCACTTGGTGTAGCGCTGTTTACACCAACTCTTCCACACATTTATTCGTCCTCGTGCACATCGTCACAACATGCTAGATCGTAGAACCAGAGATCCCGCGAGATTTGTGTGCTTAAGTAGGCATGCATATTGTGTGACTAGCAGTAATATGTGACATTGATTGTGTGTGGTATGATTGTTGTTGTGTGCTTTTGTTTAGTTGAGTTTTCTTTTGCTTCTTTCTTTTTTGGCCCCGGTGTTACATTATTCCCTATAAAGAATTGCTCATCAAGCGACACCGGACTCAAAGAAGCAATAAGGATTTGAAATATTTGAAAGAAGCTCAGCTAGACATTATGGTCTACCCAGTCAACTGCATTATAGCATTAATATCTGTTCAGAATACCAATGGTGTGTTGGATTGATTATCAGCAACGAGTCCTCGTCAGTGCAAAATCCTCACATCAGTTATGATCCAGCCAGCAGAAAGACAAGTCAGGTACAAGACCAATGATACATTTTCAGACAGAGGTATGGATCATATACTAAGTTTTGGCTCAGCAATGCATGATGCTTGAAATATGTTATCATCCGAAATAAATTCAGAATGTGAGATGCTCAAGGAAGATAGTCGAACCATTTTTCTCATGCAAATCATTAGCCTCAGAATATTATGGGTATGGGTATGGATTTCAGTCTGCATATCAGTATGAAGTTCTGAATATAAGAAACCCTGTATTCTTCCACACGCTATCGGAAGAATTCATGATGCAAGGCTCCTCAACTTTTCCTCCTTATGATATGTGAACAATTTGCGGTCCATGATACCCAGTCTTTCACATCAAGACACCTCGGTAAAGGCTTTTGATAGATGGAAATGAATTTTTTTCTCAACAAGCGAACCCGAGGAGAAGCTTCTCAAGTACGGAACTCAGGCTTCTCCAGCACAATAATCAGACCAACACTACAAAAAAGACACATCCGTGACATTTTGGGCCGAACAGTTTTTTTTTCTGTCATACATATGACACTTCTATGACAATAATTGTGACAAAACCCGGTATCATCATAGATGTTGTGGGCTCCTACTTCTATGACAAAAAATCATGACAGAAAATGGGCTTTTCGTCCTGGGCGGGCCGGAGACGCAGCTGCATGACATTCTTTGGGCCCGTCCATGACGGAAAAAACTATGGTAGAAGCGAGGGGCAGGAAAATTTCGGGGAGTGCCGATTACGGTGGGAGGTCGGGGCCGAGCGATGCGCGTTTCTCTCGTACACGTACGCGCGTGTGTGCGAGGCATTGGCTCTAACTAAACCCGAGTGAGGCGTTGGGCTCTAACTAAACCCGAGCGATCGATCGATGGCTGTTAACTGGACCGGGTGGAGCGATTCCTTCGCTACTGCTGCTAACTGAAGCCGATTGATT